>NC_044304.2:69341414-69641414 GCF_007474595.2 Lynx canadensis | reverse complement strand
AACAAGAGTTGAAGAAGGGCACTGTGCCATAATAAGGGGTCTACTCAACAAGATCTAATAATTGTAAATATTTATGCCTCAACTTGGGAATAGCCAAATATATAAATTAATAACAAGCTTAAAGAAACTTATTGATAATAATACAATAATAATAGGGGACTTTAACACCCCACATACATGAATGGACAGATCACCTAAGCAGAAAATCAACAAGTAAACAATGGCTTTGAATGACACACTGGACTAGAATGGACTTAACAGATATATTCAGAACATTTCATCCTAAAGCAGCAGAATACACATTCTTGAGTGCACATTGAACATTCTCCAGAATAGATCACATACTGGGTCACAAATCAGGCCTCAGCAAAAAGACTGGGATCATACTATGCATATTTTAAGACCACAATGCTATAATACAGGAAGTAAACCACAAGAAAAAATTTGGAAAGACCACAAATACATGGGGGTTAAAGAACATCCTACTAAAGAATGAATGGGTTAACCAGGAAAGTAAGGAAGAAATAAAAAAAAAATACAAGGAAGGAAAGAAAAACAAAAACGTGACAGTCCAAAACCTTTGGGATGCAGAAAATGCAGTCATGAGAGAGAAGTATATTGCGATATAGGTCTACTTCAAGGGGAAAGAAAAATCTCAAAAATGGGACCTAACCATACACCTAAAGGAGCTAGAAAAAGAACAAATGAAGCCTAAAGCCAGAAGAAGGGAAATGATAAAAATTAAGGCAGAAGTAAATGATACAGAAACAAATAAACAAAACCCCAGTAGAACAAGTCGATGAAACTAGGAGTTGGTTCTTTGAAAGAATTAATAAAATTGATAAACCTTTGGTCAGACTTATCAAAAAGAAAATAGAAAGGGCCCAAATAAATAAAATCATAGTGAGAATGAATCAATCAATCATTCAACCAACACTAAAGAAATACAAACAGAATATTATGAAAAAATTCTACGGCAAAACATTGGGCAACCTGGAAGAAATGGATAAATTCCTTGAAACATATAAACCACCAAAACTGAAACAGGAAGAAATAGAAAATTTCAACAGACTGGTAACCAGCAAAGAAACTGAATCAGTAATCAAAAATCTCCCGACAACTCTGGGCAGTTTTTTGCAGCACACACCAGGGAACCCTAAAATAGGAAAGGTAAAAACTAAAGCCAACAAATAGGAAAAAGCAATTCAGACAGACTAAACTAAAAAGCCAGCTGAACAGGGCTAGAGAAAAATTCCCAGCCCACTGAACGGACTCACCTATGTTCATGAGCCTGTGGACTGGTGATGCCATCAGGGCATATTTGCACACGGTGAGTCAGGACCTGAGGAACCAGCAGAAGGAGCCAGAGGATGTGTCTTGAAGTGTGGGATCCCCAGAGCAGTAGCATCGGTGTCGCCCTGGGACTTGTCAGAAAACAAACTCTCAGGCCCCTCCCCAGACCTAGTGAATCAGACACTAGCCCAGCAGTCTGTGTCTGAACCGGTCCTCCAAGCATTTTCTGAGCATGTCGAAGTTTGGGAACCACTCATTCCTTCTGCCACCCTCCGGGGAAATAATTCCTTTTCTTTTCTCTCCTCAAATCCCAACACTGCCGCCTCCTCCATATTCACTAAGCAGATGTTGCCTGGCTTCCTACTTCACCGAGAAAACTGAAGAAATCAGAAGAGAATTTGCACAGCTGCCACCACCCCCCATTCGCCCACCAGCGTCTGTGCTGTTGACCACAGCATAGGGTCTGAGCCATTGTCCACAGCTGACCCACACTCAGGCACTGCCTCCCACCTCCTCTGCCTCTTAAGGACATCACTCTAGTGCTGCCTCTTGTCTGTTGTATGTCTCTTTTTATTGTGTGTGTGTGTGTGTGTGTGTGTTTACCTGTCCACAGGTTCACTCACACCCATCAATTTACAAACATGCTATTATTTTTTTGAACTTAAAAAAAAAGTTTTAGGGACACCTCGGTGGCTCAGTTGGTTGAGCGTCTGACTCCTATTTTTGGCTCAGGTCATGATCTCAGGATCATGGGAGTGAGCCCCGCATCAGGTTCCATGCTGAGTGTGGAGCCTGCTTAAGAGTCTCTTTCTCTCCTTCCGCCCCACTCCCCTGCTTGTGTGGACTTTCTCTCAAAAACATAAAAAAATAAATAAAAAGTTTTTTCTTGATCTTCTCTGTCTCATCAACTATGGCTCCATTTCTTTCCTCTCTTTTGCAACAAAACTGCTTTAAAGGATTGCCTATATTCTTGACATATTCACCAATGACCTCTCAGCTACTGAATCTAATGGTCAATTCTTGGTCTTTCTCTTACTTATCAGAAGTATCTGGGTCAGCTATTCACATCCTTCTACATATATATATCTGTTCTCCTCCCCAGCTTCCCAGAAAACATGCTCCCTACCCCAGTGACTGCTTCTCTCCCTCTTTGGCTGGTTCTTTCTCTTCTCCCAACTTCTTAGTGCTGGTGTGGCTCAAAGCTCTGTCTTTGGCTGCTTCTCTCTTCTCTTTATCCTCACTTCTTGGGTGAGCTCATCCAGCCCCATGACTTTCAGTAACATTGATATATCTCAAAGTGACAGTTCCACCCTAGATTTCTCTCTCAACTCCAGATGTTCCATGTTTGTCATCTCAAACTCAATAGGACTGAGCCCTCATCTTCCTGCCTGACATCCTCCACATTTCAGCTTCTAGCAACTCCCCCCTTCCGGTTGCTTGGGACAAACACTTTGGAGCTATCTTTGTCTAGTCTTTTCTACTCTTCACCTGATTATAGGAATTTTTTTTAATGTTTATTTTTGAAAGAGGGAGAGAGAGCGTGAGTAGGAAAGGAGCACAGAAAGAGGGAGACAGAGGACCCAAAGTGGGCTCTGCACTGATAGCAGGGAGCCCAATGAGGGGCTCGAACTCATGAACCATGAGATCATGACCTGAGCTGAAGTCAGACGCTCAACCGACTGAGCCACCCAGGCGCTCCTGATGATAGGGAATTCTATTGACCCTTCAAGGTACATTTAGATTCTGACCACTTCTCACCAACCTCACTGCTCTTAACTGTACCAGGGTGAGCTACCACCATCATTTCTTTCCTGGGCTAGTCTTCTGGTTTCCGTGCTATGCTGCATTCTCCCAGAATGATCCCTTTAAAACATAAACCAGATAATGTCCTTCCTTTGCTTAAAACTCTCCAATGGCTCTCTACATCAACCAGAATGAGAGCTGAACTCCTAAGAATGCCCTTCCAGGCCTAGCCTTCCTCTGTCCTCTCATTCACTCCATTCCAACCAGGCTTTTCTGTCTCTCCATGAATGTGAGTGGCATGCACCCATGTGAGGGCCTTTGCACCAGTAGGACTTCTGTCTGGGTGCTCTCCCACAGTCATCTGGCCAACTTCCTTACTTTCTTCATGTCTTGGCTTAAATGTCACTGTCTCCAGTCTTACTCTGATCATCCTGTTTAAAACAGTAATCTGTCTTCTCTCAGCCACCGTCAGTCCCTCTTATTCTGTTTTCTTTTTTCTGTATTATTACCTTCATATGCGAGATGATTTGCCTATTTATGTTCATTGCTTATCTCTCTCTGCTGAACTGCAAACCCTAGAAGGTAAGCATCTTTGTTCACTGTTGGATTCCAGGTGCCTAGAATAGTGTGTGTGGTGTTGAAGAAGCTCTTAATGACTATTTGTGGAATAAATTAACATCCTCAGAGAGATAAGATATTGTGGCCAAGAAATAAGAAGACAATATATATAAGAGATACCGTAAGAATGAGACAAACTCATGGACATAAAGAAATGAAAGACTCAATAGAAGAATTGGAAAACAGAGTTGAAATCTCTTGGGAAGTAAGACAACAATACAAAGGGGTATGAAATAGAAAAAAAGTTAGGGATCATCATCGGAGGTTTAATACCCAAATAACAGGTATTCAAGAAAAAGACAAGTACATGAGAGGGGGAAAAACATTAAGAAATAACTCAAGAAAAGTTCCTAGAATTGAAAGACATGAGTTTCCAGACCGGAAGGGCCCATCAAGAACCCAGGACTGGCTCATCATGCCAGAGAGGAAAAAAAAAACCACACACACACAAAAAACAAAAAAACCTGTAACTTGAAAAATTATTACATACAAAACACAAAATTAAGTATAAAGGAACACGGATCACAATGGCTACAAAATTCTCAGACACAACACTGGAAGCTAGAAGACAGTGCAGCCATGCCTTGAAATTTCAGCAGGAAAGTGATTTTTAGTGCAGAATTCTATAAGAATCTGTAATTTTTTTAAACTTTTTTAACGTTTATTTATTTTTGAGACATAGAGACAGAGCATGAATGGGGGAGGGTCAGAGAGAGAGGGAGACACAGAATCTGAAACAGGCTCCAGGCTCTGAGCTGTCAGCACAGAGCCCGACGCGGGGCTTGAACTCACAAACTGTGAGATCATGACCTGAGCCGAAGTCGGAAGCTTACCCGACTGAGCCACCCAGGGGCCCCGTAAGAATCTGTAATTTAAGTGTCAGTGCAGAACAAAGGCAACTTTCAGGCACGTGAGGTCCCAGAACATTTAGCCCAATTGCCAAGAGGGAATGTGGCCCTCCTTCCTGCTACTGGAGAGACTCAGGGCTCCTTGGGTCCTTATCCCCCTGTTAGTTCCCAATAGCTGATAGGGCATTGACAACTTCTCTTATGGCCTCTGTAAAGAAATGGTTTGCAAAGCTGGCCTCATCAGTTCTTGGAACTGTTGGGAGTATTTACATGATTATGGGAGGAGGTGTGATTATGTTACTTGGTACATGTTTTATTCCTGGGCAATACTTGAAAGAGTGGGGTGAGGTCCCTACTGACATGTGACTGGCACTGCTTCTGGTGGATGATCCTAGGAAGGCCACAAGAGTCTACCTAGTATAGAACCGGAAGATCTCTGTGGGTCACTAAATAAAGAATAGACCAGAGACATGGAGAACACAACCTCTCTAAACGTTCAGATTTTTCATAAGTCTGAAATTGTGGCTTCATTCCTTCTTGCTCCTATGGTTCTTCCTCCCCTTGATAGACCTTGGGCAGTGAGGTTTGTGCACGCGCGCGCGCGCGCACACACACACACACAGCTGGCTGGAAGCTCCAGATTGCCAGGCACAGCAGTGACACTGAGCTGTCATGAGGCATGGAATTTTGGAACTGGACAGATCTGGGTTTTCATTCTGTTACTCAGGAGGTGAGCCTATGTCCTCACATAACAGCACTGCACCAATACCTTCACTTTCCCCAACAGAACACATACATGAGCTAGACACCTTCTCCACTTGTTATTTCATTTTAATCCTCCCACCAACAAAATGAGGCTGTCCTGATTATTGTCCTGGATTTCTGGGAAAACAAAACAAAGAAACAAAAAACCCTTGAGCCTCAGGCAAGTTCTCGTTCAAGTTCACAAGTGGTTGAGCTCAGAGCTAAACACAGGCATTCAGATTCTTAATCTCCACTACATATGCCCCTTGATGGCAGAGATCAGCCTCATCTTCATGCCAGAGGGTGTCACATTGCAAGGCTGGGTTGCTCATCTACCTGTGGTCCCCTCCTGCCATTTCCTGGAAAATGCACACGGGATTCTTCAACCAGGCTTATTGCCCCCACCCCCCACTGCAGAGGAACTGTCTGACATCTGCTAAGGGAGGGCCTCCCGAGTCTGAGCTCAAGGCTACTCCCTCCCAATAGGTGTTCATCAAGCAGGACTGTGAACCTCATGAGGACAGGACCCATGACTGTTTGTCAGTTCACGCTCAGCACTTAGCACAACGCCTGGCACACTGTGGGTGTATAATAAACACGTGCTGAAAGAAGGACTCAAGCCTCCCGTCTCCCAAGTGGATAAGGAAATGGGTGTGGTAATATTTGTGAAGCAGACTGGCCCTCATTATAGCCCGAGCCATCTGGGATCACTGGTGCTTCTAGCGATCTAACTCTAGGAAGCCAGTCTTGGTAAAATGGGTCCTTGAAGGAGGCTGTAACTTCACGCTGATCAGGAGGCAATGATTCAACACAGCCTTCCAGGGCCATGGTCCAGTTCAACAGCAGGCTGACAGGCATCAGGAGGTGACAGCCATTTCGAAAATTGACATCCGGCTCTCCTGATGACATATGGAAAAATGGAGACTGGAGGTGGTGTCACCCGCTGCGACAGGGGTCTTCCTAACTGGATGGGGTGGCTCCTGATTCCAGACACCCCTGCCACGCCAGTCTTCCACAGCATCCCTGCTCCCTACTTGAAGCCCAGCTTGCTAGCACGCATTCTTTAATCCAGAACCTGACACCACTACCTTTTGGGGTCAAAGACCACCTTGAAAGCCTGGTGAAAACTAGCAGCTGCCTCTCCAGATATTCATAGGCGTATGCACAGGAAATTCTGCACACAATTTAATGGGCCCCTAGATACCTCAAAACCACCATGGTCCCATCCCCACAACAAGCCTGGCCTCATGCCTGATTTGAGGCCCTTGGAAGGAAGGGCCTCTCCAAGCTGCAGCAAAGAGCCTGGGAGGGCCTAAGGACAGTCCGTAAAAATGTTTAGGGAACCTGGGCTTTAAACCTGGATCACTGCTTTTATGAATTCGGCAAATGAAGTAACAGACGTTAAAAGCAGTACGCAGGAGGCAGGGTCAGAGTCCCCCACGCGGCCCAGAAGGCGGTGAGGGAGGAGCAGATGAGGACGGAGAAGGCCCGGCTGCTCCATTTCCCAGTCACGTGCTCCTGACCAAGGCCTCTCCCCCCAGGTGTCAATTTCCTCCTTTCTGCCTGGGGCACTTAGGGGAAGGGACGTTGAGTGCAAGTCAGAGTGTGCCCACTGGTGACAACCATCTGCGCGTCCTCCATTCTGACTGTTACCCTGGGCAAGGCTGTTGGCTTTCTCACCTGTGAAACATAGTAATAGTGCCCCCCTCCTGCAGTGTTGTCGCCATTAAGGACGTGAGTGCAAAGGCCTGTCACACTATGCCAGCCACATAGATGCTGCTCTTACCATCACTGCCCAGGTTTCAGAGGGCCTTGGGATAGGAAAAGAATGCATGTGTAGAGACCTTCAGCAATCATCCCAGTGAATTATTCAGCACATCGTAAGGTGGGCACCCGCCACATTTTTAAGTGAACAATGAAATCTTCAGACTGGTGACCAATGCTCGTAACCGTCACCCTTAAATGCAGAGAAGAGGTGAAAACAAATGAAGATCCCACCAGTCATCATCACAAAACTGTCTTTACTAACAAAACCAAAGAACCCCACACACTTTTTCCAACATCAACTATTTTTTCTTCCAAATTTTAAAATGGTATTGTGCATACACGTAGTTGTTTCAACTCAGACACATTTTGAAGGACACAAAGAAATCAAGAAATCATTGTGAGATGTTTTGAGATCTAAATTCAGACCTACATCTATTAAACTGACTTCTGTGAGTCCTCTGCTCCTTGGCGTGGATGCCATCACTCTTCCGCCTTCAGGGACCAAGAGCTGGAACTGTCCTCAGGCAGCAGCTACGTGCCAGACGCCAGGAAGCGGGCTGACGTGGAGTCACAGAGCTGCACATCTGTGAACATCTAGTGGGTAAGTAGGAAGGTGTCAACCCAGCTGGGTTAAAAAAGAAAAAACCGTAAATAAAACCTCCGTTTATTCCACAAGTATTTTATCTTTCCCTCAGTACATTAGTCAGAAAGAAGCCTCGTGCTTATTTTTCAGACCTAGTGGGATGCCCAGGTGAGTCACCCTTGCTGTTTCTGGTCTGGAGACACGTGGCCAGAACCAGGACTTCCATGCGCTCCCTCTGGCTGAGACAGGCACAGCCCCTGTGCCGTCCCGCTGGCTTCCCCTGACAGAGCTTACAGCTGAAGCCCTGAGTGCCGCCATGAACGAGGCAGGCCAGACCTCGTAAGCTCTGTGTGTGCGGTTTGGGTGAGGTGGGTGGGAGGGAGGGTTGTTTGGCTGGGCTGTGATACCTGGTGGTGAGCTCTCCTACCAGATAGTCCCCCTCAACTCATTCAGGACAGCATACTGTGCCTGAGAAGTTCCTGAGCAGGCCCAGGGAGTTGGTGAAAATAGAACCATGAGGGTTTATACTCATGGAAGCCATCCACCTAGTTTGAGAGAAAATAGTCATGGGTTAGAAACAAGTATCTGCAATGAAGGGACCCATGAGGCATCATCTAGAAACTGAAGGTCATGTTAGGGTGCCGGCCCCACAAACAAGGCTCAGCAACATTCCGAGAATTGCATATGCATGAAGGAGATTTGTCTTCTACGTGGATATTCATGCTCCTTTATGAAAGGAGTGGACATGAGGGCTGATAAATGATTGGACGGTCCCTTACAGACCGGGACCAGATGACCAGAGAAACCTGCTTTTAGTCTTTTACAATCCATGCCTCAGCTCACAAGACGAGAAGTATGTAGAAGTCCTAGGCTACTCGTATTGTGATGACAAAAGTCTTCTAAAAACTGAAATCCACATGACAGAATTATTGAGGGTACAGTAATCGAAATGAATGCCCATTTTTTTTTTAGATAAAACATGTCAGACAAACACCGTCATTTTCTTGGTTAGAACACTATGTTTCCCATATGCATAAATGCAGACTAGGCCTTTTATGGTTAATATATTTCATCAAATGTGAGATTTCAATCACCCAAAAGTGTGCAAAAAATGACTACTCCTCCCAAATTTACACTGTGATAAGTTACCGAATTTTGAAATAAGTTTAATTGCAGGGACATGGGAACAGCTGAGTGTCTTTCCACTTATCACCATCTGGAATTGTATCCACGGAACTTATAATAAGTTATAATGCTGATAAAATTGAGGTGCAGTCTGTTTTAATATTAACCAAATCTAGAATTGCCAATGCTTAGTCATTGCTGTTTGATTTACAACATGGTCACGAAAGGCTTCCCTTGAATGTTCTCTGATTATCATGAAGTCCACTCCCCAGGCGTCCACTGCTTGGGATTGTAAGGAGCCTCTGGAACTTCACGTGGGAGCCGGAAACCCCTGCTGGGAATAGGGAGCCCCAGCTGGCCAGCAATGCATGCCCTGTGGCCTCTTAAAAGCACAAAGGGTGAACACAAAACACAAAGAGGGAGCGTTCAAGCACCTTGCGCAAAGGCTCAACCCCTGCCCCCAACCATTCCAGCAAAACCCCTTTAATTTGGTTGCTTTTCAATTTTTGGAGTGGTCTTTCCTTCATGCTTGTCTGAAAGGTTCTCATGGAAAATGCTGAAGAAGTAGCCCTAGGATGTCACCTTAGAGATTCTTTCGATAGATGAGAGACATACTACCTGACTATTCCCTGTCAGTACACAAGACACCTCACTTTAAATATTATATACAGAGAAGTGGCCGCTGCCGTACCCTCGTGTACGGTCAGCTCCGGGCTCACGGAAAGAGAAGGGCTTTCTGTTTAGAACAACTTACATTTGCAGACAACAAACACCAGAAACATGCAAATGCTACACAAGGCTGGACGTGAAGAATTCATATTTGACACCAGTGAGGGGAACACTGTTACAAAACGCCAAAGGGATGGTTTCTGTCGTTCATGCTCTAACTTGAGGGTCTCTGCAACGAAGGGGGTGCCTGTGAAGGTGTTTGCTTCTCTTTTTTTTTGTTTTGCCTTCTTCAGGATTCACAGTTGGCTCTGTGTCAGGCACTAACCAATCTGGCTTTTGGTCCAAACAGGTAGGTGTCTTAGCGGTCTCACTGCATCTTTTTATCCCTCTGCGAAGGGGCAAGTTCAAATGCTGGAAACCGTGATGTCTCTGGTACCAGGATGTCGGAGAGAAAGTGAATCGCCCCAGCCATGCCTGCAATGTAAAATGTAGATCCTTTTAGGAAAGGGCATGAGGGTAGAGTCTGAAAGAAAGTGGCCCTTAATCATTTCCTTTACCAGGGGCTGGAGGGATGTCGGAAAAGGTGCTGAGGATTTTACAGATGACTTCATAAAAAAACCAGAAAACAGTTTACCTCAAAAATCCTTATATCAGCACCCAGCAGGCAATGATACCAGTTTTCTTCCCTGCCTTACCTTTCCTAAAAATTGGGTTCTGGGTTTTAATCCCGTATCTTGAAACTTTACGATGAGCGCACAGAACAAATCAAAAAAGTTATGGGTGCTGCCAGTGTGCTATTTTAACCATAAAACTCCCTCTCTCACAGCTTTATTCTTATTTCAAACAAAAGGCTGCATTTCATATCTTCAAGTTTTAAGAATGTTAATTTTTTTAAGTTTTTAATTCCAGTGTAGTTAACATACAGTGTTATATTAGTTTTAGGTGTACAATACAGTGATTCAACAACTCTACACATTTCTGTGTTCATCAAAGTAAAGTGTATTCTTAACCCTTTCACCTACTTCACCCCCCTGCCACGGACTCAGCTCCGCTCTGGTAACCATCTGTTTATTCTCTATAGTTGAAGATTTGTTTCTTGGTTTCTCTCTTTTTCTTTTTGTTTTGTTTCTTAAATTCCACATATGAAATCATATAGTATTTGCCTTTCTCAGACTTATTTTGCTTAGCATAATACTCTCTAGCTCCATCCATGTCATTGAAAAGATTTCCTTCTTTTTGATGGCTGAGTAATATCTGTGTGTGTGTGTGTGTGTGTGTGTACTACTTTAAAATGTATGCTACTTGAAAATGAACTTTATTTTCATCAAAATCCACACTCCAAATCATCACTGCAGTCTGCACCAGCATTGGGCTTTCAACTGACCTATGGAGGGTGGGTGAGGAAGCCTGTTAGCTGGCTCCAGTCTCCAGACCCCTCAGGTCCCTTTTCAATAGAAAAATTCCTCCCTTAATTGGATTATTGTTTGCTTATAGTTCTTCTTTTGATGTAAAATGTACATGCAACGAAACACACAAGTCTTCAGTAGACTCACTCTGAATTTTGACAAATGTGCATACACTCGTGTAAACTAAACTCCTATCAAGAGATGTGGAAATTTCCATTACCACCCTCAGAAGTGCCTGTCCCTACCATCAACCCTGATGTGGACTGGTTTGGCCTGTTTCAGAACGTCCTGTGAATGGAGTCACATAGTACATAGCCTGTTGTGTCTGGCTTCTTGCCTCAATGATTCTGCAATTCATTCATGCTTTGTGTGTGTCATTGGCTGTTTTCCTACATTTCGGTTGTTCCCAGACTTCCCTGTAAGTTTTTGTTTGAAGGAAGGGTTCTAGGAAACCACTGACTTATTAGAACCCTCAGGAGGGGTCCTAGAGTGGCCAGGCTGAGATGAGCTTTGTTCTCTTGTTTTGGTGAGGGGGAGCAGCAGATTCACCTAGATGGAGCACTTGGGACGGAGAAAGTTCCAGAAGGGGTCATGGATGTCAGCATCCCTTTCAGCCTAGTAGTCTCCACACACGTATTCACTGTTACTACTTACCACCCATCCAACAAGAATCTATGCAGAGCCTACAGCCAGGCACTTGTGAGACACAGGGGAACAGATGAATCGGAGACCTTCCCAGCCTTTACGGAATTGTACACTCAAGACTTCGACCTCCTGGGGTTTTAGCTGCCATTAATAAACTTGAATGAACTCCATTTAGAGTTCAGGTATCAACTCTGTTGTATCTGATGCAAATACACTGCCGTTTTATGATGTAAAAGACTAAAACTTTTTTCCGAGAATTATTTTTTTATTATGATTTCTTTGAATATTAAAAGGATATTATCCTGTGAAAGATAAGAGCAAATGCTCTACTTTCTGCTCATATTTCTAATATGTGATTAAAAAATACTACCAATAGCAGAAATAGAACAGGGCATTTCACTACAGACAATTCAGACGTAAGAGGATAATAAAGAAGTACTATCACAGCTTTACACACATAAACTTAATGTCCTAGGTAAAGTGGAGCAGTGTCTCAAAAGCACAAACTGCTGAAACTTACCAAATATGAAATTGATAACTTGAACAACCCTATAAACTACTGAATAAACTGGACTTAGAGTTTAAAAACTCCCCAAACAAAAAATCTTTACGCCATAATTTAAGTTAGAATTAACACCAATTCTTCCACGAATTAATACACTATCTTTTCCAGAAAATAGAAAAGGATATTTCTCAAACCAGTTTATTAGGAATTAACTCTGATACCAAAACCAGACAAAGATGGTGCAAAAAAGGAAAAGTCTAAGCCAATATCTCTCACGAATATAGATGTGAAAATCCTCAACAAAATATTAGCAAATGCAATTCCGCAATATATAAAAAGACCAAATGAGGTTTATCCCACAAATGCAAAGCTAGCTTAATATTTAATAATCCATGATGTTAATAAGCTAAAGAAGGAAAAAAAATCACATAATCGTATCAACTGATGCAGAAAAAGCATTTGACAAAATTCAACACCACTTATTTGATTTAAAAAAATATTCAATCATTTATACCTTCTGAAGTTTACTTTGGAATTAATATAAGATGTACCTTTTAGAGCAACAAGTTATTAAAAGTTATCATCAATTTATCCTTTGCCCTTTGATTTCTGTGGCTTAAATGATAAATTATCCAATTCACACACACACACACACACACACACACACACACACACTATAAATGTAAAAAATGTAGGAGTCCTCTTCGTAGGATTTCTATTTTGTTTTCCTGAATTATATTCTCTAGCTTGTAGCAGAATTATTGTATTTCCTGTCATTGCTCATTCTTCAGAACTTTCTTCTGTACGCTATTATTTTTACCAACTACAACTACTTCTAACTGCTAATACTGTCGAGTTACTAATATCAATTATTCATACTTATTTATATATCTAAAATAGTTAAATGTATTTAAATAACTAAACATGTTTCCTGTGAATAGATCAATATTATACGTACACAACATAACAGATGAAATGCAGAGGAGCAAACTTCTTATTTCTTCTATTACTGACTAGCAAACATCCCATGTTCTGTCTGCATGTAGTCTTGACAAAAGATCAAGAAATATTTGAAGGACATTCGCAGGTACACAAAATAAGTAAGGCAAAGAGACTCATAATTTTCAGCAACAAACTACTTGGTTCAGGTTATTTTATGGTTGTGGAGGTATTATTCAAGTAAGAATAAATGGACTAGAACCAGTGCACAGGGACAGGGGGACCAAATTCACCCACCCACATATTTAAACCTAGCTTTTTTGCTCGCTCTTACCTTCAAAGAGAGAATAAGGTCTGTCAGGAATGCGGCACCCATGTGCTCCATATTCTAGACACCACTCTGCAAACTAAGAGGAAGCATATTTAAGAGCGGAGATTTCACTTGGTGAAAAGGCAACAAACAAGACATTGCAATGAATTCGCCAGGAATCTAATAAAGAAGATTCCCAGGCAACCAGAGAGGGGTCAACAGGGCACAGACAGGCTAGGGCATGGCTATGCCAGGAGAAGCAGGGGAGACCGTGGAGGGAGAAACAGGTTAAGAAAGGAGAGGAACTGTATTTTTGGATTTTGCGTACGCTTTCCCGAGTGTTCAAATGTTGTTTACATAAAGGCTCCTTACTTTGCAAGCTCGGTAGAGATACTTTTTGTCCTGTGTGAGATGGTACAGGGACAGGAAAGAATAGCCGTTCCCAGCCGTCCCATGGCAGATACCATAGCCCTTGCGAAGCAAACCTCGCTGCCAAATCACATCACTACACTCCATGGCTTCTTTCAGGTATTTCTCCTCCTTAAAGACCTGGGCAATGAAAAGTAAAGCAGTGTTAAAAAGATGTTTTGAGGGGTGCCTGGGTGGCTCAGTGGGTTAAGCGTTTGACTCTGGCTCAGGTCATGATCTCTCAGTCTGTGGGTTTGAGCCCCGTGTTGGGCTCTGTGCTGATAGCTCCAAGCCTAGAGCCTGCTTCGGATTCTGTGTCTCCCTCCCTCTCTGCCCCTCCCCCACTTGTGCTCTCTTTCTCTCTCTCAAAAATAAACAAACATTAAAAAAATTAAAAAAAAAAAAAGATGTTTTGAATGGTAAGTTAGTAAAATAGTTTCCTTTCTGGTTAGTAAATTACACAACATTAGGAAACCTGAAGTGGCTCCTGGGGTAAAATGAGCACCCCCAGCAACACCATGGTGCAGCACCTCACAATCTACCCATCTCTTCCCCTTGTCCTCCTAGTTCAGGCTTCTGCAAAAGTAATTCTAAAATTTAGTTTAAAAAATCAGAATAAAAGATGTCAGAAAAAAAAATGGGGCACCTGGGTGTCTCAGTTGGTTAAGCGCCTGGCTCTTGATCTCAGCTCAGGTCATGGTCTCGTGGTTTGTGGGTTTGAGCCCCATATCGGGCTCTGTGCGGACCATGTGGAGTTTGCTTAGGATTCTCTCTCTCCCTCTCTCTGCCCCTTCCCCACTCTCTCTGTCTCTCTCTCAAAATAAATAAACTTAAAAAAAAAAAAAAGCTACCAGAAACTCTTTGGTAAGACGTTTTGACGAATACTCAACATCCTGGGTCAGCCACATTATCAGTAAGACCCTGATGGCCTGGCACTATCAGGGCGGGCGAGATCTGTCATGATCTATCACAGGGAAACCCGCACACAGCCTCCTGCTGGAGCAGACATGCCTGGGTTGCAGAACTTAATGGCACTGATTCCACTTAGCGGTTTATATGGACAGACACAAACGAGCTCAGCAAAGACAAATGCCTGGTAAGAGGAAGCTGTTTTTTTTTGCCTCCTCATATTCCCTTTTAAACTGTCTTCTCTTTCTCCTCACATTTCATTAATTTTGTTTCTATAGTCCTTCCCTCGGAATCTGCTGTCTGTAATCTCCACTTGCTTATCACCTCATTCCATTCTACTGCAAATGAGTTTTGGGCAATGAATTAGAGGCAAGGGGGTCATTAGAGCTGATCTTTTTAGGGGTAGCAAATAGGATTCATCTACTTGTCAGTGATTAGTAGTGACCTCAAAGAAAAAAAAAAGGGTGAACTGTGTGAATCAGGGTCTGTAGAGGGTAGGAGGAGGGAAAAGAGAGGGTCATTTGCATGTTACTCACTATTCCTGATCAAGAGTCTGTTTACCAGAGTCAGATGCAAGACTAACCCATGAAAGCCATTTGAGATGTGGGCTCTGGGGTCAGACTGCCTGAGTTGGAATCTCAGCTCTGTGTGGCCTTGGACAAATCACTGAACTTCTTAGGTCTGTTTTCTCAACTATAAAAGGATACTATTTCCTCACCTCAGTGGCTTCTTATGCGTATTAATGACACCAAGTCAATCAGATGGGGGGGAAAAGTCTTTTCAATAAACAGTGTAGAAAGAATCAGATTTCCTGATGCTTAACAAACAAAGAACCTCTCTTGGGCTTCCTGGGTGGGTCAGTCACTTAAGCATCTGCATTCGGCTCATTCGGCTCAGGTCATGATCTTGGGTTCGTGAGTTCAAGCCCCGCATCGGGCTCTGTGCTGACAGTTCGGAGCCTGGAGCCTGCTTCAGATTCTGTCTCCCTCTCTCTCTGCCTTTCCCTCGCTCACACTGTCTCTGTCTCTCTCTCAAAAATAAACATTAAAAAAATTAAAAGCAAAAGCAAAGACACACTCTTCTTACCTCACATGCACAATCCTAATATACAAAATATACACGTAACATACAAAAGTTAACTGGAGATAGTTCATAGTTCTAAATGTAAAATCTAAATCTGTGCAGTTTGTAGGAGAATATTCTCTGTATAATCTGGGGGTAAGTAAAATTTTGTGACAACTGATAAAGGGAAATCTCACTAAAGTGGAGTTGGGAGGTTAGAAGGGAAAAGCCTCAGCACTAAAGTCCCTTCCAGGAAGGCTTGTCAATTCCAGACCCCACCAGAAGAGGAAACAGAAAAGAATCATCAATTACAGGCCCCAACAGGGAATAAGGTTCATTGCGTCTTCTACAAGAAATCGACTACCCCTGCAACGCAGCCAATGAGAAGCTGTCATCACTCTGAACTCTTGCTTTTTCCTAATGGACTTACATTCAAAACAAGTCCTCCCCCTTCCTCCTTCTCCATAACACGGTTCTCTCCTTTGTTGGACTTGCCTGTGGTTTTGCCATAGCCTGCACATGCCAGGATGTAATTCTCTGCTGTTCTTGAATAAGCCCATTTTGCTGGTAAAATAACTGGCTGTTTTATTTTTTAGCTTAACAATTTCTTAGACAAGACACAAAAAGAAATTACCATTAAAAACACTTGATAAAACACAGACTTTATCAGAATCGAAAACTCTCTTCATCCAGAGATACCATAAAGATGATGATTAGGTCAACTATAAAATTATTTCCAAACCATATAACCTGACAAAGACTTGTAACAGAAGATACGGAGAATTCTTACAGCCCAGTAATAAAAAGATAAAAGAATAAAACAACATGGGAAAAAGAAATGAAGAGATAATTTAACAAAGGAAGATATACAAATCACCCATGAACAGGCAAATCTGCTCATCATTAATCTTTAGGAAGATGCAAATTACAACTACAATGAAATAGCCACCAGAATAAAATCAAAATGACTTAGAATACCAACTGTTGCCAAAGATGAGGAGAACCCTCTTCCACTGCTGATGGGACTATAAAAGGCGCAACTATTACTCTGTGCAAAGCATTGGCAGTTTCTTACAAAACTGCAGCTACTTTCTGATCAGCATTTCTACTCCCAGGTATTGGCCCCAAAGACCTGTACAAGTGTTCATCGCAGCTTATTCATTAAAATAAGTGAAACTGGAAAACAAATTAATAAACTGTGCTATGTTTATGGAAGTGACTTTTAAACTTAGGAAGGTATCATGATCTTGAGGAAGGAGGAAAGAAAGTAGAGTCTGAAAGAATCTCTCCAGGTGAGTCTGATATGCACCCCTAAGTATTCCATATTTCAAATAATTGACTTACAAAGGAGCCTCTGGAACACAGTTTATATGAAAACATTTTCTGATGCATGGTCAACAGCTGACCATCAGGGAGCATTTCTGCTAGAATTCTATTCTGGGGTTTTCGGTGCCAGCACGTAGGTACAGAAGTAGGGAAGGCATAGTGGTTTCACACTTGAGCGTGAAATCGAAACATTACGTTGATACCACTTTGGTATGATTTACATGGTTTTTGTTGGCATCGTATTTGTAAATACCTTTCCAAATACAATTTTCATCTGACCAATGTTGGCATTTGTTTATAGTGGCTGAATCCATACAAACTGCTAATACCAGAGGGTCCATATGTGTAGTTAGAAGAAGGTAGAATTTGTTATCATTACCTGTAATTTACTGTCAGATAATCAAGAACTGATTATAACTATTCAGCAAAATAGCTTCCAGCTATAGTGTCTACAAACATAATTTGTTAGAAAGTCATTTGAAATTAATAAAATTCCTAACACAGCATATTGTTAAGACCCTGACATTTTTTTCAAGGATCATCTAAACTACTATAGAATTTTAAATTAACAAATAATACATGTTCATACAAAGTGGAGTACACTCAACTACCCACTGCAACTTGATTAGCATCTATAGGAAGGGAAAACAAATTAAGTGAGCCTCCACTCAATTTATAGTTTTTTTTAAGTTTATTTATTTATTTTGAGGGGTGGGTGGGGAGGGAGGGGACAGAGAGAGAGAGAGAGAGAGAGAGAGAGAAAAGGTGAGCAGGGCAGGGACAGAGAGAGAGAGGGAAAGAGAGAGAATCTCACTGTCAGCGCTGACACTGATGCTGGGCTTGAACTCAGAAACTATGAGATCATGACCTGATCCGAAATCAAGAGTTGGACATAGAACCAACTGAGCCACCCAGGTGCTCCTATAGTTTCATGTGTGAAGGATATTAATAAATTTTCAAATACATGAAAGCCTTATGCTTTCATAAGCATTCTTGAAGAACTTATGAGTTGACATGCCAGCATGAGAATCTGTTGAAAACTTATTACACACAATGTAAGCACTTCCTAATTCTGAGACCCCTTCAATGAACGCAGACCCTCTTGAGTTAACAAAAACATGAGAGAAAATGGTGCCTAGAGCTGTGTTTCTCTAGCTTTGCACTTCCAACCCCGCTCCTGCTCACACCACCCTCTGTCTCGGCCAAACAAAAATCTCACCCTCTACTCTCTGACTCTGAAAATATATTTTTACCCCTAATTGTAAAACTATGTTCTAGAAGCCTTTTCTTTTTTTTTTTTTTTTTCAACTTTTATTTATTTTTGGGACAGAGAGAGACAGAGCATGAACGGGGGAGGGGCAGAGAGAGAGGGAGACACAGAATCGGAAACAGGCTCCAGGCTCCGAGCCATCAGCCCAGAGCCCGATGCGGGGCTCAAACTCCCGGACCGCGAGATCGTGACCTGGCTGAAGTCGGAGGCTTAACTGACTGCGCCACCCAGGCACCCCTAGAAGCCTTTTCAAATTGCCATTGATGCCCTCTTCCCCAAAAGATTCTGGTGTTTCTCGCCCTCATGTTTGACTGGTGATGTAAATGGACAAAATTAAGTTTTAGTGATGAAGAATGGGATCTTAACGGGTTTTGCTCCACACTTTCTAGAAGACAGGAATTTCTGTGTTGGAATAAGCAGGGCAAGGACAGGCGTTCAAATGATATTCTGAGTGAAAGCCGCACAGGCAGCAGGGGGTCTGTGCCACCTGTGGCACAACCAGGAGCAGAGCTCTGCTACGTGTGACCAGCACAGGTGCAAACGGATGGTGGTGACGGTCAGCAGGGCTAATAGACATGGACCTCCCCAGGATGACGGCCCCGCTGGAAGCCCTGACGCCTCATTACTGCTTCCCACTGGCTCGGGTGGGGGTGGGGGAGACCCTCAGAAGCCAAGACTATGGGCCACCAGGAGTGCCCCCCTCTACAGTTTATCCCCTTTAATGTGAAAGAGAAAAGGGAGTCTGGCAAACAAAAGCTTTCATATTTTAACAAAGTCCTACATCTGTTTTGAATATCAGAGTGTCCTTGTTTGTCAACAATATACTTAGATATTATGGTTGGATATTTATAATATTATAAACTTATCTCTATGTCACTGAAGTTCCAATGATTGCTCTAGAGCTCCAATACAGGGAGGCAGTGACTTGAACAAAATTCTGTTTTAATTTAAAGGCTGAGGTATTAATAGTTAAGAAGACGAATCATTAAATTCGTCTGATTTCCAGTGTATTTCATTGTGCCTTGCTCTTACCAAATATCCTAACTTTCTATTTTCTTGAATGCTCATACCTGAATTTTATATTATTTGAATATTTTAGCTATTACTATTGTAGGGAGACTAAAAGATTCTGAAAAATTTGACTAAATTATGAGAGATACATAGTCAGTCACAAGAGGAAAATAAAACTGATTCAGAGACCAGTTCTCTTGTTATTTTCAGGTAGAAATGTGAATTCTGCTTCATTAATTCCATCTACTTCCTCAAAACTAAGGGATTTTGCCAAAACACTAATCAATCTTTGTGATTATTGTCATATACTTTGATATATGAGCAACAACCTCCAACATCAAATATTATAAATAAAAATGTATTTAAAAAATAAAATTATGAAAAAAGCATTGGTTACAATCCAATTAAAAAATGCACAGAGGGCGTAACTGGGTGGCTCAGTCAGTTATGATCTCATGGTTTGTAAGATGGAGTCCTGTGTTGGGCTCTGCTGCTGACAGTACAGAGGCTGCTTGGGATTCTTTCTCTCCCTCTGTCTCTGCCTCTTCCTTGCTTGTGCTCTCTCTCTCAAAATCAACAAATAAACTTATAAAAAAAAGGGCAGAGGATTTGAATAGACATTCTTCCAAAGAAGACATACAGATTGCCAACACAAATGAAAAGATGCTCAACATCACAAATCATCAGGGAAACAGAAATCAAAACCACAACGAGATATCACCTCACACCAGTGAGAATGGCTAAAATAAAAAAGACAAGAAATAACAAACGTTGGAGAGGATGTAGAGAAGAAAAAACCTTGTACACTACTGATGGGAATGTAAATTGGTTTAGCCACTATGGAAAACAGTATGGTGGTTCCTCAAAAATTTTAAAATAGAGATACCATATGATCCAATAATTCTACTATTAAATATTTACCCAAAGAAAACAAAAACACTAATTCAAAAAGGTATGTGTACTCTATGTCTATTGCAGCATTATTTATAATAGCTAAGAGGGTGTGCACGGAGCTTACTTCAAACAAACAAAATCAAACATGAATCTAAGACAAAAGATAAATCCATCTGAAACTTAAAGTTACACAGAAAAAAGAATTAAAAAAAAAAAGTGATTAGGGGTGCCTGGTTAAGTCGGTTAAGCGTCCGACTCCGTCTCAGGTCATGATCTCGTGGTCCGTGAGTTCAAGCCTCGCGTCGGGCTCTGTGCTGACAGCTCAGAGCCTGGAGCCTGTTTCAGATTCTGTGTGTGTGTGTGTCTCTCTCTCTGCTCCTGCTCATGCTCTGTCTCTGTCTCAAAAATAAGTAAAAACATTTAAAAAAATTTATAATAGCTAAGATATGGAAGCAACCTAAGTGCCCAGTGATACACAAATGGATAAGAAAGATGTGGTATGTTTGTGTTTTTTTATATATATATATATATATATATATATATATATATATATAAAATATATAATGGAATATTACTCAGCCACATAAAAGGATGAAATCATGCCATCTGGGACAACATGGATGGACCATCAAGGTATTGTGCTAAGTGGAATAAGTCAGACTGAGAAAGGCAAATACCATATGATTTCACTTGTATGTGGACTCCAAACAGAAAAATGAATAAAATAAAGAGCAGAATCAGACCTGCAAATACAGAGAACTGATGGTTGCCCAGGGGGAGGAGGTGGGGCGACGGGCAACATGGGTGAAAGAGAGTAGGAGATACGGGCTTCCAGCTGGGGGGTAAGTCACAGGAATAAAAGGCACAGCCTAAGGAATAGAGTCCAAGATACTATACAAGTGTTGTATGGTGACAGATGGTAGCCGCACTTGTGGTGAGCCTGGGAGAACATATAGACTTGTGGAATCACTATGTTGTACACCTGAAACGAATACAACATCGTGTGTCGACTATGTTCAAATAAAAAATTAAAAAAGTAATAAAATGTGTTAAGTCTCCTAAAAAACGTGCTTGGAAACATTTTTTCTCTGAGAACATCCATTATTTTTTCCAAGAAAGGACAAAACACTTAAGGGTTATAGAATATAGTAAGCTGTTTGTAAATTCAACTTCTATGTAATAAAATATTAAGAAAACACATTTAAAAAACACCAGAAAACAAAGAAGCAGCACTGTTTGCTTTCAACTTAGAAGATAATTCTTAGTCCAGGAGAGAAATCAAATGTATTCTTAATATTGTGCCCAAATGCATCTGGACAGTACCAGAAGAAATCAGTAAAGGTACTGCCTATTTTCAGATAATATTCCGTATGTGTAAAACTTTGAACATCACACCCATCCCTTATGAATAATTTTATAACAATTTTAAACTCAAATTTAAAAGCCCCTGAATAAGCATCATCGTCCAGCAATAAAGGCTTATTCAAGCAAGAAAATAAAATGATGGGAAGTCAAACAAAAAAGCATTTGGTTATAATAGTGCCTATTGCCTTACTGGATATTCACACTCAGGATAAAAATCATTACTCTGCCCTTGGCTAGATTTTCTTTTACAAGTGAATATAATCGCTGTCAACACACACACACTTATAGCTCCAACCATAGGAGTGACCAAGTGAAACAGGGAGACTTCATTTTGTAAAAACATTAATTCTAAAAAGCTTTTAGTTTGCAATCAAATGTGCTGGCCAAAATCTAACTGAGAACCTGGTGGAAAAACTGAAGCTCTGAACAGTAAATGCTTGTGGTACACATGGGAGTACTGACCTTGTAAGCCTGCGTAAGCATGTGGATGACGCCCGGGGCACCATGGCACCAGTGGACCAAGCGATCGGTCTCATTGCTTAACGACGAAGGGTAATTCCCAGATCGGAATCTCTTGTGGCGCACGTAATCAATACTAGGTTTCACCATTTCTGTCAAGGTCTCTTGGTCCACTTTTGCTGCTGGCTTTAAACAAATAAAAACAAAACATTTAATTTCTTTTTCCTTATGTCTTTTTTAAAAATTTTTTTTTTTCAACGTTTATTTATTTTTGGGACAGAGAGAGACAGAGCATGAACGGGGGAGGGGCAGAGAGAGAGGGAGACACAGAATCGGAAACAGGCTCCAGGCTCTGAGCCATCAGCCCAGAGCCCGACGCGGGGCTCGAACTCACGGACCGCGAGATCGTGACCTGGCTGAAGTCGGACGCTTAACCGACTGCGCCACCCAGGCGCCCCACCTTATGTCTTTTTTAAGCCTTTGTACTGTAGCTAGTATAATAAAGCATCGATTACCTGGAATACTGAGGAGCATCTAAAATTAAAATTAATTCAATTATCTGGTTATTTAAGAGTTGGATAGACCTTTTGTTTCAATTTTTTTCGACGTTGAAGACAGTCCGAAGGCCATCTGCTGGAGAATTCCCTCTTGCTCAGGGTAGGCCTTCACCTGACTGGATGAGGCCCACCCACACTGCGGAGGGCAAACTTCTTTACTAGAAGAAGTCCATGCATTCGTAAGAGTGCCAACAACACCGACTCCATCTTGTTCACGTTTGCTCAGGGACCTCTCTTGTGGCCGTGAATTTTGGGCCACTTGGAGATTAATATACATTCCTTAGAAATAACTGCTGCGGCAAGGATGGGGGAAGCCTGTTTTAGCCTCCCAGGAGTCTGTCAGAGATAACACAGTGTTTCCCCTTCCTGATGCACAGGTGGGGCCCTGAGATCTCACTAAAGGGTAGCTGCCCATTAGGTGTGTGCAAGCCCTTTGAGGTGTGTGGAAACCCTCTGATCTCACTGCAACACTCTTCTGCATGTCCTCTCCCTCCACAAAATCTACGGACTAAGGTCTGGACTTTGCAGAAAATAATTTTGCAGGTGCCATGGATCATCCCTTACTGACACTCCCCCCCACCCACCCCGACCCTCGTCAGTAAGGTACCCTGGAGAAAAGTCTGTGTAAACTCCATGGAGTGGCCTACTTTGTTTTCTGCCTTCTCAGTTGGGGGATACTTTACCATCCCTTCCCTTACGTTCTAACACCATTCAATTTTTTTTTAATGTTTATTTATTTTTGAGAGACAGAGAGAGAGACAGAGAGAGAGTGAGTGAGTGAGTGGGAGAGGGGCAGAGAGAGAGGAAGACACAGAATTTGAGCCAGATGTGGGGCTCGAACTCATAAATGGTGAGATCATGACCCGAACTGAAGTCGATGCTTAACCAACTGAGCCACCCAGGCGCCCCTACACCATTTAAATGTAAATCTCACCCCAAATACCCTCATAGAAACATCTAGAAGAATGTCTGACCACATACCTGGACACTTTGGCCCAGCCAAACTGAAACACAGTATTAACTATCAGAGACAGCTAGCTAACATTTTTAGTGGGAACTTTGAAACACCTGTATCTGTAGACCTTTACCTGAGCGGTTTCTCCAAAAACAACCAAAACATCCCACTTCAACCCCCCTCGTGAGGTGAAGGCAGTGATGCCAACGGGTAAGAGAGGCGGTAGTGCGTGATGCTGGCCGTGGGGACAGGGAGGTCTCCCCTCACACCCTGAAGACATCCAGCCAAGCCCCCTGTATTCAGTTCTACGCTTCACTTCAACTGTCCTCTACACCGGCTTTCTTGAATTGAAAGATCTGGTTCGGTTTCTCCAGGCCATTTCCTTTTGTCTCCAATAGGAGTTAGGGGAGGGCCAGTCACTGTGCAGGGTGATCTTATCGGCAGAAGTCCAACTGCTCTGTATAAAGTTTTCAAAGAAGCCCCCTCGCTGCCCAAACACCATGCCCCACACGCACATGTCTCTCGGTCTTTGATAGTAACGGCACATTAAGTTCCTGAGTGCTGGGTTTTACAGGACAAACCAGCTTGCTTCTTGCTGGCATCCTCTTCTTGAGACACCTATGTGTGATCTTGCTCTGTCCTGCCTGGTCACCTGCCATTCTTTCATCTACTCTCAGTCTACACATTTGTAGTCTGGGGCTCCAGATGTGTCCTAGTCTCATCAAGGAAGTTAGGTTTCTGGTTTATTGTTGTCCTTGCTGTTTTGGGATGATTTTCAAGAGGAGAAATGTGTTTATTCTGCCATCTTGAAAGTAGAGTTTCAGTCATGTTTTAAAAGTTTTTTGTGTGTACTGTTGTGACAGCCTTCCAAATGAAACTGCATGGGAGAACCTTCCACCGCCACACTGACCCACGGCTGCATGGTAGACTGGCACTAAACGCAGGGGTGGTGGGGGAAGAGCCGCGTGTACCTGGCCCTTGTGAGCGAGCTTTGGCACACAGCTGCTTAGGAGATTGCTACAAGAAAACCGACGCTGATTTCCATACAGAATTCTGGGTAAATAATGGTGCCATGTTCTTCACTTTAAAAGCAGACAAAGGGACAATTTTGTGACCTGTGTTTCTCTCAAGGAAACCCTTATTATCTAACAAAATTAACCTAGACACCTCAATCTAAACTAAGTGATGTCTTATTGGTGTGGTTTTCATATGGTTATGATTCCCATAAGGGTGTCACTTAAGAAGAAAAGTTTCAAAAGCTAGTGTCAAAACATTTTTCTGGGGAAACAGAAAACACACACAAATCACCAACTTCCCAGAATAGCAGTGCTATTTTTTTTTTTTTTTATTTTATTATTATTTTTTTTTTAATTTTTTTTCAACGTTTATTTATTTTTGGGACAGAGAGAGACAGAGCATGAACGGGGGAGGGGCAGAGAGAGAGGGAGACACAGAATCGGAAACAGGCTCCAGGCTCTGAGCCATCAGCCCAGAGCCCGACGCGGGGCTCGAACTCACGGACCGCGAGATCGTGACCTGGCTGAAGTCGGACGCTTAACCGACTGCGCCACCCAGGCGCCCCAACAGTGCTATTTTTAAATGAAATGCAATTCTAGTTACTTTGGAAACACGTGTCTGCACTATAAAGAAAATTCACGAATTGGAGTATATGTTTTATTTTTCAAGAATAAACAACGACAACTAGTTACCAGAAAATGGGGGTTTAGCCCTGTTTAAATATGAATTTCCCTTAGTGATAGAGTAAGTTTTTGAAAAAAATTTTTTTAATTTTTGAGAAAGAGAATAGTATCAGTGGGGGAGGGGCAAAGGGAGAGGGAAACATAGAATCCGAAGCAGGGCTCCAGGCTCCAAGCTGTCAGCATAGAGCCCGACATGGGGCTCGAACTCACAAACTGTGTGATCATGACCTGAGCCAAAGTTGGACGCTTAACCAACTGAGCCACCAGGTGCCCCATGATGGAGTAGGCTTTCAAAAAGGATGTGAAGTAAAATTTTTAAAAAGAAGTATAAAGATTTTTAGTAAAAAAGATCTAAATTCTAATAATCCATGCTCCTTGACTTACCAGCTTCACGATTTTCAGCATTAATTAACTACTCTTTTATGGGTGTGGTAGATAAAGAAAGGTTTAATTAAAGAAAAAAAAAGTAGGCTGTGTCTACAGGGGGGAAGGGAGGTCCAGGCCATGGGGCTGGAAGCAGGTTGAAGCAATATTTGGGGTGGGGTCTCTGCCTGCCTGATGGAAGTGAGTATTTAATTCAGCAGATGTCACGGATGATTGAGAGACCAGATCATCGCGACAACAGTAAACTAGTTGAAAATTTAGAACACAACTGACACCAAGTTGGGGGTATCTGAAAGAGAAAGTCTCTACCCAGTCTGGATGCTGGAGGCTTTTTCTGCTTCCCTCCATTCAAAGAGTTCCTACTACAATGAGCAGAAAGACATAGAAGAAAAATGCGGGCAGCAGGCACCTCACTAACCCAGTACAAAAGTGCATGCAGGACGCACACTCTTGGACTTCACTGCTTGGGGTTCATGAAGCAGAGCATAAATATCCATGATTCAGTGTAGGATCCTTATTTAATTTCAGTCTGCTGGATTTACACTAACATTTCAGGCCCCATTTCCCATCTGATCAAATATTTTATACTGTAGTCACTGTATTGGTATTCCAGAGTATTCCTATTTACCTGCATTAACATGTAGTAGATTCCAGCCATGCCGTGGGCTGCTCCAACGTACTGCTTCCTGTGCCACTGATACAACAGCGGACAGCGCTCAGCCTTCCTTTCTTCCCTTGACAGGGTCTTGCCTGATTCAATAATGGCATTGACTACCTACGGAGATTACGAAGACAGCGTTAAGTATCTTGTTTTTGTCTAATTAACAACATGTCTTTACATAGATTACTTAATCCAAAAATCTGTAAGCAGTGAATAGCACCGTTATCTTTACTTTATAAATTAATAAATAGAGGCAGAGAGAAATCAGAAGACAATCTCAGAGTAGAAAAAGACATCAGGGAGT
The DNA here is from genome assembly GCF_007474595.2 of Lynx canadensis. NCBI lineage: Eukaryota > Metazoa > Chordata > Mammalia > Carnivora > Felidae > Lynx > Lynx canadensis. Next base: position 69,614,954 of record NC_044304.2, on the reverse strand, counting down.
CAAACCAAGAAATTAAAAGTTCTTTGCGTGAACAGTTCACTGGAATCTAGAAAAACTTCCTAAAAGAACTTTCCCAGACTGCTTAGTTGCCTTGTAACTTCAATGTTTTCTCCAAAAGACCGGCCCTACATCTTCCAGGAAAGGCTGGAGGAACTGGCCTTATTTATGAACGGCTAATGAAATGCCCGCAGCATGCAGGGTTTTAGTTAAATCCAAAGAATATCATACCTGTAATGACTACATGGCAAAGACACAAACCGTTTCCTCATATCCTCTCTCCCCTCATACTTTTGGTAACAGTGCTCCAAGTTTTCGCTGGGCACCTGGGCTCTGAGCTACAGACAGACACGGTCCTCTGAACAAGTTCTGGCAGTGAAGTGTGAGCAGGAGTGAAGCAGACAACCTCTAGATTGTGGCCTTAAAAAACAAGCTGCTTTGCTGCTCAAGTAGCTTGGGTCTTGCAGATAAGGGCCTGCCCCTAGGACATGGCAGAACAAGACAGAAGAACCTGGATCCTTAGCCATATTCCCAGGACTGCCTAACCAGTTCAGATACCTCATGACCAGAAATAAACATCCTATCTTTTGAGAGATGCTGTTGTTTGGTTCTAGTAAAAACAGGTGAATTAATAGTGGCCTAAGAGGACTGATTTTTACAAAACCTACCTAGAAAGGAAAAAGAGGAGCTATTCAGTGATTTTATGACATCCCTTAAGAAATTACTGCTACCCAGAAGCAGAGTCCAGCCACTAATGCTGCTCTGTGCTGACAGGCTGGGATGGTAGACAGGAGTGCGCATCCACCGTTGCCGGCAACCCCACTGTACCTCTTTAATAGCTGACTCACACACGGTGCCCGGGCCGATCTCCGTGTTCAGGTAGAGTAAGGCATACAGATAACCTGCCCGTCCATAGAGCAGCTCATCGGGAAGGTCCGAATCTCGGCACACAATCGTCTTCTGGAGCTGCAGAAGTCTACCCAACAAGAAAAATTCTGTTTTCCTGGACAGTGTCTGAGATACCTCTTCCTGAAACTGTCAATAACCCCATCACTTTAGGAATTACCTGTTACTTTAAATTTAAAACCGATTTTACAACATACTGGAAAAAAAAAAAAAAAAAAACAAACCCACCCCACCCAAACAACCAAAACTTTTCCACTACACTAATTTCTCTCTCAGATATCAAATTAATAACAAAACACCCTTCGGTTCAAAATATCTACCTTTAGGGATGCCTGGGGGGGCTCAGTCAGTTAAGCGCCCGACTTTGGCCCAGGTCACGATATCACAGTTCCTGAGTTCAAGCCCCGCATCAGGCTCTGTGCTAACCCTGCAGACCATGCTTGGGACTCTCTCTCCCCCTCTTTCTCTGCCCCTCTCCTGCTCTCTCTCAGAATAAAAAAAACAAAAACAAAAACAATCTACTTTACATCTAGTCTAAACGATGTAAGGGATGATATTCAATTTTAAAATCAGAATGATTTAAAATTTAAAAGAAAAGAGTACTAAAATGTAGTCAATGCTTGGGAACTAGCTTTAGTCATTCTGTCTTCCAAAAAACATCAACCAACTAGCATGTGCCACACACTCCACCAGACCACGGGTGTGAGCCCTGATTTCTCCCTCTTCAAAAGAGAATATAAACCAGTTATTTTAGGTGCAATAAAAGTTTTACACTAATTGTTCCAAAACAATTGAACCTAAAAATAACTTAGTTATGATAGCGAACCTAAGGCATAGACGTTAATTTTCATGCAATGAAGGCAACCAAGATTACTTAGGAAAAGATTAAAGTAACATGAAGTAACATGTTTATTGCTCCCCAAATGAAGGCAGACACAGGCTTGGATAGAAAGGAGACATGTGATCTTATCGTTATGTTCCAATTAATATATAACCTCTTCACTTCTTGGAAAGGCCTGTTTGCAACAAGAGATGAATTAAAAAATAATTTCCTTTTTGAATATCTTTCTACAGCAACACCTTGAATTGAGAATTTAGAGAAAATACTTCCAGTTTTAAAAACTCACTTTGTGATGCATTCCTGGGACTCACAATCACTTTTGAGTTTATGATACACCACAGCTCCTACTGCAAGGGGTCCAGCATCTCCACACAGGAAAGTGACCCTGCGGCCATTTAGATTCCGAAGTGTTCTCTTTACATAATCCAGGGATCTGAGCAGGTAGGTCTGGTCACATGTGACCCGGTACAGCTGCAGGTATAAAAGGGCTATGCCTAGAATAATGCCCCACCCCCAAAGAAAAGCATTATTACCTTTCTTTTTCACCTTCAGGATGTTATTTTATGATTACACGAAAAACTACATAAAACCTGTTTCTGAAGGAGCCTCATCCAACAAATTACACATGATACATCTTTTAAAAACAGAAAGATGGGGTGGCTCAGTCAGTTGTGTGTCTGACGCAGGATTTCAGCTCAGGCCATCATCTCATGGTTCGTGGGATCGAGCCCCACATTGGGCTCTACGTTGACAGAGTGGAGCCTGCTTGGGAGTCTCTCTCTCTCTACCTGCCCCTCCTCCACTTGTGCTTTCTCTATCGTTCTGTCTCTCAAGTTAAAAAAAAAAAAAAGGAAAATAAAAACAGAAAAAAAAAAAAAAAAACTCAGGGTAGAAAAGGCTAAACCAAGTTTAAATCCATTATCCTACTAATTGCTCTGATAGTGATTCAATACCTCCTAGACAAGGTAAAATGTATGACTTCCCACGCACTCCCATTTTCTGTACATTCATTTTAAGATCTTATCCCTTCTCCTCTGTATTTTAAGCTAACTTGGATCCTTTTTACTTCTCATATCATCGTTTCCTCCTATCTCATCCTAAATTAAATTATCACTTTCTAAATTTTACACCCTCTTCTTTCCAATTTTCCTATTTCTCACAATTTTTCAATTTCTTTAGTGACCAACATATCCAAATGACCAACCAACCAGTGATCAACTCACTGTTTACGGACTAGCTATCTGATGCAGAGTAAGGTAATGAACACAGAAGACAGAGTTTATCATGTATGTAACCTTCCTATTAAAAAAAATATTTTTTAATGTTTTTATTTTTGAGAGAGACAGAGGTGAGCAGGGGGAGGGGCAGAGAGAGAAGGGAACACAGAATCCAAAGAAGGCTCCAGGCTCTGCGCTGTCAGCACAGAGCCCCATGCGGGGCTTGAACCCACGAACCATGAGATCATGATCTGTGCTGAGGTCAGACGTTCAACCAACTGAGCCACCCAGGTGCCCCAACAACCTTCCTATTTTAGATTAAGGAACAAATCCAGGCACTCAAGTGAACCAGAGAGGAGCCTTTTTCTGGAAACCTATAGAAGATGACCTGTTCGGCTTCTGAAAGCCTGCTATTATTCCTGGACCCCAGTCACTATGACAGCTAAGTAAAAGAAATGAATCTGTATAAATACATACTTACTGAAATATACTGCAGAAAAAGTATTGATGGAAATGATATGATGGTGAAAAGGACACACAAAATATTTATTCATGTTTCAACTGGGATTCTCTAATATTATGTTCTTTGTCTAATATCCACTCTCATTTCTATTATTTTTCATTTTGCTTTAATTTTTTCACTTTAGTATAGCTGGCACACAATGTCACAGCAGTTTCACGTGCACGACACAGCATGGTCATTCAACATCTTTGTATGGTACACTATGCATTTTGCTTTTTACATTTCTCTAAATAGGTAGTTTCTTTTTTCTTTAACTCTCCATTTCAGGGTATCCTACTTCCCTTTCAAATTCTTAACATCTCTCTCTCTACATATATTTGAAAAGACCTTTTCTCATTACTCATTTCTTTAAAGCTTTTAAGTCGAACAGCTATAAAAGTACCATATTTGTAAGCCTAGAAAAAATAGCCTTCCATATGAATTGCTTATAAACTCCTAGAGTTAAGGTTTTTTTGTATTCAAAAAATTGACATTATAAACATAGAAAGCAAGTTAAAAGTTACAAATTTCAAACATAATCACTATAGAAGGTTTACAAATAAGTACTTCATGATTGACTGAGAAATCCGTAAAAATAGAATGATGATGTGGTCAGCTTGTGACCCTAAAAACCTATAGTTACATGTATTCAATGCTTAAATATTTTATTTATTTATTTATTTAGTTAGTTAGTTAGTTATGAGCAAGGACAAGCAAGCAGGGGAACGTGGCAGATGGAGAGAGGGAGAGAGTGAGAGAGGGAGGGAGGGAGGGAGAAGGAGAGGGAGAATCTTAAGCAGGCTCCATGCTCAGCATGGAGCCCAACACAGGGCTCAATCTCACAACCCTGACTGAGATTGTGACCTGAGCCAAAATCAAGAGTTGGCCATTCAGTTGACTGAGACACCCAGGCACTCCACTGATTAAACATTTTAAAGTAAATGACAGGCAAACTATTTTTTTTTTTAAAAGACATCCTAACTTTCTGCCCTTGAAAATTTCAGTATAAACATCTAAAATATATAAACCTATTTTATAAGCCAAAGTAGCATTTTAACTATCAAATTAATAATTAGTAAGGGAGACTGAGCTGTGGTTATTTTTTTGGTAAATATTTATGTCAGTTTTGGTACCAGTATTATCCTTGCTTCATAAAATAACAGGAAGTATTCCTTATTTTCCTATCTTTTGAAACATTTAAAAGGAGCAAAGAAAAAAAAGGAACACTGAGACTTCCTGTTCTTTTTTTATTATTTTATTTTTAATTCCAGTACAGTTAAGGTACAGTGTTATATTAGTTTCAGGTGTACAATATAGTGATTCAACAATTCCATACATTACTCACTGCTCATCACAAATGCACTCCTTAATCTCCATTATCTATTTCACGCCCCTCCCCCCACCTCCCCTCTGGTAACCATCTCCATCTCTGTAGTTAAGAGTCTGGTTCTTTTTCTTCCTTTTTTTTTTTTTTTTTTGGTTTGTTTTGATTTCCTTTGTTTAGTTTCTTAAATTGCACATATGAGTGAAATCATATGGTATTTGTCTTTCTCTGATTTATTTCACTTAGTATTATACCTTCTAGATCTATCCATGTTGTTGCAAATGGCAAGATCCCATTCTGTTTTATGGCTAATATTTCATTGTACATATGTGTACATGTACACATACAAATATATATATGTGTATATACACACACACATATATATATACACCACATCTTCCTTATCCACTCATCTATTTTTTTTTTTTTATTTTTTTTTTTCAACGTTTATTTATTTTTGGGACAGAGAGAGACAGAGCATGAACGGGCGAGGGGCAGAGAGAGAGGGAGACACAGAATCGGAAGCAGGCTCCAGGCTCTGAGCCATCAGCCCAGAGCCTGACGCGGGGCTCGAACTCACGGACCGCGAGATCGTGACCTGGCTGAAGTCGGACGCTTAACCGACTGCGCCACCCAGGCGCCCCTCCACTCATCTATTGATGGACACTTGGGCTGCTTCATAATTTGACTATTGTAAATGGTGCTGCAATAAACATAGGCATGCATGTTATCTTTTCAAATTAGTGTTTTTGTCTTCTTTGGATAAATACTCAAGTAGTGAAATTATTGCATCATTTGGTAATTCTATTTTTAATTTTTTGAGGAAACTTCATACCGTTTTCCAGAGTGGCTGCACCAGCTTGTACTATCAACAGTGCAAGAGGGTTCCTTTTTCTCCACATCTTTGCCAACACTAGTTTCTTGTGTTTTTGATTTTAGCCATTCTGACAGGTGTCAGGTGATGTCTCCTTGCTGTTAAGATTTGCATTTCCCTGATAATTAGTGATGTTGAGCATTTTTTCATGTGTCTGTTGATCATCTGACCATCTGGATGTCTTCTTTGGAGAAATGTCTGTTCATGTCTTCTGCCCATTTTTAATTGGATTATTTGTTTATTTGGTGTTGAGCTGTTTAAGTTCTTGATATACTTCTGATAGTAACCCTTTATCAGATATGTCATTTGCAAATATCTCCTCCCATTCAATAGGCTGTCTTTTAGTTTTGTTGACTGTTTCCTTTGCTATGCAAAAGCTTTTTGTTTTGATGTAGTCTCACAAAAAAAGTAGCACTGGGATTTCCTGTTCTTTTAAGGAAATTGTCTTTTTTTGTTTGTTGTTTGTTTTCCCCTAGTTTTACTAAGACAAAACTGACAAAATTGTGTATATGTAAGTGTACAACAGAGTGATTTGATATACTTATGCATTGTGAAAATATTACCACAACCAGGTTAGCACATCTACCACCTCGCATGCCATTTATTTAAAGTGTGTGATGAGAACACTTATGATCTACTCTTAGCAAATTACAATTATATAATACGGTATTATGAACTATAGTTGCAATGCTGTACATTACATCTAAAGAACTGATGTGTCTTATAACTGAAGGTTTGTAGTCTTTGACCACCACCTCTCCCATTTTCCCCACCCCAGCCCTGGTAATCACCACTGAACTCTGTCTCTATGAGCTCAATTCCTTTTTTTTTTAGAATTTATACATGTGTGAGATCACTGAATTTTTTCCTTTCTGTCTCCTTTATTTCACTTCATATAATGTCCTCTAGGACCACCCATGTTGCCACAAATGACAGGATTTCGTTCTTTCTCATGACTTAATAATGTTCCATTACATCCATGCAGATGTAGGTATAGATGTAGATACAGATTTAGATATCGGTAGGTATCACAACTTCTTTACCCATTTAACCATCGATATGTACTAAGGTTGTTTCCATCTCGTGGCTATTGTGAATAATGCTCCAATGACTATAGGGGTACATACATCTTTTTTTTTTTTTAATTTTTTTTTAACGTTTATTTATTTTTGAGACAGAGAGAGACAGAGCATGAACGGGGGAGGGTCAGAGAGAGGGAGACACAGAATCTGAAACAGGCTCCAGGCTCTGAGCTGTCAGCACAGAGCCCGACGCGGGGCTCGAACTCACGGACTGCAAGATCATGACCTGAGCCGAAGTCGGCCACTTAACCGACTGAGCCACCCAGGCGCCCCTACATACATCTTTTTGAGTTAAGTTTTTCCTTTGGAAAATACCCAGAAGTGGAATTGCTGGATCATCTGGTAGTTCTATTTTTAATTTTTTGAGGAACCTCCATCCTGCGTTTTTCATAATGGCGGCACTGATTTACATTCTCACCAACAGTGTACTAGGGTTCCCCTTACACCATGTCCTTGGCAACATTTGTCATCTCTTCTATTTTTGATAAAAGCCATCTTAATAGGTGTGAGGTGATATCTTATTATGGTCTTGATTTGCATTTCCTGATAATTAGTGAAGTTGAATACTTTTTTGTGTATGTGTCAGCCAGTTGTATAAGCCTTCTTTGAGAAACTATCCACCCAGGTCCTTGGCCCATTTTAATTAAATCATTACTATTATCATCATCATCACCATTATTATTATTATTTACTAATAAGTTTCTTATATATTCTGGATACTGACACCTTAGCATAAACATGGTTTGCAAATATTTTCTCCCTATCTGTGAGTTACATTTTTGTTGATTGCTTCCCTTGCTGTGCAGAATCCTTTTAGTTTGATGTAGTACCACCTGTTTATTTTTTCTTTTGTTGCCTATGCTTTTGGTGTCATATGCAAATAATCATTGTTAAGATCCATGTCAAGGAGCTTTTCCCCTACATATGTTTCTAGGAGTTTTCAGGCATTATATTTAAAGCCTTTAATCCATTGTGAGCTAATTTTTGAGAGTGGTGAAAGATAGGGGTCCAGTTTCATTCTGTTGCATGTGGCTCTCCAGTTTTCCCAATACAATTTATTGAAGAGATGATTTTCTTGTTGCCTTTGTCAAGGATTATTAGCCATTTATGCATAGGTTTATTTCTGTCTTCTCGATTCTGTCCCATTCAGCTATTGTGTCTGTTTTCATGCCAGTATTATATTGCTTTGATTACTATAACGTTGCAATATATTATGAAATCAGAATGATACCTCTGGCTTCATTCCTTGCTGCTAATTCCTTGCTCTAATGCATACACTGTTTCACCTGATGATATCCCATAATTCACAGAGGCTTTCTCACTCTTTTTTCATTCTTTTTACTTTTTTCTCTTCTGACTGGATAAGTATAATGATCCTGCCTTTAAGTTCACAGATTCTTTTGTTCCACTTGCCTCATTCTGCTGTTGGTGCTTTCAACTGCATTTTTCCATTTCATTCATTGTATTCTTCAGCTCCCCAATTCCTCTTTGATTTTTTTTTTTATGGTTTCTATCTCTCTGCTTAACTTTTTATGTATTGTTTACCTGATTTCATTCTGTGTTTTCTGGCAGCTTATTGAGCACCTTCAAAACAATTAATCTGAATTCCTTATCAAGCAAGAAATGTGTCTCAAATTTTTGTTTGGAAGTTGTCTTTTTAGATGTTCTACCTCTTCTAGGCTGAGATTTAGTAGATTATATATTCACAAGAATTATCCATTTCACACATATTGTGAAATAAATTTATAGACAGTAAAAAGAAACGTGGTTTCTAAAATTTCCTTGGTTTCAATTGTTTCCCCATTTCATTTATCATGTTTCTGTGTCTTCTTTCCCTATCTGCAACTTGTTTGAATCTTAAGTCTATGATTATAAGTAATCAACGTTACCATAAGCTTATGCCTGTGTTTCCTCAATATTTTAGCTAGTTCTCCACTATAGGGTTGGGACCTATTTTTTTTTTTTTTTTTTTTTTGTAAATGGCCAGATAGCAACTTTATGTTAGGCTTAGAGTTGCTTATTCAGTCTCTGATGCATATTCTTCTGTTTATTTCAAAATTCTTTTTTTTTCTTTTTTTTTTTTTAATTTAAATTCAAATTAGTTAACATAAAGTGTAGTCTTGGCTTTAGGAGTAGAACCCGGCGATTCATCTCTTATACATGACACCCAGTACTCATCCCAAAGAGTGCCCTCCTTAATGCCTATCACCTGTTTTACCCATTCCCCCACCAACCATCCCTCCAGCAACCCTCAGTTTGTTCTTTCTCTGACTGACTTATTTCGCTTAGCATAATACTTTCTAGTTCCACTCATGTTGTTGCAAATGGCAAGATTTCGTTCTTTTTCATCACCAAGTAGTATTCCATTGTATATATACATACACACATCTTCTTTATCCATTCATCAGTCGATGGACACTTGGGCTCTTTCCATAATTTGGCTATTGTTGATAGTGCTACTATAAACATTGGGGTGCATATGCCCCTTCAAATCAGCATTTTGTATCCTTTGGGTAAATACGTAGTAGTGTAATTGCTGGGTAATAGGGTAGTTCTATTTTTAATTTTCTGAGGAACCTCCATACTGTTTTCCAGGGTGGCCGCACCAGTTTGCATTTCCACCAAGCTGCAGCAACTTCTTACTTGGCATGTCTCCAGAGGCAAGAAAAATAAAAGCAAAAATGAACTATTGGGACCTCATCAAGATAAAAAGCTTCTGCACACTGAAGGAAACAATAAACAAAACTAAAAGGCAACTGACAGAATGTGAGAAGATATGTGCAAACGACATATCAGATAAAGGGTTAGTATCCAAAATCTATGAAGAATTTATCAAACTCAACACTCAACAAACAAATAACCCAGTGAAGAAATGGGCAGAAGACATGAACAAACATTTTTCCAAAGAATACATCCAGATGGCCAACAGACACATGAAAAGATGCTCAACATCACTCATCATCAGGGAAATACAAATCAAAACTACAATGAGATACCATCTCACACCTGTCAGAATGGCTATGATTAACAACTCTGGAAACAACAGATGTTGGTGAGGATGTGGAGAAAGGGGAACTAAATATATACTAGCAATAAGAGTTCTGTTCCACATTATGACCAGGAATTGGTATCATCAGCGTTTTGGATTTTGACAATCACTTAATAACATAAGGTGTTAAACATCTTTTCATATACTTATTTCCCATCTGTATTATCTTCTTCGGTGAGGGTCCTTTCAGTTTTTTTGCACATTTTGTAATAGGGTTGTTTGTTTGTTTCTTATTGAGTAGTAAGAGCTCTTTGTGTATATTCCATAAAAATCCAAAAATGTCTTTTGCAAATACTTTCTCCTTGTCTGTGGCTTGTCTTCCCATTCTCTTGACATTATCTTTCTCAGAGCAGTTTTTAATTTTAACAAAGGCCAGTTTATCATTTATTTCTTTCATGAATCATGCCTTTGGTGTCATATATAAAAAGGCCATCTAGGTGTTCATCTATGTTATCATCTAGCTTTATCATTTTCCATTTTCCATCTAGGCCTATGATCCATTTTGAGTGAATTCTGTTTTTTGAAAGGTGTCTAAAGTAATTTGTTGCATGTGCATGCCCAGTTGTGCCAGCATCACTGGTTAAAATGACTATCTTTGCTCCACTGTATTACTTTTACCTCTTTGTCAAAGACCAGTGGACTATATTTGCTAAACTACATTTAAGCAAGTCCATTTCTAGGCTCTCTATTCTACTCTATCCATCTATTTGTCTATTGTTCTTAAAAAAAAAAAAAAAGTTTATTTTATGAAAGAGCATGAGCAGAGTACAGGGACAGAGGGAGAGAGAGAGAGAAAAAATCCCAAGCAGGCTCCACACTCAGCATGGAGCCTGTTACATGTGGGGCTCGATTTCACGACCCTGAGGTCAAAATCGAGAGTCAGATGCTTAACTGACTGAGCCACCCAGACACCCCTGTTTGTCTGTTCTTGCACCAGTCCCACACTGTTTTGATCATTGTAGCTTTATAGCAAGTCCTACTTTCAGGTAGTAACACTCCTCCAACTTTGTTCTTTTAATACTGAGTTGGCTATTCTGGATATTTTGCCTTTCCATATAAACATTAGAATCAGCTTGTCAATATCCACAAAATAACTTGCTCCAATCTTAACTGCCATTGCATTGAATCTATATATCAAGGTGAAAAAAAAAAAAGACAATATTGAGTCTTCCTATCCATGAACATGGACTATCTTTCTATTTATTTAGTTCTCCTTTGATATCATTCATAGGACACTTGTAGTTTACCTCACGTAGGCTTTGTACATACTTTGTTAAATTTATACCTATTTCATTTGGGGGGGTGTTAATATATATGATATTGGGTTTTAATTTCAAATTCCACTTATTCATTATTGTTATATAGTGAAGTGAACTCATTTTTGTATATTAACCTCATATCCTGCAACTTTGCAGTAAGTGCTTATTGATTTTTTATTTATTTTTTTATTTTATTATTGTTTTTTTAGAGAGAGCAAGAGAGTGAAAGCAGGTGAGGGAAAGACAGAGAGGGAGAGAGAGTAGCAACTCAAGCAGGCTCCATGCCTAGCACAGAGCCTGATGTGGGGCTTGATCTCATGACCCTGGGCCTGGGATCATAACATGAGCCAAAATCAAGAGTTGACCAACTGAGCCACCCAGGAGCCCCTGGGTTATTTCTGATTTTCTACATAGAATGATAATGCCATCTGCAGGGGCAGATTTATTTCTTCCTTCCCAATCTGTATACTTTTTTATTTCCTTTTATTGTTTCATTGCATTAGTTAGGACTTCTGGTAACAGGAATTTACATAAGAACTTAAAAAAAAAAAGAATTTCCATCTCTCTACTTACATTATTATTCTTGCATGTTTACTTTTTTCACTAAAATCCTTAATATATTAATCATAGTATTTAAAAATTCCTGGTTTGATAATGCTAACATTCCTGCTATATCTGATTTTAGGTCTAATGTTTATTTACTCACTTCAAAATGTTTTATTTTATTTTTTTGCCTTTTAGTATTCCTGGTAATTTTTTTTAAGTTTATTCTTCTATTTTGATAGAGAGAGAGAGTGTACAAGTGGGGAAGGAGCAGTGAGGGGGCGGGGGGGGGGGGGGGGAATCCCAAGCAGGTTCCACACTGTCAGCATGGAGCCTGATGTTGGGCTTTAACTCACAAACCATGAGATCATGACCTGAGCCAAATTCAAGAGTCTGATGCTTAACCCACTGAGCCACCCAAGCGCCCCATTCCTTGTCATTTTTTATGCAAGGTAGATATAATGTACTGGGTAAAAGAAACTGCAGTATCTCGTCCTTTAGTGATGTGGTAGTAAGGAATAGGGGAGTGGGAGATTTCTATGGTTCTATGATTAGGTCTTAGTCTTTTTGTGAGTCTATGCCCCTGGACTATGAACTTCACTAGAGCTTCTCAGTGTTTTCTTCTCTGTAGGCTGGACAGGATAGTTATAAGGGGGCTGGAGTTGGGTATTTCCCTTCCCCCAGGGAAGTCTGGGTTCAATAAAACTCCAGTGGGTAAGGCTCTGGTAAAAACTTTTCTCCTGAGGGCTGGTCTTGTTATGAAAAAGATTGCTCTGGCATATTTCAGAATGGTTCCTTTTCCCTCCCCTTTCCAGAAGCACAAAGGGATTGTTCTCCAGTATCCACAGTGAGGACCTGAGAGATCTCCCGGAGTTGACCTCACAAAAAAGTGTGGAAGCCTCCTCATAACTGGGTCTACCTAGAGGCTTTTGTACTCTCGTATTCGTTCAGACTCGACCTCTAGAAATTCATCAGTTAAAGTTTAAATTTCTTTTCCCCACACAGCTTCCCATGGAGGTTTCTTCTTGCGGATCTGTTCTCCAGTAAACTGTGATTTTTCTCTCTCTCCCTGTTTATCTCTTCTATTTTTGGTGTAGCCATTTGTTCTATGACCTCACCATACTGACGGCTGTAAGAACTGTTTCTCTCAGTTTGTTCAGATTTTTACTTGTTAGGGTGCAATGGCAACTTCTAAAGTCATTGCATCCCAGACCAGAAACTAGAACTCTCTTCATTTTATGTTTTTTTTTTTTTCCATTTATATGGTATTGCTGTGCTTTCTGTAGTATCACTATTCAGCCTCACATTATGTCATTGTCTTTCCATCTCTTTTTTGAGTTCCCTTGGTTCTGCTTTGTGACCCAATTGCTTAAGTAAGTTCCAAAATCACTGTTGAAAATGCTGCAAATTTTCTCCACATTGTAATGGTATCTTCCTGATGTTTTTTCTTCTATTAACAACATGTGATATTCCTGCTTTTTCTAATATTATGTATACAATTGAATTTTTTCCTTAAGTTTGAATTAGATGAATTTTTTTCAATCAACTATTATTAACAGGAAGATTCTCTAAAAGAGGGAAAGGATGAGGATATCTTTCCCAGCTAAAAAAGCCTTCATCTCAAGGGCATCCTCTTCTTACTAAGTGACAAACTTTATTCGTATATGGTGACTTGGGGTGACCAGATTTCCTTTGATTCACATACCCATTCTGGTTTCACAAGGGCTCCTATCACTGATGTTTCCTTCCTTACCTACACAATTAGCAGTGCCACCAGGGATGCAGTTCCTGCCTTATACAACAATCCCTCTTTTTGGAATGGTTTTTAAAAAATTCTGTAACCTCAGGACACCTGGGTGACTCAGTTGGTTAAGCGTCCAACTTCAGCTCAGGTCACGATCTTGTGGTTCATGGGTTTGAGCCCCGCGTCGGGCTCTGTGCTGATAGCTCAGGGCCTGGAGCCTGCTTCAGATTCTGTGTCTCCTTCTCTCTCTGCCCCTCCCCCACTCACAATCTGTCTCTCTCTTACAAATAAATAAACATTAAAATTATTTTAAATTCTATTCCTCTGTTCCCTATAATATACTCTCCATACCTTTTTTTTTTTTTTTTTTTTTTTGCCTCTCTTCCTTGCCCACTTCATACTCAGATATGCCTGCAAAAACTCCCTCTCTGGGTGTCTCATCTTTCTGAGAATAATTATTTCTTGATTTGGGAGACAGGGAATTGCAGAATACAACTTGCCACCCATGGTTCCTTTGGCTTTCTTCACCTGGACACCATTGTGGTTTTCCACAGTCATTTTGGGTGCGATTTATTTTTCATCCATTATTATTTGGTGTACTCTCTATCTCACAATTTTGCCTAAAAATTAAATTGTGGGTACTTCATTCATTCTTCTTGATTATACAGTTTTAGGAGACAAGATAGGAGAAGCATGGATATAAATACATTCCATAGTGCTACCTGAATCCCAGAGTCCTAAATATTACTTTTAATCATTCACACCAAATACCTCTATCATAGCTCTATCAGTGATTCTAAAAGATGACAATAAATGAGGATTTTTAAGAAATATTGATTCTTGGACTCCTCCACCTAAGATCCTCATTTTGTCATTTTGGGATGAAGGCTCATAATATAAAGCCCTCTGAGTGTTTCTGATGCATAGCATTTAGGACCTAATAAAATTAGGACCTAAGATTGGATGTTAAAATTAGCATTTAGGACCTAATAAAATTAAAACTCCTATTTCAACAAGAGGAAATATTTTAAGTAAAAGACTTATTACTTACATGTGGAATTTAAGAAACAAAACAGATGAACATAGGGGAAAGAGAAAATAAAAAGGGAGAGGGAAACAAACCATAAGGGACTCTTAACCATAAAGAACAAACTGAGGGTTTGCTGGAGGGGAGGTGGGTGGGGAAATGGGTTAAATGGGTGATGGGTATTAAGGAAGGCATCTCATGTTGGGATGAGCACTGGGTGGTATATGTAAGTGATGAACCACTAAATTCTACTCTTAAAACCAATATTATACTATATGTTAACTAGAATTTAACTAAAATTTTGAACTAAACAACAAAAACTACTTCAAAACATATGTTTAAAACAAAAAAAAAAGATGTGATATACAGATACACACACACACACACACACACACACACATACACACACACTATGGGACATTAGCCTAAAAAGAATGAAATCTTGACATATGCAATGAGATGGATGGAGCTAGAATGTATTATGCTAAGCAAAATAAGTCAGTCAGAGAAAGATTAAAAAAATTTTTTTTTTCAACGTTTATTTATTTTTGGGACAGAGAGAGACAGAGCATGAATGGGGGAGGGGCAGAGAGAGAGGGAGACACAGAATCAGAAACAGGCTCCAGGCTCTGAGCCATCAGCCCAGAGCCTGACGCGGGGCTCGAACTCACGGACCGCAAGATCGTGACCTGGCTGAAGTCGGACGCTTAACCGACTGTGCCACCCAGGCGCCCCAGTCAGAGAAAGATTAAATACTGTATGATTTCCCTCATATGTGGGATTTAAGAAATAATACAGATGAACATAGGGGAAAGGGAAAAAAAAAGAGAGAGTAAAGGAAACCATAAGAGACTCTTAACTATAGAGAATAAACTGAGGGTTGATGGGCAGGGGGGGGAGTGGGGGGGTGGTTAGGGTAAATTGGTGATGGGCATTAAGGAGAGCATTTGTGATAAGCACTGGGTGTTATATGTAAGTGATGAATCACTAAATTATACTTCTGAAACCATTATTACACTATATGTTAACTAAGTAAAATTTAAATAAAACTTTGAAATAAAAGAAAAGAAAAAAGAAAAAGGTGTTTTAGGGAAAATCTGTGCTAAGAGTAACTATGTTGTTTTTCCTTTCAAAATATCCTTCTTTGAATTTACTTCAAGTTAGCCAAAATTATCTAAATTTATATTAAGATAAATTTCTTTGGCTGTATAAGTTGAACTAACTCCATGTCTTCCTGGGTTTAAAAGTTTGAAAAATTTAATTTTAACGTCATTTATGTAAATGTTGTATTCATAATAGGCAAATATAAATAAAGCACCACAGAAACAAATATAAAAATAAACACAAATAAAAAAAGATTAGGAACTTGTTCGGTTGTGTATTGCAAAAGCAGGTATTGTATCGGTTCTCAGTATTCTAACATGTATACTTATGTCTATGCTGTTCATTGACTAAACTATAAAAGTTTAGCAAAGGCTATAAATCAATATGAAAATTATTATTGGCACTAATCATACTGTATAGTCTAATCCCTCAGAAGAAGGTCTTTATTTCCTTATACTCCCTAAGTAGTTATCATAATGTTCTGGCTACACAGTAAAATAAGAATATAAAGATTAGTTAAGGCAAGCTAATTTTGAAATTAAGTTTTTGGGTGTAAAGTGTATTACTGGTTGCTTATTCAATTATTATCACTAAATTCAAAAGCAAAATCTTTATGTGTCCAAATGAGTCAAATGGGTACAAGCAATAGGTTAAATAGTTTAGGTACAATGGAGAAATCACATACCACAACTTGTCACAAAGATCAACGTGTAAAGGCAAATAAAAAACTGAACCTACAGCAAGTTATCTCTTATTATACATTTTCATAGATACCCACATAATAGTTCAAATAAATAATGCTATAAAAATATGACATACTACATATCAAAGTTCAAATTTCAGGCAGAAAAGATTTCTTTAGAAATAAAATTCCAAAGTATCTCATCACTGAAGAAGTTCAAGATTTTGTTTAAAGGGTATAAAACTTTACCACTTTAAAAGAAGAAAAATTTTAAATTCAAGTGTTACAATTGCAATCCCCAAACAGAACATCAATTAACTATACCCTATATTCTCACCTGTCCAACCAGTATAAGCAGAGCAATCATGTGGATCAGCTGTCTTGAGCCCCTCTTCCATTTGCTGTAGAAGATCTTTGATTTTGGTCTGGATTCGCCTTGTGAAATTATGAATGATCTGAGAACCAAAAAGAAGACATAAATTTAAATTGCATAAGAGTAGGGTAATATTGTAATAAATACTTTAGTAGTCTAACTTGTCAGAACATGAGACAGTAATCATATTACTTGGCCCATTTCAATGCTTCATTGGTTATAGGGTCTCTACTTTGATTTTATAAGGAAAATTGTTAAATGAGATAATGCCCTATATGGACTATAAGTCATTGGTAAAATTATAAAAAATAAGTTATAGAAACCAAAGGAAAAACTATTTCTTAAAAAAGATGGATTTGGGGCACCTGGGGGACTCAGTCGATTGAGCATCCAACTCTTAATTTTGGCTCAGGTCATGATCCTGGAGTCGTGGGATTAAGTCCTGCATCCAGTCCATACTGAACATGGAGCCTATTTAAGATTCTTTCTCTCTCTCTCTCTCACTCTCTCTCTCTCTCTCTCTCTCTCCCCCCCCCTCCCCTGCTTGTGCTCTTTCTCTAAAATAAAAATTTTTAAAAAGATGGATTAGACTAAACAAAAAAAGATGGATTCAACTAAATGTTAACTTCTACAAGTTAAAGAATATAAGAAAAAGATGATTCAAAAATTAATGACCAGGGGGAAATAACTGTAATAGAAAACAATATAATAAAAAAAGACTACAATAATACAGAAATAGATATAAAATTATTGATGTACTTTTTAAAAAGAAAAAATCAAAAATATTCAATCACTTAGAAATTATCAGAAAGAAAATAAATACAAGTACCATGGTTTGCCTTATCAGATTAACAAATAATAACATTGAAAAATATGAAGTCCCTATGCTGCTAGGAGCTACAGAAACAAGTATCCTTTTTCACTGCTGGTAGTCTTTCTCAAGAGAAACAGCAATATTCTTCTTTTTCTTCAATTTTTTTTTAACATTTATTTTTGAGAGAGCGAGCACAAGTGGGGGAGGGGAGAGAGAGAGGGAGACACAGAATCTGAAGCAGGCTGCAGGCTCTGAGCTGTTCACACAGAGCCCGACATGGGGCCTGAACCCACGGACTGAGAGATCATGACTGAGAGATCATGACCGAGCCGAAGTCTGATGCCCAATGGGCTGAGCCACCCGGGAGCACCAGAAATATTCTTAAATAGGTAGCTGATAGTGTTCAGATTTTTATGTCTCTGATGATTTTTGAAAAATCTACTGCTACACAAATTGCTGAGGTATATTAAGATACGTGATTATGGTCATGGGGTTTTCTATTTATTCCTTTATTTATTTATTGCTTTCATGTATTTTGTAGTTCTGTTGTTAGACATAGACAAATTTATGACTGTATGTCCTCCTGACAGAGTGACTTGTTATCCTAATGAAATGTCCCTCTCTGGGACTATAGAGAAAATGTTTTTGTGTTATTGCACAGTTAGGGCTTTCAGGGCAAATTTTACTGAAATTTGGGGTTCTGAGCCAAAAGTAAACTTTAGGAATTAAGTTACAATTGAATACATTGTGAGGACTCCAGAGAGGTTTACTTAATCCCAGAGGTATGTGTTTACATTTCTGGGGGCTGTATGTATTTCTGAATAGTAAAACTGAAGACCAGTGGGCTTATCTTTTCATTGAGAGATTTATTTACACCCCCCCCCCCCGCCAAAGACTTAGATATTTGCAATGAAACTCTCTCAGAAGAACGGAAGAAGTTTCCTCTATTCCATTTGTAAAAAGCAGAGAAAAATTATTTCTTTTTTTAATATTTGCCTACAATACATAGACTGTGTGTGGAGGACATCTGACCTGGCTTCACTGTGTTGTCCCATAGGCAAGACCTGAGACACGTGCAACCACTCACTGGCTATAGTCTGTCTGATAAATAATAAATCTCTGATCCAGAAACCTCTTGTGTACATTGAGGAAAAAATTAATTGATAAATAGTAAAAATCTAAATGAGGGTGAGATCGGCATCACTGCAGCATTGGGCACACCTTATTTTTGTCCTGCAATAATAAAAATAAATCCACAAACATAAGCGCTTCTGTGTGAGTTGTGGAACCCAGCGCCTTGCACCACGGGACCCACAGTGGGTTTAGCTCACCGGTCTACCAGATATCAGTACTGGCTGTAGAACCTACATGAGACTGTGAATTGGTTCCCACCCCTCTCAGATGTGATCTGGGAGTGCATGCAGAACAGTGAGTTAAGCAATCACTTTCAGATCATAAAGCCTTTGGGGGAAGTCCTGATTTCCAGAGGAAAAGGTCCAACATCCACTAGAGGAAAAAAAACAAGTTTGTAGGCACTAGATTGGGTAAGACCTTGTCTTTATCAACATCACCCCTTCTTGAAGGTGTACAGCACAGGGCTAAATAGATGGCCTGTATTTTCTCCCACAGGGAAAAGGGAGAGCCTGGGCATGAATGAATGCCCAGTTTTCAAATTTGTGCAGGACTCTGCTGAAGAGACTCATTTTTCTCTCACAGCACCCAGAGCATCACTTAGAGAGCTCCATGAATGGGGAGAGGAGGCAAATCAGGGCTGTAGTATATAAGATTCTCAGAGAGCATAAAAGGGATATAGTTCCTGCTGATGTATGTGTTCCAGACTCCATCAGGTTCATGAAAAATCAAGGAAACATGACATACCCAAAAGATCACAATCATCTTCCAAAAACCAAACCCAAACAAAGACATGAAAATGTATGATTTACCCGATAAAGAATTCAAAAAAGCTGTTTTAAGGAAACTCAATGAGTACAAGAAAATACAGAAAGAAAATTTAAGGAAATCAGGAAAAGAACACATGACCAAAATGAGAAATTTAACAAAGAGATAGAAATCATAGAAAAGAATCAATGATAAACTCTGGAGTTGAAGAATTTAATGGAATAGAATCACAACAGAGAGAATCAAAAGCAGAGTAGACCAAACAGAAGATAGAATGAGTTAGAGGACAGGCACTTTGAAACATCCAGTCTGAAGACAAAAAAAGAAAAACAAATTAGAGAGTGAAGAAAGCCTATGTGATCTATAGTACACTTATAAAACAAAACAAAACAAAAACAAATTTCTGAATCAGTTCCACAAAGAGAAGAGATGAGGGAACAGAAAGCTTAAAGAAATGATGGCAAAGAACTTCCAGATTCTGGGAAAAGATTTAGACATAATAAATAGATCACCCCATTATTTTCATTCAAAATGTCCTTGTCTAAGACACATCACAATAGAAACATCAAAAACCAAACTGTAGAGTGCTGACAGCACTGACTCTATCTTGTTCATATTCACTTGATGACCTCTCTTGGGGGCTACATATCTAGACCCCTTGAAGATTAATATGCATACCTTAGAAAAGACCACCAAGGCCAGGATGGGGAGAGGCTTGCTTTGGCCTCCCATGAATCTGTTAGAGATAACATAGTCTTGCCCCTTCCTGGTGGCACAGGGGTGCCATAATATCTAATTAAAGATTATTTGCAAATTAGATACATGCAAACCCCTTTGAGATGCATGTAAACCCTTCAATCTCACTACATTGCCCTCTTGTGTGTCCTCTCATTCTATAAAATCTGTGGATTACTGTCTTGACTTTGCATAGAATAACTACAAAGCAACTGGATCATCTATGGCCTGATCCCCCCATCAGTAAGTTCCCCTGAATAAAACACTGTGTAAACCAAAAGAAGTTGCCTTCTTTGTTTCTCAGTCTCAAAGTGCCTTCTCCATTTGGAGGATACTTTATTGTCCCTCTCCCACCTTCTAACACAACAACAAAAAAAGAGAGAAACCTAAAGGTAGCAAGAGTAGAGATTATATATAACCTACAAAGGAACTTCAATGGGGGTATCAGTGAATTTCTCAGCAGAAATTGTACAGGCTAAGACTAGGATGATATATTCAAAGTGCCAAAAGAAAAAAATAACTGCAAACCAAAACCAAAACAAACAAACAAACAACCCCCCCCCCAAAAAAAAAAAAAACTTTCTGGCAAAATTATCCTTCAAGAATGAAGGAAAATAAAGACTTTCCCAAACAAACAAAAGCTGAGGGAATTCATCACCACTGGACCTGCCTAATGAGAAGGGCTGAAAGGAGTTCTTCCAGCTGGAATGAAGGGAAGCTAACTAGTAACATGAAAATATAGGGCTGCCTGGGTGGCTCAGTCGGTTAAGTGTGTCCAATTCTTGATTTTGGCTCAGGTCATGATCTCACAGTTTGTGATTCGGGCCCCATGTTAGACTCTGCACTGACCTCATGGAGCCTGCTTTGGATTCTCTGTCTCCCTCTCTCTCTGATCCTCCCCCACTTGCTCTCTCTCACAATTAAATATTTAAAAACCAAAAATAAAAAAAAATACGAAAATATAAAACACACTGATAAAGGCAGACATGCAGTCAAATTCAGAAAACTCTAATACTATAATATGATAGTGTGTTACCCATTTTACTATAAAGGTCAGAACAAGAGTAGCAAAAATAAGTATTACTAGTATAATTTGCTAATGAATACACAATATAAAAAGGGACAAATCATCACTAAAAAGCATAAAAGGAGGAGAGTAAAAGGGTGGCGATTTCATGTGAGATTGAGGCTAAGCTGTTATCAGTGTAAAAGAGACTATTAGATCTATAAGATGTTTTAGGTAAGTCTCATAGTAACCACAAAACAAAAAATTATAGTGGATTCACAAAAGTTAAAGAGCATACAACAGTGACAAATCACAAATCGACAAAGGAATGCAGCAAGAGAGGCAAAAAGGAAAAAGACAACTACAAAACAGGCAGAAAGCTATTAAAAAGATGGTGCCAGTAAGTCCTTATGTGTCAATAATTACTGTACATGTAAGTGGACTGAACTTTTTAAACCAAAAGGCAAAGAGTATCTTGATGGGTAAAAAAAAAAAAACCAAACAACAAGACCAAACCTGAAAGAGACTCACTTCAGCATTAAGGACACACATAGGCTTAAAGTGAAGGGATGGAAAAAGATATTCCATGCAAGTGGAAACCAAAGGACAAGGGTGGCTATATCAGAAAAAAATAAGAAAAGAACAGACTAAGTAAAAAACAGTAACATGAAACAAAGGTCATTGTATAAAGATAAAGGGACCAATTCTTCAAGGAGACATAATAATTGAAAATATATACACACTCAACATGAGAGCATCTAATACATTAAGCAAATATAATCAGATCCGCAGGGAGAAGTAAACAATACAAGAAAAAAGTGGAGTTTAATATACACTTTTTAAGAATGAATAGATCATCCCAACAGAAAATCAACAAGCAAACATTGGATTTAGACAATATGTTAAACCAAATGGACCTGACATATAGAAGACATTCCATTAGACAATAACCAAATACACATTCTTCTCAAGTGCACACATATCATTCTTCAAGGATAGATCATATCTTCATACAATCACAAACAAGTGTTACCAAATCTAGAAGACTGAAATCATACCAATTATCTTTACTGGCAAAGTTATAAAAGTGGAAATCAATAAGAAGAAACTGGAAAATCTACATATATGTGAAAATTAAACAATGCACCCCTCAATAATGAAAGGGCCAAAGAAGAAATCGAAAGGACATTAAAAAAGTAACTTGAAACAAATGAAAATTGAAACACACATACTTAAATTATGGGATGCTGCAAAAGCAATTCTAAAAGGGAGGTTTATATGGATAATATTTATATAGATAATTTCTATATTAAGAAAAAAATGATTTTTTAGAAAGTTTATTTATTTATATTGAGAAAGAGCATGAGCAGGGTAGGAGAAGAGAGAGAGAGGATCCAAGCAGACTCCGCGATGTCAGTGTGGAGCCCAGTGGGGTGTTTGAACTCACCAACTGTGAGAGCCATGACCTGAGCCTAAATCAAGAGTCAAGTACTTTACCAACTGAGCCACCCAGGCATCCCAGGAAAAATTAAGATCTTAAATAAATAACCTAACTCTACATCTCAAGAACCAGAAAAAGAATAAACCAAGCCCAACATTAGCAGAAGGAGAAAAATAATAATTATCAAAGCAAAAGTACATGAAATAGAGCCCAGAGGAAAAGTAGAAAAAAATTAACAAAACTAAGACCTCGTATTGCAGAAAGAAGAAAAAATTGACAAACCTTTAGCCAGTCTGAAAAAAAAGGAAGACTCAAATAAATAAAAACAAAATGAGGGGCACCTGGGTGGTTCAGTCAGTTAAGCATCCAACTCTTGATTTTGGCTCAGGTCATGATCTCACAGTTCCTGGGTTCAAGCCATGCATTGGCATCTGTGCCGAGAGTGCAGAGCCTGCTTGGGATTCTCTCTCTCTCTCTGCCCCTCTCTCACACATGTGTGTGCTCTCTCTCTCTCTCTCTCTCTCTCTCAAAATAAGTAAACTTAAAAAAAATAAAATAAAAACAGGAATGAAAGATGAGACATTACAAGTGATACCAAAGAATGTAAAGAATCATGGGAGACTTCTATGAACAGTTGTATGTCAACAGAATTGATAACCTAGAAGCAATGGATAAATTCCTAGAAACATACAGCTAAGGCCAAATCAGAAAGAAATGGAAAATATGAACAGAGCAATACAGGGGCAAGGAGATTCAATGTGCAATCAAAAGCCTTCCCAAGAAGAATTCCTCAAATGAGATAATGAATTCTACCAAACACTTCAAGCAAAATTAACCATTCTTTTTTTTTTTTTCAAAATCTTCTAAAATTAAAGAGGAGGGAATACTCCAAATGCATTGTACAAGACCAACACTGCCAAAGCCAGATAAGGAACACCGTAAGAAAACTACACATCAATATCCCTGATGAACATGGATGCAAAATTTTCAGTAAAATATTAGCAAACTGAATTCAAAAACACATTAAAAGGACACTATACCAGGATCAGGTGAGCTTTATTCCTGGGATGCAAGGATGATTCATCAATAAATGCGATACACCACATTAACAGAACAAAAGATAAAAAATCATATGATCCCCTCAACAGATTTAAAAAAATACAATTGACCCTTCCTTGATTTCATGATTAAACTCTGAACAAATTGGAAATAGAAAGAACACACCTTAACATAATAAAGGTGTATACAACAAGGCTATAGCTAACATCACACTTAAAGATGAAAGGTTGAAAGCTTTTCCTCTAAGATCAGGACCAAGACAAGGGTGCACACTCTAACCACTCTTAATCAGGATAGTAATGGAAGTCCTAGCTAGGGCAGTTAGGGCAAGATAAAGAATTAAAAGGCATCCAAATAAGAAAGGAGAAAGTAAAACTGTCTATATTTCCAGATGACATCATCTTATATACAGAAAATCCTAAAAACACAGCCAAAAAATTGAGGGAAGTAATCAACAAATTCGGTAAAGTTGCAGGATATAAAACTAACATACAGAAATCAACTGTGCTTATATATACTAACAAAACAGTTTAAAAAGAAGCAAAGAAAACAATTCTATCACAATAGCACCAAATACAATAAAATACTTAGGAATAAATTTTGCCAAGGAGGTGGACTATATAAGACTATGAGACTATATAACTCTGAAATGAAAGAAACTGAAGACAAACAAATGAAAAGAGATCCTGTGTTCATGAACCAGAAGAATTAATATGTTACTGCTGTTAATGAATATGCCAACAAGAATGGCTGATTCTCCATCTAACTGTCTGAAGACCTTTTAACTAGAAGTTATTAGCTTGAACTTCATGAGACTTGTGCTTTGGCTTTTACTGTGAATCAAAGGGATACAGAATAATTTGCATGACAAGAAAAAGACTGGAGAAGCACCTGTTTGATACCCGGTATGGCACTACCCATAAGATGGTACCCAGTCCAGGTCAATTTCCCATACTCTTCTTCCCTACCATCAGAATTCTGATTATATTCAGGGCAGCAATGCATCCAGCCCCAGAAGAGCTACTTGCTTTTCTAGGCTGCCTTAGGACCAGGGGCAGACACATGACATAGTTCTGACCAATGAGGCATAAGTACAAGTCTTCTAGGACCTCTTAGAAGGTTCTTCTCTTTCCTGATGAAAGAGAAGGATACAGCTGGCACTCCCTTCTTTTTTTTCCCTTTTCCCTGCTATAAAATTAGACATGCAGTCTGGAGCTGTAGCAGCCATCTTCTACTAAACACAAAGAAGATGAGAGAAACACCAAAATGATCTCATAAATCCAGGCCCTGATCTTGTCGAAATAAGTCAACACCAATAGTTGTGTACTTCCAGACCTGCTATATGGGAAAAATAAGCTGATTAAGATACTTCCAAAATTGAGACTTCTGTTTATTGTAGCTGAATGCAGGCCGAACTCATATTTATATACAGTCTTGGCTCTGCTATAATAACCTTATCCCAAAGTATATGCTTTATTCCTCATAAATGCCACTGGAATGTAGCTCTAAGACTTATTATTATTTAATCCCTACTAATACTTGCCAAAATTTCACTGTAAAAATTTGTCTGCCTCTGCTTTGAGGTGGCTTTTCTAGTTCTTTATTTTCTCTCCCTCATAAAAGAAACTTCTAATTTGTTTATATGAGAACCACACTCTTATAAACAAAGAAGAAAATTTATTATGCCAGAATTCTGTTTGCATGTGATAAAGATTACCATACCAGGAGAATTTTTAACTGGCTCATCTCAGTTAATAGCAGTATTATATAAAGATAATTAACAATTACTGAGCACTTATAACATGACTGGCACTAAGTGCTTTACATGATATTTCAATTACTCTTCACATCACCAAACGCTTTTCTGTTTTTAGGTGAGAAAACTGAGGCTTACCCAAAGTCACAAGACTCTTGGGGCTCTGACTCTATGGTCTAATTTCAAAGTTCCTGGGCTTCCCCATGCTGTGTAATTATTGTGAAATCTTTGATTCTATATGTACAGTTTACCATTAGATTTTCAAAAGACTTAACAGCCTTCCCTCAAACACACCATATAAATACAATACATATCGGCCACATAATATAGAAAAAGCAGGCGTAATTAAAGAATTTTGGAGGTTTTACCTCTGATCAGAGACTGCTTTTTAGTAATTGCATTGCAATCAGAAGAAAATGTTCTTTTCCTACATAATAGGCAATGTTCCCTAACAAGGATGCTCCAAAATGTTATAAAGCAAAACCATATTGGAAGAGGTATTAATCACTGGCTATAACAGAACTTGTCAGGTGTCACTGCACCCGTGTGCAATGCATGTTATAATGAGATTTATTTTTCTTCTTCACAATGTTTTTCATGGTAATAAATCTTGGAATTAGGATAAGACAGCTCTACTCAGAGAAAGAAAAGAATAAGACAGGTAAACATAAAGACACTGTGTGGTATTTCAGCATGCAAATTACCCCAGATACAGGCTTGATAAAAGTTTAAGGAAATTAAACTCCTTTTTAGGCATGATATTTTCTACATTACCTCACAAGAATTAAGGGAAATAATTTCTGTTCTATTATGTCATTCCCTAAAACATGAACATATGCACATATTCTGCACCTCTCTGTCTCTACTCTAGATTTTACACAACCTGTGGGTTCAGTTCAGAAAGTTCATAAGCTATGTTCTGTGTTGCATTTGGGGGAAAAAAAAAGTAGATATAAATTTTACAAATATTATAGGTGATTAGAATGGATTAACATTAAAAAAAAAACCTCTTACTGAAGATAAAGGCCCAGATTTTCTTGAATCATGGTATAAAGCATAATTGATGTGTTAACTAAACATATGATAAAATACCCAACATTGTGTCTCTTTCTGTAACCGTCAGATACCTATAAAACATTTGAGGGAGCAGTTAAAATGGAGTAGTAAGGGTCCCTGGGTTTGTCTGGTCCCTTGAACACAGCTAGATCAACATCAAACCATTTTGAACACCTAGGAATTCAATCTGAGGATTAACAGACCAATCTGCATAATTTGAGGGAGAGCACATGGCAGGTACATGATGTGGAGAGGTAAACTGGGGGACAGAAGAGCCAAGGTGCCACAGAAGGGAGGGAGCCGCTGTCATAAAGAAGAGAAAGACAGAGGGGGAGAGAGAGCAGCACATTGGGTTGGTGCAAGAAAGCACACCCCCTGAAAGCAGCTAGAAAGAGTGAAAACACACGGGACTGCACAAGAAAACTGTTCCCCAAAACTATGGATAGGGGAAAAAGGAGAGAGTTTCAGTCCTGCCAGCATTTTATACACAGCGGAGAGCAGAGTCTGAAGTTTCAGAGGTCAGCCCCTGGTGGTGCTCCATCGAGGAATGAGGGCAGAGCCTGTGGGGCGAACAGCGTGGTCTAAGGATTCCCAGGGTCGCCAGGAAGAAGTGATTCACCTATTCGGAGTGCAGTTGGTACAGGTGACCCAGCCTTTCCATGGGCAAAAGACCTGGTGGGCACCATCAAGCCACCACACTCAACTCTATAGGAATAGAGAGATGCCAGCTGAAGGCAACAAACACTGGCACCAATTGTGTGTTGTGATTTCCCATAAACTCTGAGCTGCTGCCACCGCGTGGTGGCGCAACCCTTTCTGGAGAACAATCTGGCCCTGGCCAGGGCAAGATGCTCCCCCCAGAAGATCAGTGTGCATTACTACCTCGGGGGGGGGGGTCTCTGAAGTGTGGGGTTTTGAAACACAGCTGTGCCTGATATAAAACTCTGGAGAGAGGCGCCACATGGTAGGCAGATAGCTCACAGAGAGGGAGAGGCAGGGAGCTGATGGAAGTAAGGGACACAGGGGAGTAATTGGTCACGGGCCTGTGACAGCAAGAACTTCCCACTCTGGAG
Organism: Lynx canadensis; assembly: GCF_007474595.2. Classification (NCBI taxonomy): domain Eukaryota; kingdom Metazoa; phylum Chordata; class Mammalia; order Carnivora; family Felidae; genus Lynx; species Lynx canadensis. The sequence continues at coordinate 69,587,591 of NC_044304.2, read as the reverse complement.
ACTACACAGTGGGTTGAAACCATTTTCACCATTGGCCCACCGACACTGATCAACCCCAGGGAGCTAAACAGCACCATCAAGTGGAGAATGGAACCATTCCACCAAGCCCTGCCCCCTGTGCCTTCAAAACACACCTCCACTAGGGCAAGTTGGTCTGAGAATCAGAGCAGCAGATTCTCCCAGAGAATCTCTCCTCTCCCAGAGATCAGCACAAATCCCTTCCATGTGCTTAGTCAACCGATAATAGACTGCTGCAAAGTTTCAGCTCTAGGAGAAACTGGATCTAGCTTCATTTGGATCTTTTCCTTTGTTCGTTTTTTTTGTGGTTGTTGCCTCTGTTTTTGTTTTTGTTTTTCTTTTGTTTCTTGGATTCAGAAAGAGCAAGATTTTTTACTTAATTTTGTTTTTATATTATTTTATTGCTTTTTATTTTTATATCGTAATTGTTAAATTTTTCTCTCTATTTTCTATCAAGCTTCTCTTAATTAACAAGCAGACAAAAACACACCTAGGATCTAGCTTCCTTTATTTGATTTTTTTCAACATTTTAATTTTTATTTCATTCTATTATTAATACTATTATTCTTATTATTCTTGCTTTTTCTTCTTCTAAAATGACAAGACAGAGGAATTTGCCTCAAAAGAAAGAACAGGAAGAAATGGTGGTGAGGGATTTCATAAATAAGACATCTGAACTAGAATTTAAAACAACAATTATAAGGATACTAGCTGGGCATGAAAAAAAGCATAGAAGACACCAGGGAATCCCTTTCTGCACAGATAAAAGAACTAAAATCCAGTCAGGGCAGAATTAACAATGCTATAAATGAGATGTAAACCCAAATGGAGTCCATAAAAATAAGAATGCACAAGGCAGAGGAGCGAATTAGCGACAGAGAAGATAAAATGATGGAAAGCAATGAAGCTGAAGAGAAGAGAGAAACAAAGGTCAGGAATCATGAAGACAGACTTAGGGAACTCGGCAATTATTAAAATGTATTAATATTCATATCATTAAAGCCCCAAAGTACGAAGAAAGAGAAAAAAGGGAAGAATGTTTATGTGAGCAAATTATAGCTGAAAATGGGGAAAGACACAGAGACATCAAAATCCCAGAAGCACAGAGAACTCCCATTAAATTATACAAAAATTGGCCATAATGAAGACATATCATGGTTAAATTCACAAAATGCAAAAAGAATCATGAAAGCAGCAAAGGGAACCCAGAAGTTCCCCATTGCAAGAACCCATTGTTAACCCATAAGGGAAAACAATCAGGTTCCCAGCAGGTCTGTCCACAGAAACTTGGCAGGCCAGAAAGGAGTGGCAACATATACTCAAAGTGCTGAATGGGAAAAATATGCAGCAAAGAATACTCTATCCAGCAATGTTGTCATTCAAAACAGAAGGAGACGTAAAGAGTTCCCCCCGCCTCCCCCCACACACATACACAAAAACTAAAAGAGTTTCTGACCACTAAGCCAGCGCTGCAAGAAATTTTAAGTGGGACTCTTAAGTAGAGGAAAAAACAAAAGCGAAAACAAAAAAACAAAACCAGAAGTAACAAAAGCAAGAAAGGACCAGAGAGCAGCACCACCAGAGACACCAACTCTACAGGTAACAAAATACAATGGCACTAAACTTCTATCTTTCAATAATCACTCTGAAGGTAAATGGACTAAATGCTCCAATCAAAAGACATTGGGTATCAGAAAGGATAAAAAAAAAAAAAAAAGATCCATCTATATATTGCCTACAAGAGACTCATTTTAGACCAAAATATACCTACAGATGGAAAATGAAGGGATGAAGATCATGCTAATGGAAACCAAAAGAAAGCTGGGGTGGCAATACTTACATCAGACAAACTAGATTTTATTTTATTTTTAATTTTTTTTTTTAACATTTATTCATTTTTGAGAGACAGACTGTGAGTGGGCGAGGGGCAGAGAGAGAGGCAGACACAGAATCCAAAGCAGGTTACAGGCAGGCTCTGAGCTGTCAGCACAGAGACCGACATGGGGCTTGAACCCACGAACCATGAGATTATGACCTGAGCCAAAGTTGGACGCTTAAGCTACTGAGCCACCCAGGCGCCCCCAGACAAACTAGATTTTAAAACAAACACTGAAATAAGAGATGAAGAAGGGCATTATATCATAATTAAGGGGTCTATTCAAAGGGAAGAACTAAAAATTGTAAGCATTTATGACCCAACTTGGAAGCACCCAAATATATATATCAATTAATCCCAAACATAAAGAAATTCATTGATAACAATACCATAATAGTAGGACACTTCAATACCCCACTTATAGCGATGGAAAGGTCATCTGAGCAGAAGAACAACATGGAAACAATGGCTTTAAATGACACAGTAGACCAGATGGACTTAACAGATATATTCAGAACATTTCATCTTAAAGCAGAATACACATCATCTTGAGTGCACATGGAACATGCTCCACAACTGATCACATACTGGGTCACAAATCAGCCATCAACAAGTACAAAAAGATTCAGATCATAATATGCATATTTTCAGACCACAATGCTATGAAACTTGAAGACAACCACAGGAAAAATTTTGGAAATCCTCAAATACATGGAGGTTAAAGCGCTACCTACTAAAGAATGAATGGGCTATGCAGGAAATTAAAGAAGAAATTAAAAAATACATGAAGGAAAGGAAATGAAAACACGACAGTCCAAAACCTTTGGGATGCAGCAAAGGCAGTCCTAAGAGGAAAGTACATTGCAATTTGGGCCTATCTCAAGAAGCAAGATACATCCCAAATAAGCAACCTAACCTTAAAGCTAAAGGATCTAGAAAAGGAGCAGCAAATAAAGACTAAAGCCAGCAGAAGTGGGGAAATAATAAAGAATACAGAATTAAATGATAAAGAAACAACAACAACAAAATGCTAGAACAGGGGCGCCTGGGTGGCGCAGTCGGTTAAGCGTCCGACTTCAGCCAGGTCACGATCTCGCGGTCCGCGAGTTCGAGCCCCGCATCGGGCTCTGGGCTGATGGCTCAGAGCCTGGAGCCTGTTTCCGATTCTGTGTCTCCCTCTCTCTCTGCCCCTCCCCTGTTCATGCTCTGTCTCTCTCTGTCCCAAAAATAAATAAACGTTGAAAAAAAAAAAAAAATTAATAAAAAAAAAAAAAAATGCTAGAACAGACCATAGAATCTAGACCTGGTTCTTTGAAAGAATTAAAAAAATCTATAAACCCCCAGCCAGACTTATAAAAAAAAAAAAAAAAAAAAAAAAAAAGAGAGAGAGAGAGCGAGAGAAAGGACCCAAATAGATAAAATTACAAATGAAAGAAGAGAGATCACAACTAATACCAGAGAAATGCAAACACTTAGAGAATACTATGAAAAGTATATGTCAAAAAACTGGGAAATCTGGAAGAAATGGACAAATTCCTAGAAACTCCCTAACTCCCAAAACTCAAACAGGAAGAAAAACAAAATTTGAACAGACCCATAACCAGTATAGAAATTAAATCAATAACCAAAAATCTCCCAAAAAACAAGACTCTTGGGCCAGATGGCTTCCCAGGGGGGGATTCCACCAGGCATTTAAAGAAGAGTTAATGCCTATACTTCTCAAACTGTTCCAAAGAATAGAAATGGAAGGAAAACTTCTAAACTCATTCTACAAAGCCAGCATTATTACCTTGATTCCAAAACCAGACAAAGACCCCACTAAAATGGAGAAATACAGGCCAATATCCATGATAAACCTAGATGCAAAAATTCTCAACAAGATACTAGAAAACAAAATTCAACAGTACTTTAAAGGAATTCTTCACCATAATCAAGTGAGATTTATTCCTGGGCTGCAGGGCTGGTTCAGTATTCACAAATCAATCAAGGTGATACACCACTTTAATAAAAGAAATGATAAGAACCATATGAACCTCTCAATAGATGCAGATAAAGCATTTGACAAAATACAGCATCCTTTCTTGATAAAAACCCTCAAGAAAGTAGGGACAGAAGTAACGTACCTCAACATCATAAAAGCCATATATGAAAGGCCCACAGCTAATGTCATCTTCAATGGGGAATAAGTGAGAGCTTTCCCCTAAGGTAAGGAACACAATAGAGATGTCCACTCTCAGCACTGTGATTCAACACACTACTGGAAATCCTAGCCTCAGCAATGAGACAATAAAAAAGAAATAAAAGGCATACAAATCAGCAAGGAAAAGTCAAACTTTCACCATTCACAGACGACAGGGAAAACCCCAAAGACCCCACCAAGGACTTCAGCAAAGTTGCAGGATATAAAATCAACGTACAAAATTTGGTTGCATATCTACACACCAATAATGAAGCAGCAGAAAGAGTAATAAAGGAATCAATCCCATTCACAATTGCACCAAAAACATAAGATACCTAGGAATAAAAGTAACCAAAGAGGTAAACGATCTACACACTGAAAACTACAGAAAGCTTATGAAGCAAACTGAAGAGGACACAAAGAAATGGAAAAACATTCCATGCTCATGGTTTAGAAGAACAAACATTGTTAAAATGTCTATACTACCCAAAGCAATCGACACACTCAATGCAATCACCATCAAAATAACACCAGCATCCTTCACGGTGCTACAAAAACAATCCTAAAATTTGTATGGAACCAGAAAAGACCCCAAATTGACAAAGTAATTTTTGAAAAAGAAAACCAAAACTCAAAGCTTCACAATGCCAGACTTCAAGGTATATTACAAAGCTGTAATCATCAAGATATATGATACTGACACAAAAACAGACACATAGATCAATAGAACACAACAGAGTTCGATGAATGGACCCACAAATGTATGGCCAACTAATCTTCAACAAGTTGGATGCAGGAAAGAGCATCCAGTGGAAAAAAGGCAGACTTCAACAATGGTGCTGTGAAAACTAGACGGCAATATGCAGAAGAATGAAACTGGACCACTTTCTTACACCATACCCAAAAATAAATTCAAAATGGATGAAAGACCTAAATGTGAGACAGGAAACCATCAAAGTCCTAGAGGAGAACACAGGCAGCAACCTCTTTGACTTTGGCCAGAGCAACTTCTTACTAGACACATCCCCAAAGGCAAGGGAAATCAAAGCAAACATGAACTACTGGGGCCTCATCAAGATAAAAACCTTCTGCACAGCAAAGGAAACAATCAATAAAACTAAAAGGCAACTGATGGAATTGGAGAAGATATTTGCAAATGACAATTCTGATAAAGGACAGTATCCAAAATCTATAAAGAACTTATCAAACTCAACACACAAAAACCAAATAACCCGGTGAAGAAACGGGCAAAAGATATGAATAGACACTTTTCCAAAGAAGACATCCAGATGGCCAACAAACACATGAAAAGATACTCAACATCACTCATCATCCAGGAAATACAAATCAAAACCATGATCAGATACCACCTCACACCTGTCAGAATGGTTAAAATAACAACTCAAGAAACAACAGATGTTGGTAAGGATGCAGAGAAAGAGGAACCTTTTTACACTGTTGGTGGGAATGCAAACTGGTGTAGCCACTCTAGGAAACATTATAGAGGTTCCATAAGAAAATAGAAATCCCCCTACAATCCAGCAATTGCACTATTAGGTATTTACCAAAGGATACAAAAATACAGATTCAAAGAGGTAGATGCACCCTAATGTTCATAGCAGCATTATCAACAATAGCCAAACTATGGAGAGAGCCCTAATGTCCATCGACTGATGAACGGATAAGGAAGATGTGGTATATATACACAATGGAACATTACTCAGCCATCAAAAAGAATGAAGTCTTGCCACTTGTAATGACGTGGATGGAGCTGGAATATATTATGCTAAGTGAAGTAAGTCAATAAGAGAAAGATCAATACCATGATTTTACTCACATGTGGTATTTCAGAAACGAACCAGATGCACATATGGGAAGGGGGAACAAAAGAGAAGAGAGGGAAATAAACCACAAAAAACTCTTAACTATAGAGAACAAACTATGGGTTGACGGAGGGAGGTGGGTAGAAGATGGGGGGGTTGATGGGGGATGGGTACTCAGGAGGGCACTTGTGATGAGCACTGCATGCGTGATGAGAATTCTACTCCTAAAACCAATATTGCAATGCCTGTTAACTAAAATTTAAATAAAAAGTAAAGTTGAGAAAAAGAAGCAGAAACATGATATGGATTATTAGCAAATGTTGAGCTTAGTATTATTCAGTTATTCTTTTGAAAAATAAATAATCATTGTTTTCTGTGTGCCAGGCACTGTTACTGGGCCAAAAGGTGAATAAGACTGGGTTCCTACTCTCCAGAGCTCTTGGTCTAATGAGACAGACATAAAGATAATTATGATGCTACATAATAAATGTCTGTGTGTGTGTCTGTGTGTGTGTGGAGAGACAGAGACAAAGAGAGAGAGAGAGGAAGAGAGATTTCATACATAGTTACAGCCTGGAGCTTCTAGGAAAATGATACATCTTAGAAAACCATCTTCAACTCACCCTTCATGAATTCACTATGGCTATTCTTAAATCCTTGCTTCTGAAGGTAGGCAAGTGTATAGCCAGAGTGTTCAGAAGGGTGAAGAGGAGATGGAAAGGCATTAACAACCCCTGTGAGACTGGAGGAGACCTTTCTTTGGTTAGGGGGTATCATTAGTGGGGCACTTTGTAGGGTAGAAGTCCATGAAAGCTTGTTCCTCCAATGGAAAACAAAAACAAAAACCACTGCTGAGCCTCCTTTGCATAGCTGTGTGCAGAAAGTTTCCTAAGCTCCATTAAAAGAATGTATGTCCTCTAAGTCCATTAGTACCCTTTCATCAGTCATCGTCACTGTCATCGACACAACCCTACAGGTAAGATATAATTATTACCCCTATTTTGCAGATGACAAATATGAGGCACAGGGAGAGAGGTAAAGTAATTTGCCAAAAGTGATACAAACAATAAGTGGTAGAATTGGAATCTCAACCCAGGTAGCCAGCTCTAGATTCCAAACTTTTAACCAATATGCTAAGGACTTTTATGATAGGCAAAACAGCCCCAAAGACATCTATGCCCCAATCCCTGGAACCTGAAACAAGTCTAAGACTTTAGGGAGAGTATCCAGGTAGAGCCAGTCTAATCACACAAACCTCTAAAAGCAAGAACTTTTGGGGCGCCTGGGTGGCTCAGTCGGTTAAGCGGCCGACTTCGGCTCAGGTCGTGATCTCGCGGTCCGTGAGTTCGAGCCCCGCGTCAGGCTCTGTGCTGACCGCTCAGAGCCTGGAGCCTGTTTAAGATTTTGTGTCTCCCTCTCTCTCTGACCCTCCCCCGTTCATGCTCTGTCTCTCTCTGTCTCAAAAATAAATAAACGTTTAAAAGCAAGAACTTTCTCTGTGTAGAGTCGGAAGGATGTGGGAGAAGGTGAAGAAGACAGGGGAGACCTGACATGTGAGAGGTGACAAGGGGCCACAAGGAGAGCATGAGAAAGAATCAGGCAGCATCAAGGAGCAAAGAGCAGCCCCTGGAAGGCAAGAGCAGGGAAATAAGGACCAGAGTGCTACCCCCACAAGTTCTTCAAGTTTGGGCTCACAGCCTGAATGAGACCAGAAGCATTTCATCCCCAGAGCTGCCGGAAAGGGAGGCGGCCGTGCTGACACCTTGATTTTGGCCTCGTGAAACTCGAAGCAGGTAACCAGCTGAGCCACACTGTTCCCAGTTCTGCCTCACAACTGTGAGCAAATAAATAGGTGGTGTTTTAAGCTGCTAAACTTGCAATAATTTATGGCAGCAATAGAGAAATAACACAACTTACTTAGTTAACCCTTTGAATGGCTTGGGTGTGGCCAAGTAACAAAGATTCCTATGACAAATGAAATAAAGCTTCACAGAGAAGGTAGCATCTACCATGAGTCCTCTAGAAGGATGAGTTTGCCATGTGAAAAGTACAGGGGAAGGCACTCTATGCTGCAGTACAAAGAGGAAACAAAAAAGATGTTTAGGTGAAAGACATGGTATTTTCTGAAAAAAACAAGTAGTCCTGTATGAAAAGTAAGGAATATGTAATAATTTTCTTTCTAAAATATTTGTTTTTTCTATATTTTTAAAAAAAGTTTATCTATTTTGAGAGCGAGGGAGGGGCAGAGAGAAAGGGAGAGAGAGAGAATCCCAAGCAGTCTCCACACTGTCAGCACAGAGCCCAGTGTGGGGCTTGAACCCAGGAACCCAGAGATCATGACCTGAGCGGAAGTCAGACACTCAACTGCCTGAGCCACCCACGCGGCCCTTTTCTGTACTTTCTGATGAAAGTTGTGTTTGAGGAAATAACAGAAATCTGTAAAGAAATCATGATCTTTAAATAGAAAAGTGAAATGTAAATAGGTGTTTAAATGGGGCACTTGGGTGGCTCAGTTGGTAAAATGTCTTGATTTCACATCAGATCATGATCCCAGGGTCCTGGGATTGAGCTCCGGATTGAACTCTTGGAATCTGCTTGAGATTCTCTTCTCTCTCTGCCTCTCCCCGGCTCTGCATGCTCTCTCTCTCTAAAACAAACAAACAAACAAACAAAAACCATGCACATATAAAGGAATCCTAAAAACATAAGGTAAGCTTTCAAGTTATGCATGAACCAAACTGCTGAATATGAATAAGGCTTTAAATACAGCAGGAGTGGGGGGCGCCTGGGTGGCGCAGTCGGTTAAGCGTCCGACTTCAGCCAGGTCACGATCTCGCGGTCCGTGAGTTCGAGCCCCGCGTCGGGCTCTGGGCTGATGGCTCGGAGCCTGGAGCCTGTTTCCGATTCTGTGTCTCCCTCTCTCTCTGCCCCTCCCCCGTTCATGCTCTGTCTCTCTCTGTCCCAAAAATAAATAAACGTTGAAAAAAAAAAAAATTTAAAAAAAAAATAAATACAGCAGGAGTGGGGTGCCTGGCAGTTGGCTAAGCATCCGACTTTTTTTATTAAATTTTTTTTTAATGTTTGTTTATTTTTGAGAGAGAGAGAGAGCACAAGCGGGGGACGGGTAGAGAGAGAGGGTGGGACAGAGGATCCAAAGTGGGCTCTGTGCTGAGAGCAGGAACCATGAGATCATGACCTGAGCAGAAGTCAGATGCCTAACTGACTGAGCCACCCAGGTGCCCCAAGTTCATATTTTAAAAAATTCAACAAAACTGTAGAGCGGTGCTCCTCCCAAGCAAAAGGCATACTAATGCTCTAGCCTGGGGATCTGTTACATGCAGTTTCTGGATCATTGGATGGCAACCTGAATGATAGATATCAAGAGACTGACCTAGCCATCCAACTATATTATCTTCAGTTTGCTTCTTTATATCAGGGAGAAGATTTTCAACTAAGATGGAAATCAGAAGAGTCTTATGTTCTAGATTTAGAGCTGTGTCTTTGGAATGTTTAGTAAATTCTTCCACAGTGGCTCCAAAATATTTTTCCTTCCCTCTGGGTACATAGTTTCATTTTAGCTTAGGGGAGGTCTCAAAAAAAAAAAAAAGTTTCAGGTTCTGAATATCAGCTTCCATTTGGCCAACTGCTGACCATAGAGCTACTTAAAAAAAAAAATCCTTTCAGATATCTTGTCAGGTTTCAGTTGGGATTCTGAAAGTAAATATTTCTGATTGTATTGAGAAACCCCTTGGATGCAAGAAGCATCCCAAATTGGGTGCAAAGGACACTAACCTCCCAAGATCTGGAGCCACTCCCAAAGATAGCCCAAGGAAGAACTCAGACAACTACTCTGAAAGCCAGCAACACGTGGTGGGACCCCAGCCACAAATGGAGTTCAGCACACATTTCTGTGCAGCCGTATTTTTGGAGCACCCCACCTGACAGCTGAACCGCCTACACACACAAGGACATGTGTGCTCCAGGCAGGCAGATACCCAAGCCAAGTTCTCAGGACACAAAAAGAGAAAAATAAGAAGGCAATAGCTGTCCCTTGGAGAGAAAGGATCAATAACCAGTGGGTACCTGAAAGCCAATTCATGACTCACATTCAGGGATATAATTTTGACAAATGTTTTTTCCTGCCAACTTGAATTTGGAAAGGAAGGGACAACATAAAATTGACCTTCCTCTCCGGACCCGGAACCACAGGTAGAGATCTGGGAGAGCTGACTAGTAAGAATCTCACGTTTTGCCAGCTTCTGACGGTTTTCTCAGGATCTGTAGGCTCTGGAGAGGATATCCTAGTGGGTCTCATCCTAGTCCTCAAACTTTGGAGGAGAAATAATTTTCCCTGTACCCTCTAAGGCATGTGCTTGGCTGACACCCTTTTTCTCTATGGCAACTTATAAATGGATAAGCTTATCTAGGATGGTTAAAAGTTCTCGGGGCGCCTGGGTGGCGCAGTCGGTTAAGCGTCCAACTTCAGCCAGGTCACGATCTCGCGGTCCGTGAGTTCGAGCCCCGCGTCAGGCTCTGGGCGGATGGCTCGGAGCCTGGAGCCTGTTTCGATTCTGTGTCTCCCTCTCTCTCTGCCCCTCCCCCGTTCATGCTCTGTCTCTCTCTGTCCCAAAAATAAATAAAAACGTTGAAAAAAAAATTTTTTAAAAAAAAGTTCTCGATTGTGGCCACTGTAATTCAAGATTGTTTTTGATAAGGTTAAGGTTTTAAGCCTGAGTCTTAAAACAAAATTTTACTCATCTGAACTCTCACATGGGACCCAGTTCAGTTTTAAATCAGACCCCACCCAACCCCAGACCCAGTCTGGTTGTTGAATTGGATTGAGTCTGGAAAAAGAAATGTTTAAGTCAAGTCAGAAGCTTCATAATGCAAAAGCTGCAGAGCTAGGATCCAAGGAGGGACTCAGCGGCGACCTCCAGAGGCAATGAGAAAGCAGCCACAGGGGCTCAACAGGTACTTTTGCCTGGTTGGTCGTTCACTGCACCTGGGACCCATGGGTGGGGGGGAGGGACCTTGAGGTCCCTCTTCTGACACCAGAACTGATAAAAAGATAAACTGAGGCATATTAAAAATTTATTTAAGGACAAATCAGTTTGAATTGGACAGCACCAAACCAGAAGTGGTTAGGAGCTCTCTGCTGACAGGAGCCAGGGGAGAGACAGAAGCAAAGGACGGAAATTATTCGACTGGCTGTAGCTTAAGCCTACTTTGCTGTCTGTGATTGGTTATCCTTAGCGTTTTGATTTTGTAACCGTGGGGTATTTATTGACTTAGATCTTGGTTTGCTTATGTAGACCACCAGGGCATGAGAGCCACCCCAGTGTGTAATGGCCTCCTTGTTTAATTAATTTAACAGCACAGATTTGACAGATTAAGGAGAGAGCTGCATGCACAGGGACTTACAAGAAACTACGTTAAGAGACTGGCGAGGGGTAAAATATGACTAGAGAGGAGGGAGCCTGAATAACCCTGGGTGGTAATGAGGCTGAAGAGGTAGACTGGAGCCAATTCTGAAGGATTTGACAGATCCTAAGAATTTGAAAGCTTTCTCAGCAGAGAAAAAAGGAAGATAAAGAACACTCTTACATGGTATCTATAATTTGACATAATCTTGAGCTGTTGGAAATGTTTTATTTTATAATTCTTTATACAATTTTCTGGTTTTGTTTTAAAGTGTATGCTTTTTTACTTCCGAAATTTGTTTAACCTCATAGCGTATTAGGGAAAAATAAGGAAATCAGCACTTCTCAATTGTCCAGAGAAATATAATGCTTTTTTTCTTGATTCTAAATGGACTAAAGTGGGGGTTAGGGAGGGAGTATACTCTAGAGCTTTTCTCCTCAAAGTGGGATCTGTGAACCCGAACATCTGCATTCCCTGGAAGCTTGTTAAAAATGCAGATTCTACCCTCTACCTAGTGAACCAGAAGAAGCAAACTGAAGATAATATAGCTGGATGGCTAGGTCAGCCTCTTGATATCATTCAGGTTGCAATCCAATTCTTTGAGGAATTAAAAACGACTGTACTTCTCTTACAAAATAAGGCTTTACAGAAAAGCAATGTAGCTCTCGAACCCATTCAAAGTCCATCTATCCTTTTTACCAATCCCAGAACTCACCTTATTCATCTCAAAAGTCTTGCAGATACAGTAAAAGATCTGGACTTAGGAAACATATGCCCTTTGCAGACATTTATATCCTTTCTCTGTGCCTTTGAGATGCAAATGTTCTACAAGATCTTTAGGAACCCCGAACCACAAGATCTGTTTTGCCTTCCTGTATTTTTATGTATGTCTATACATGTATGTTAACGATGGGGTGTTTTTTTTTTTTTAAGCTACAAATGTTACAGCCAAAACTAATTTGAAAAGAGCTTTATTTAATTAGCGTAACGAAAAATAAGTGCTTACATAAATTAAGTATACTCTCAGAAACACAGAAACGAATCCAAATGGTTTTCAAATTCACATGATCTAGGATAGTCTTCGGTAAACAGAAGCCAGTTAAACTTTGTTGGTTCAATTAAAATAGGCATGTCTTAAGGGTTACCGAAACCAGTTAAAAGCATAAAGTTGAACAAAAATCAAAATGGCTGCACTCATGCTTCAGTAAAGCTCAATTTTAAAGTAACCTTTTTCATCTCTTCTGCAAAGCTCCCTTCCTCCATTCTTAAGGACTTTTGTTTCCGGAACCTGGTACCACCCTAAAGGCAAGAGGTAGGAGGCTGGCAGCACCCAATTCCAGTCAAAACCTGCTAGATCCTGTATTTTCCTATAAACCTCCCCCACCCCAGCCCTTTTCTGTGGGGGACTTGCAGTTTTTAAAGGCCTTAGCCTGTTGCAGCCTCATTTGCCCAGCAATGTAACAAACTATTTTCCTTCTTTATTCTCCAACTCTGTCTTCATGTTACATATTACGGCTCCACAGCACAGAGGTCAGTTCTCGACATTCTCAGCATTAAATATAATGCAGACATAAAGCTTTTATTCTATCTGGGTGCACTAGTCATAAGGTCATGTTATCTCTTATAAAATTTGTCAGCCAGAAAAACAACTTCATATGAAGGCTACCTATTTAATGTCTCATGAAATTCTCATTAATAAGTTACACATAATTATTAACAACAGGTAAATTAAAATCTCTGATGTGGTTTGGAGTGTTGGGATTTGGAGCTGACAGCTAAGAAAGAATTCTTAGATGCCTTCAGTACAAAAAAGTGGTTTTACTGAAGCACGGGGACAGGACCCTTGGGCAGAAAGAGCTGCACTGTGCTTGTGAGGGGTGACTGATAATATGCTTGGGAGTTGGGGGAGGTAAAGGAAGTTTCCAAAAGGACTTTCACCTGCTAAAGAAGAATCACAGGATCCTGGAGGCCTAGCTATTGTCAAGCTAAAGTTGTTTTTCCCTCTACCTAGCATTAAGACAGGTGGGAGTTCCTGGAAGAATGTCAGACTCTGCCTTTCTCAAGTATCTGTCAATGGGCTGCAGGTTAAATGGAAATTTAATTTTATCTACAGTTCCTTTGCCTTTGTTTCCCACATCATGTCTAGATCATTTCCAAATAAAATTCTGAGGCACTGATTACTGAACATACGTTCAGCTACTTTTGGCTTCTTATTAAAGGAACTAAAGCTATTTAAGTTCATTGGTAAACAGGTGTGCCACACTGAAAAATTTACTGGAAGGATGAATATACTTCTAGAAATCGTGAAATTCATAGAATAGCCAATTTGCAGAATACCTGTGGAACAGGCAATCCGTAATTGTTTACTTCTTAGTTTTTACTAGAAATAAAAGTTTCCAAGGATTAAGAATTCTCTAGTCAATACATGTCCTTAAAACAAATAGAAATAACAAGGTTAAAAGGAAACAACAGTGTATTAAAAGTGGGCTAAGAAAAAACACAATGTATTTCTTTGGATAAGGAAAAATATGAAGAACATGTCTTTTGTTAAAGAAAAAAAAAAAAGTGCAACTGTGTCCTCAAGTAAAAGGACTGGTTGTTCCAGAATAAGAGATAAAAGCTGAGTGGACAGAAAGTTGTGAAAAAGGATTCTTGGTTTTCTGTGTGGGCAAGCTGGCTAAGGCTGGCAAGACTTTTCAGTTTTGAAGCATGAGTCTTAATATCAAAAGTGGTGCCTATCAAAGGGAACGTGGCTAACAAAACAAAACCCACAGCCCTCCCTCCCGGAAGCAGCGCAGCTTCGTAACACAGAAAGCGCCCACGAGACAGTCGCCTCCGATCTCTGCGCCCTCCCAGGTTGGGACTCTCGCGCGGGCGCGGACCGGTGACGTCACACGGGGGCGGGGAGGGGCGGATGGACTCTACCATCGGCGGGATTCCCCCCCTACCTGGCGCGGCCCAAGGCCCGGGCGAGGCCAGCTGCCGACTCACCTTTCCATCGTTGTGAAAAGGGAGGCCGAGCTCGTCGGCGGTGGGCTGGGGGCGAGCGCAGCCTGTGTCCTCGGCCGCTCCGGCGGCGAACACCGCCGAGGCCGCGGCCTCGTAGTCCGGGAAGGGGTTGGTGAACGCCCGCTCCTCCATCTCCGCTTCCCCGCCCAGATGGAACTTCAGTCTCTTTGACATGGTCTCGCCCATCTCCGCCGCGCGCCCGGTGCCCCACCACTGGGGCCGCGCGGCACGGCGTGCGGGCGGGGACAAACCTCCTGCCGAGGCGCTTCGCTTCGAGCCACGCTCTGGGAGCCGGGAGTGCTCGCGCCGCCGCCTCTCCCCGGGACTTAGCGCGGCGGAAGGCGAGGGCTTTCTTTACGAAGGCCGCCAGCTGCGAGCACCGGCAGGGCTTCGGGGCGGGCTGGAGCCTCTCCGAGGGGCCTGCCTCGGAGCGGGTGGCTGGCACATCTGGCGGCAGCCGGTGTGCTCCACGTGGTGCCCCCGCCCCCCCTGGACGCCGACCGGGCCGCCCAGCCCCGGCCGCGCGGGCTCCGGTGAAAGTTGCCCGGCGGGGAGCACTAAAGCCGGGCCCTCCGCTGCTCCAGGCGGCCGAGTCCGCTCACGTCTGACGGTCTCTTCGCCGCCGCCGTCCGCTCCCAGCCCGCGGCCCGCACAGCCGGTCCGAGGAGACGCTCGCGGCAGAGGCCGGAGCCCCCGGGCTCTCTGGAAGCGCTCCCGGGATCGCCGCTCCGGCTCCTCTTCTGCGGCCGAGCCCGTCTCACGATTTTCTAGAGAAAGCCGAACGGCCGCGCGGGGTACTTTCCCGCAGGAAAAACCTGTAGAGAATAATTCGCTGTCATTCAAGGTGTGTGCGGGTTGCAGAACAGGGAAGGCGCGTCCCTGGACGCGCCATCATCAATCTGCATTTTCACCAGCCGAGCGGTGCCTCTGGTGTCCTCGGCCCCTGGTGCGCCAGCCTCGCGAGCAGCAGCAGCTCTTTGATATTAAGGGGGAAAAATTGTTCCAAAGAAAAGAATTTCAAAACAGCCTAAAACACTGCAAGGATAGTGTCTCCCAGGGGCAGGGGGGGAAACAGTCCCTCCTATTCATCACAGTTGGGAGGGGGGTGTCTGGAGGAGGAGCCACAGGCCTTTTTTTTTTTTTTTTCCTTTTCACGTTTTATTTCAGTCCCACTGTTTTGAATAAACATATCTTTGGTGACAAGAAGTAATGTGGAAGCATACTTAATCATCTAAATATTTAATTGGCCCGAAAGATTCCTCCAATATTAATTGCCCAGGAACAGAATATAATAAAAGGACACAAGCGAATATATGTTGCCTTTATATAATCCAAATATGATTAAAAACAGTCTGTTGGTTCTCATTGTTCTTGTTACTTTCATTATTTGGGACCATATAGATCTAATAATTTCTCCTTGAAGAAAATATCTTATTTCAGTCCTCCCCCCCACCCCGCATTTAAACATTGATTGAATGCCAGATGATGCTAGGTGATGACAGATATTAGAAAGATACTTTCTGCCCTTCCAGCTCCAAGTTAGTGGGTGAGAAAGGTAAGAATTTTTTTTTTTTTCTTTTCTGGAACCAAGCAGTATGCTTACGCTTTAGTATAACGAAAAGTGACATAGAGGAAAACACAGTACCCTACAGTAAAGGGCCAGTCCTGCCTCTGTGGCCTGGCTTCTCACTACTGACTGTACTATTGTCTCCCCCAACTGCACAGGATTGTACATGTGAAACACCCCCTACTGATAGGATGTCCATGGGCGATGACATGTAGGAGGAAATAATTTTAAAGGGATTAGTCAGCATAACTATCCTCAGAGTTCAAGGAAACAACTGGTGTGAAAGTATGACTGTACAGCTGCATCCTTTGAGGGACTCTTCCCCTTTCTGCTTCGTCTCTGTCCTGGGGTCCCACCCTCAGCAGAAGAAATTTTCTTACTGCTCCCATACTTTCATGCCTTCCCTTGAAGGAAATTTAATCCCCTAACCACTGATGCTCATCCTTCTCCCACCTCAGAGGAGGCTTCACTAGACAAAATAGCATCTTCACTAGACAGATGTTCACCAAAGCCTGGGTTGTTTAGACTAGGACATCACAGACAGGTGTTGCCGAAACAGCCACTGCAGGCTTTAGGCTGTTAATTAAATCTGGTGACCTTGCTGTCTCTCTCCCACCTGCTATGAGGTGAAGGTAGTTTTTCTCCTTCTTAAAAGCTGGTGGGAACCTGTGAACAATTGTTGCCAAGGACACAAACGTACCTGAAGGATCACCAATATTTTGAAAGACTAAAAAATTTACACCCAGTTTAAGGAATTGGCATCTTTTTCTAAACGCTGTCTGACCTGCAACTTTGCTGTAAGTGGAAATTTCATTTACACTGTTTTGCAGAGAAGTAACAGTTCTTTGAGGCTTTTAAATGCAGAAGGTGTGAGTCTTCCTCCTGTAGGAGATAGGTTGCCCTGAGACGGTGAGTGGGGCTACATGATGGAAACTTCTAGATAGCGTGCATGTTGGCCGGGGGGCTGGGGGAGCAGGTGAAGGAGCATCTATTGAATACATGTGAAGTCCTGAGGTTTTGTTTGTTCGTGTTTTGGTTTATTAAATACTTATATTTTTATTTTATTTATTCTTCATGTGCATGTCATAGACTTGTCCATGTTCCTAAGCCCCTGAGTGAGTCCTCCAGTCCCTGCCA
This sequence comes from Lynx canadensis, assembly GCF_007474595.2. Lineage (NCBI taxonomy): Eukaryota > Metazoa > Chordata > Mammalia > Carnivora > Felidae > Lynx > Lynx canadensis. The sequence goes on along the minus strand of NC_044304.2, from coordinate 69,570,561 downwards.
GAGCCACCCAGGCCTCCATGATGAAGGCCTTTCCTCTGGGTGGTACAAGAGGAAGTCACAGTAAGCAGGCCACCAAATTCCCTTCTTCTACCCTGCAAATCGCTCTTGAGATTGCCCTCCACTCTGTCCATCCATCAGGGTCTGGGTTGTTGGCTTGTTGGGGAAGAAACAGGCTAGCCCAGGGGGTACAGAGGAGGGATTTGTTTGTTATCCCCATTCTCGATACATAAGATGGTTCCTTCCAGCTACAAGCCATATACAGACACTACATGTGCTTTATACCCCTAATTTAGGATAAATTTGATCCCTTAAGCTGGCAACTGGTTCTCAAAGTATGATCAGGAATCTTTTGGGGCAGCTGTGAGGCCAAAAATGTTCTTTTTTCTCTTTTTTAAAATTTTGAGAGCAATTTAACATGTTAACTTCAACCTACAACTATCTTCTAATGTCATTATTTGAAATATAAAGAAACAGATCCTCACAGAACTAAAATAATTCACAAGCCATGAGGTTGTTTTTCCTTTTTAAAAAAATTTAAACAACTTTGTACCATGATGTAGCAAATAAGGTAAATGTCATGAATAGGAAAGCTGCAGTTTGCAATATACCCCTGGGAGGGTATTAGACCAGGGCAGGTGCATTGCACAGAACTGGTGGTGGTCCCTGTAGCATAAAGAACATAGTTGATAACATAATAACTTTGTATGGCCAGAGATGGTAACTATACTTATCATGGTGAGCACTGCATAACATATACTATTGTCAAATCACTATGTTGTGCACCTGCAACCAATATAACGTGTGTCAGCTATACTTAAATAATAAAAACTAAAAAAACAAAAAAAAAAACAACCCAAAAACCAATTAGGTAACATCATGAGAAATTGGTTTGCAGTCTCAAAACTATCCATTTAAATGTCTTATCTCTTCCTGATTAGAGGTCTCATATTGTCCCCAGTTTCTTCGTTGTGTTTTGTGTGCAGTACCTCACAGGTTGGGAAATTCGTGGACCACCAACAATGGCAGTACCCATTGGGCTTGTCTTTCTGGATGTGAAGGTGTGCGGTGGCTTTGCTGCAATGATCTTGAACATAAAATCTTTTGTAAACTAGGTAAACCATGGCAGCTGTCTGAGCAGCAACAGGGACTGCTGAAACCCATCCAGCTGGTACTCTGCGAGTCAGACTCATCGCTTGCAAGGTGTGTGACCGGACACTGAGCGCCCTGGGCACTTAGGTAGACAGTGGAATCCAGCAAGAAGAACTCTCTTCTATTATTCGCCTTTTTCACTAACATTTTCTCCTGAGTGTACAATGGGGTTTTCTAGAGGCAACGTGATATAAGACGTCATAGCAGATTTAATAGAGAAGCAAGTATGAGAGTTCAGTTAATCTCTCTTAGGTGTAAAGAAATTTGTAAAAATGTAAAATGAGGCCACTTCCCTCGTGTATATTATTTTGTTTTTTTTTTTTTTTTAATTTTTTTTTTTCAACGTTTATTTTATTTTTGGGACAGAGAGAGACAGAGCATGAACGGGGGAGGGGCAGAGAGAGAGGGAGACACAGAATCGGAAACAGGCTCCAGGCTCTGAGCCATCAGCCCAGAGCCCGACGCGGGGCTCGAACTCACGGACCGAGAGGTCGTGACCTGGCTGAAGTCGGACGCTTAACCGACTGCGCCACCCAGGCGCCCCTATTTTGGTTTTGAAAGTAGTTACCTTTCATAAAAATGTGTTGCCTACATTAACCTATAGTATGTCATTTATTATGTTGCCAAACTAATAAAGAATTAAAAATGTTCAGGATTAATTTCTAAATTGGTACCTATTAATAGATATCGTCCATACAAAAATTCTTTGGGATTCTCAATAAATTTTAAGAGTGTAAAGAGATTCTGAGACCAACAATTTTTTTTCAAATTTTTAAATGTTTATTATTTATTTTTGAGAGAAAGAGAAAGAGAGCATGAGCGAGAGAGGGAGACACAGAATCCAAAGCAGGTCCCAGGCTCTGAGCTGCCAGCACAGAGCCTGACATGGGGCTCGAACCCACGAACAGTGAGATCGTGGCCCAAGCCAAAGTCAGACACTCAACCAACTGAGCCACCCAGGCATCCCCTGAGAACTACAGTGTAAGAGCTGCTGCCTTCAGCAAGCTGTTCCATTAGGGATATTTCATTTCAGAGATACGGAAAGTTCATAGCAGTCCAACATGTAGATGAATGCTGCAAAGTGTGCCTGGCCGAGAGCACTTACATCACCCGCTAATGTTTCCTATTTCCTGTTGTCTTTTTTTACTAGGCCTCCCTGTGACAGCTCCCATATTTTGACATCATCCATATACTTTCTTGCTTTGTGGGACTCAATTTATGACTGAAAGGTGATGATCAAAGAAAGGCTAGGCATCTCTTCAAACATGCCAAAGGAGAGTTAGAAGATGCCCGAATGTTGTGCCTAGTCATGGATATTTCAAGAGATTTAAGGCTTCTGCTGGAATTCAGAATGTAAGTGGGATGCTATGTTTACACTTTTTATGCTTATCGTTGTAGAATCCAAAAGCATTTTTGATTTTTACCAAGTTTGGGTTCTGTAGGCATTCCCGGGAAGAAAAGATGGCACATTGGAGAGCATCTTTTGCTGTTTTTGTCCCTGTGACAGCTGTCAGCGTGGGGTATCTGTGGCACGGCCCCTGGTGGCCAAGCACAGGGCCACTGTTCTCCTCAGACTTGGTGGGGACTGTTAAAAAGGTTCTTACCAGAGGAGGGCGTGGTCATCCTTAGAAATCTCTGAGTCAAAACAGACAGTTCCATACTCTTCCATACTCCTTTCCTCGGTAGGATCAAAATCTATCATGACTGTCCAAAATATCTAGTTTGGTTTCTAGGCTTAGGAACCTAAGCCCTAAGGGCTTAACTTGTTCCAGACTAAGGGATAGACAGCAAGGCAAAAAGGAACCCAGAAATTGGTTAGATCACAGGGAAGGTTAGGAAGGGAGCAAGAAGCATTGCTGAGGAATCACTGCAGGACTCAGTCTGGGCACCACACCTCACACAGGCTCCTGAGGAACATGAGGTCGAGACCTAAGGTGGAAGGAGGAGCTGAACTTAAAACACTGTGCTCATGGGGGCACCTGGGTGGCTCAGTCGGTTAAGCATCTGACTTCAGTTCAGGTCATGATCTCACTCACTTCCTGTGAGTTTGAGCCCCGCATCGGGCTCTGTGCTGGCAGCTCAGAGCTTGGAGCCTGCTTCAGATTCCGTGTCTCCCTCTCTCTCTGCCCCACCCCTGCTCACGCTCTGTCTCTGTCTCTCTCAAAAATAAATACACATTAAAAAAATTAAAACAACAACAGCAACACCAACACTGTGCTTATGAAAAGCTAGTAACTGGACTTCATATGGGAGATTTAGACCCAAGGTTGTGGTAACATTGCCATCTCCACCCTAGTCTCTTGTTGAAACCATTCCTCAGCTGTGCTTCTGGAACCTGGCCTTAGGAGAAAGGCCACACTGAGAGCAGCATGCTCAGGGACAAGCTCATCTTGAGCACCCCAGAATATAAGAGAAATTAAAGGTACAGCAGGGATCTCACTGCTGGGGTTCAGATATCTCTGAGAAGGTCTGGGGACTTGTGGGCAGCCCCCAAACCAGGCTATTTACAAGAGTTGGTCTTCTCTTTATGCCCTGGGAGCCTGATATAACCATCTGGCCCAGGAACAAAGCCTCAGTTGTGTGCAGGCATGGTGTGATTCTGAGAACAATGTGGGATTGGAGCTTGTCCTCAGCTCAACCTGCGATGGGTGGTAGGAAAAGAGAAAGGCACACGGAAGGAAAGATGGGTTTTGTGGAGCCTGTGCATTTCTCCCTTCTTACTACAGACCAGGCACAGCCTGTCAGACAGCAGAGATAGTGCAAAATAGAGGCAGCACCCAGGGAGCAGAATTATTCATGAACATAGGAGATGTACCATGAAGACTCCCGTATGTTCCGGTGGGGATCAATTTGCAGGTAATGAGCCAGTGACCTATTCATGTGACCTTATTCATAAGCTAGGGGGATCTGCCCCACGGTACTCAGAGCAATTGCAGAGATAAGGTCTTTCTGGGAAAAAATACGGTATTTTTTGGAAATGAGTAAACTATAAGATATCTTCTATACTCAGATGGCTGCTCTGCCTCCATCTAGTTGATTATTTCCTGAGCTCTTCTCCATGCAAGAAACAGGCCTCTCCTGATTGCAAGCTGAACTTCATTTAGGACAGTGTCCCCCCATCAACCCCCCCCCCACTACCCTTCATTTATGAAGAAAGAGTTGACTGACTAGTTAACTCTCTGACTTCCTAAGCAAATAATGACATGGAAAGATTCCCCTCCTACCCTACGCATTGTACGATTCCATTTATTTGAACTGCCCAGAATAGACTAATCTATAAAGACAGAAAATAGACTAGTGGTTGTGTGGGGTTTAGGAGAATGGAGATTGGGAAGTGATGATTAGGAGGTATGAGGTTTCTTTGTGTGGTGTTGAAAATGTTCTAAAGTTGGTTGTGGTGATAGTTGCAAAACTTTGTGATATACTAAATCCCAGCAAATTGTAATTATATGATAAATGAATTGCATCTCAATAAAGCTGTTATACACAAAAAAACAATGGAGAGACTGATAGCCAAGTGCTGGAGAGCAGCTCTGATTCTACTCTCTAAAAAATATAGGTGAAAGAAAGGACTGTTCTAACTTGCACTATGTGAGGTAGAGAGACTCAAGACACCTGGGCTCCATGTTGGGACACAGATTTACTATTGGTTGTTGTACAGAAAGAGGGCTCTGGGAGTGGGTATTGCATGGCATCATTCAAATGGGCTCTGATATGGCCCCCATGAGACCTGGCAAGGTGACCAGAGGAAGAGAGGGAAAAAGATAAAGAGAAAAGACAGAGATAACATAATGCCTCCCTAGGCCCTTCCTCAGAATTCTCTAAGTTCCTCTTTTATCCTAGGATTGGGGAAGTCTGGCAGTGCCATCAGGGTAGGGAGCCCCAAGCCCTGAAAAAACACACAAGGGCCTCTTCCCATGTCTTTCCTTCAGAGCACTTGCCCTGGCAGGGTACAAACCAGATACACCAGGAGCTCCAGGAGTACTATCTCTGGGGTTTTCCTAGGGTCTCCATGCCTGACCCAGATTCTAAGAGAGTGGCCTGGAGAGTGATCAGGCCACAAGAATGAGGCTGATATATTTGGGGTGATTTATGTAAATAGTGGCCCTGTCATCTTCCCAGGGCTAAGGTATGCCTTCTCCAACCTCAGAAATAAGGTTAGTAGAGGAGGAATGACATGTGACTCTGTCACAGACAATACATGCAGTTAACTGATCTTCAACAGGGGTGCCAAGAATACACAAGAATACACAATTTCTCTTCCAGAAATGGTGGTGGAAAATGATATCTACATGCAAAAGAACAAAATTAGATCCTTGTCTCCCACCACACACAAAAATCAACTCAAAATGATCAAAGACTTAAACATAAGACCCCAAACTGTGAAACTCCTAAAACACGGAAAAACCTTCATGACATTGATCTTGGCAATGGTTTCACCAGTGTGACACCAAAAACCAAGGTAACAAAACCAAACATAAGCAACTAGGGCTATATCAAACTAAAAAGCTTCTGTACAGCAAAAGAAACAATCAGCAGAGTAAAAAAGGCAGTTTATGGAATGGGAGAAAATATTTGCAAATCGTGTATCTGATAAGGGGTTAATCGCCAAAATATACAAGGAACTCCTACAACTCAGTAGGAAAAAACTAATAACCTGATTAAAAAATGGACTAAGAACTTGAATAAAATAGTCAAATTTGTAGAATCAAAAAGTGGAATGGTGGTTGCCAGGGACTGAGGGAAGAGGGAAATGGGACTTACTAACCAACAGGCATAACGTTGTAGTCAAGCAAAATGAATAAGTTTTGGAGATCTGCTGTACCGCTTTGCACCTATAGTCAACAGTAACATATTGTGCACTTAAAATTTGGTCAAGAGGGTAGATCTTGTTAGGTGTTTTTTTTTCCACCATAAAATAAAACAACAACAAACAAAAGGTATATGGTTCAGTTACATCACCCTATAATTTGTGTTATTGTTAACATGTTTATATCATCTATATATGTTATAAACACAATACGGTGTTCATCTTTAACGTATGTCTTAAAATATTAATAAATATAATTAGAAAAAAATCAAACTCTTTCCTCTGCTGGGAACAGCAGCCGAAATCTCTATTATTTTCATTTTCAGCTGTTACTTTTTTGCTGGGTTCCCTGGAGTCTCCCCATGCACGTGTAGTGTAGCAAATCAGCCAAGAAATGGGCAGAATTTACAATCAGATTTGGGGGTTTATCCCCTCTATGTCTCCATCTTGTCTAGGATTTCTTCCTTAGCTTTCTATCTGCTGGCTCTGCCAGCCCCCGAATTTTGTCATCTGACATTTTAAGCAAGTAAGGCTGAGGCTTTTGGCTGCCTTGAACTGCCTGCGGACTGAGGAGAACCTTCAGGCCAGAAGCTGTATAACTGCAAATCTCTTGCTTAATGGGCTTTCTGATTTTCAAAGAACAATTGCACTCCAGTTTCTGCCTGCTTTGCGTCATACTCCAGAGCCTGTACACTTTTGTCTTTTTAAGTTTTTTTGTTCAGATTTTATAATAGTTAAAGAGTTACAGTCTGGCAAAATCATTCCCTTGTAGCAGCCAGAATTCCTCTTAAATATGATTCTATAGCAAGATTTTATACAGAATTTATTTTACCAGTCCACTATTAGACATTTAGTTGTTTCTGTTTGCTTTTAAATTTTTTTTTTCAACGTTTATTTATTTTTGGGACAGAGAGAGACAGAGCATGAACGGGGGAGGGGCAGAGAGAGAGGGAGACACAGAATTGGAAACAGGCTCCAGGCTCTGAGCCATCAGCCCAGAGCCTGACGCGGGGCTCGAACTCACGCACCGCAAGATCGTGACCTGGCTGAAGTCGGACGCTTAACCGACTGCGCCACCCAGGCGCCCCCCTCTGTTTGCTTTTGAAGAAAAAAATAACAAGAAGATATTAATGTGGCTCAGTTGGTTAAGCGTCTGACTCTTGGTTTCGGCTCAAGTCATGATCTCACAGTTCGGGAGTTTGAGCCCCGCATTGGCAGTGCAGAGCCTGCCTGGGATTCTCCTTCTCTCTCTCTCTCTCTGTGTGTGTGTCTGTCTGTCTTTCCCCCTGCTCATTCTCTCTCTCTCTCTCTCTCTCTCTCTCTCTGTGTCTGTCTTTCCCCCTGCTCATACTTTTTCTCTCTCTCTCTCTGTCTCTCCCTCTCTCAAAATAAATAAACTTAAAAATAAAAAAAGAAGATATTAATGGCCACCAACACAATCATGTGACAGTAGCACTGCATTGTCCAACTTTGGGTGGGGCCATTCCCACTGTTGTCTTTGAAACGTCCCTGGAGCAGAATTGAGGATGTGTTTAGCACCCTGAAGAGCTGTGCTGTGCTGTGGCCACGTCTAGGAGCCCCTGGGGTCCTGTCAGGGAAAAAGAGGGTATGAAGCACTTGAGGATGCCAGTAAAATTATGAGTTGAAGCCTTGGAACTAAATAACATCTTTGTTGTTAATCATGAAATTACTAGGCATGCCCTTATTGGGCTGTCTACATCTTGTGTTGCTGTGGAAAGCATGGATTGCATATGGTATTAAATTCACAGGATGTTTTCTTACACTCCTACCTGCTTTGTGCTTAGGTTCTTTGGTGTATCTGAATCTCTTTCACCTTCTCTGACCCTTCAGCCTATTCCTTCTTTGTTGTCCCCAATAATCAGCTCCAGGAATTAGCATAGATCTGTGTAAGTGCAGAGAGTGGCACCTTGACCACAGGGCATGTTCGAAGACTTGCGTAACAAAGAAGAGATGAGAATGTTGTTGGTTTTTAAAATTTATTTCTATTTTATTATTTATTTATTTATTTTATTTTATTTTATTTTTTTTGAGAGAGAGCGTTCTCACGAAAGAAGGGGAGGGACAGAGACAGAGGGAGAGAGAGTATCCCAAGCAGGCCCTGTGCTCAGCACAGAGCCCAACGCGGGTGGGGGGGTGGGCTTGAACTCACAAACCTTAGACCATGACCTGAGCTTAACAGACTGAGTCACACAGGCACCCCAAAGAGAATGTTCTTTATTGCTGATTTACATTTAGGAACTCTCTTGCTGGATAGTTCTTGGCTTAAAAGAGAAAACATCTTCATGAAAAATGACATAATTATAGTTTCTTTGCTGAACTGGGTATTTTAAAGATTCTAATTTTGATTGAGAGAACTTTGGATATAATGAGAGTTTAAAAATTACATTTACTTTTCTTTTATTCCTTTCTAGAATAATATCTTGATTGACTATATATAAGGCTATACAAGTAAGACAATAAAACATCTATTGCAAAGGAAGGAACAGAAGGGAGGGAGGAAGGGAGAGAGGGATGAGGGAGGGAGGAAAAGAGGGAAGAAGGGGTGAGAGAGTGAGGGAAAGAAGAAGAGAAAAAGACAAAAAAAAAAAAAGATGAAAGGAAATGAGGAGCACTGGGTGTTGTGTGTAGGTGAAAAATCACTGAATTCTACACCTGAAACTGATATTACACTGTGTGTTAACTAACTGGAATTTAAATAAAAACTTGAAGAAGAAAAAAAAAGGACAGAGGGAAGGAATGGAAAGAAAGTACCTCGTGTGGGTGTCTCAAATGACTAAGCTCCTTCTGGATGAAGTCAGTTGGGGTCCCATAAGCCAAATCTTTTCAAATGAGTGTTAATATTATATTCCTACAAGTGACTAAATTTTAGAATGTTAATCTACAGACACAGTTTGGGATCTTTTATCTGTCCATCTGTCAGGAAAAGAATTGGCAAGGGTAGGGCTGACTCACATGATGGTAACTTCTTCTAGTCTTATGTTATTTCCCTGGCAATATGAATATCATGGGCATTCTATCTGCTTGAGTAGAAAGTCTCCCTATGCTCTTTTTTTTATTATTATCTTTAGTAAACAGTGTATACCCAGAATTCGTATCAGGAGGTTTCAGTTCTTTAAAACGATTGAGTATTAACTAAGATTGGTTCCATCTATACTGTGTCCCATCAAATGTGGGATTCGTCCATCTCCTAGTACCCGGTTAACAAAGATAGAGAGAGAGCCCAATACACCACAGCCAGATTAATGAAAAAGGAAAATTGTAGATTGGCTATCATGGATCTCATTAATGTCAAGTTTGTCATTACCACTACCAATACATGGCTACCTATGGCTTTCTTGGGTTCACAGATCCTTCAGATATTTTACTGGTGGATAGTGACATGATAACCTGGTGATATAATGAAAGCAGGCAGTGCAAAGCCCCAAGGCTGGCTGAAAGTTGTACATTCTGACAAGGGGTTATTTAAGTCTAAAAACTAGTTTCCATTAAGTCTTAAAAATATTTTCCCATCAACATAACAATCCACATGTACCTTTGTGGAAACATGATTAGGACGACAGGAAAATTGAACCTACTAGTATGATCTTGACCTGATTTCTAAGATATTTATCTATAGAATCTTCAGCTCATACGCTTATAATATTTTTGTTATCTTTCAGCGTCTTTTAGTATGTAACACTGAGATGTATCCAGATGGATCTGGGGGCTCCTGACATATTTGCATCCTACACGTCCTCTTCAGGTTCAGCATCAGTATGTCAGTTAAATGCCTACAACATATAAATCCAATAACTTAAATAGGCACCAGGTGAATCATTAAGCGTGTAGGCTCCAGAGTCTCACTGCAACTCTGTTCCTTACTAGCAGTGAAAATAACTTTGGGCAAGATACTTAAACCTTCTGTGCCTTAGTGTTCTCATATTATTAATAATTACTATTAATAATGATAATAATAGTAAGGGTTAAATGAGATAAGGCTTTTGAAGCCTGGTAGGCTGCTTACTGTATACACAGTAAATGCTCAATAAATAGCAATTATTGGTATTATTAATATATTACTTGGTAGCCTATTTTTTCAAACTCTTTGATCACCTTCAGACGTTAAATCAATCCAGATGTTAATGTAGTCCTATTATGTTGCTGTTTGGGCTCTGTTTAAGAAACTGTTGCCAACTCAAGGCCATGAGGCTATTTTCATGTTATTATCTGGCAGCTTTATTCTTAAACCTTTAATATTCATATATATAACCCATCTGGAATTATTTATGTGTATAGCATCAGTAGGGACAATTTTTAAGTTTTTCCCCATTGGATATCCAACTGACCCAGCATTATTGCCTTTACTGATTATTCTATCCTGCCAACTTTGTCAGAAGTCAAGTATGCATGCATGTGTGAGTCTGTTCTTGGTCTCTCTTGTTTCCTTTGGTCTATTTGTCTATCCTTTTCCCAATACTATTTTAACTATTGTTACTTTGTATTAAGTCTTAAAGTCAGGTAGGAAAGTTCTACCACTTGGTTCTTCTTCAAGATTGTCTTGGTGTTCTAGGTGATTTGCAATTTCATACACCTTTCAGAATCTGCTTGTCAATTAAAAAAAAGAACTTCTGGAATTCTGACATTTTTATAATTCTGAGTCTCAAATCCCTCACATACATCTATATGCTTATTTAGATCTTTTAAATTTTCTCTTAATACTAGTCTATGGCTTTCTGTATAGAGATCTTACATATATTTCATTGGATTTATTCCCAGGCTTTAAATTTTGACGATATGATTTTTATTTTTTTGAGGTATAATTGACATACAACATTATATTAGTTTCTGGTGTACGACATAATGATTCAATATTTATATATATTGTGAAATGATCATTACAAGAAGTCTAGTTATCATCTGTTACTATACATATTACAAATTTTTTTCCTTGTGATGAAAACTTATAAGACATCACTAAGAGTGTAAGATTAAGCCATAGGCTAGGAGAAGATATTTGTAGTACATTAAACTGACAACTTATATCTAGAATATATAAAGAAATTTTATTTTTTGAAAAAGACAATACAGTAGACCAGATACTCAAACATCCCAAAGTGACACTTCACAAAAAAAGGATATTGAAGTGACTAATTAATAGGTGCTCAACATCACAAATGCAAATTAAAGTTGCACGATGAGATTCCATTGCACACCTAGCAGAAAGGTAAAATTAAAAAGAATTTCCATACTAAGTGTAGGCAAGAATGTGAAGTAACAAGGAACTTTCATGCAATATGGGTTGTATTTTATTGGAAAACTGTTTGGCAGTAACAGCTAGAGTTGAATTTGCACGCATCCTATGATCCACCATTCCACTAGTAGGCTTAGCCCACACAAATGCCGGCACGAACTGAAAGACATATATAGAAACATTCCTATTAGCATTATTTGTAAAGCTCCAAACTGAAAACAACCAAAATAGCCATCAATTTTAGAATGGATAAATTGTGGTATAGTTGTATGTGATACAGCTGAAAAATGGCCTCCCAAAGATATTAGGTTTTAATCCCTGGAACCGTAAATGTTACCTTGTGATTAAGCTGAAGCTCGTGAGATGGGGAGACTATTCAGGGAGGCTGTAAATGTGACTAGTACCTTATAAGAGGTAAACAGAAAGAAATTTAATATACACAGTAAAGGAGAATGCACAGTGACCCAGGAAGCAGAGACAGAATGATGTGGTCACAAGCCAACAAATGCTTATAGCCACCAAATGTTGGGAGAGGCAAAGAATGGATTCTCCCTCAGTCTAGAAAGAAATGCATCTCTGCTGACACCTTGGTTAAGGCTCAGTGATATTGACTTTGGATTCCTAGCCTCCAGAACTATAAGAGAATAAATTTCTGGCATTTTAAGCCACTTTTTTCTGGTAATTCGTTACAGCAGCAGAGGAAAGGAATACACCATAAAATGAAATACTATAAAGCAAGAGAAATAAATGAGCTTCTCTACACACACCAACATGGATGAATCTCAAAAACATAATTCTGAAGGAAAGACAACATACTTATGATTCCACTTACATAAAGTTAGAAAGTAGTCAGTACTCATCTGTGATGTTAGAAGTCAGGATGGAGAATGCCTTTGTGGAGGGAACAGTAACTGGGAGGAGCAGGAGTGGGTTTCTGGGGTCTGGGAAATGTTCAGTCCTTTTATATGTAGGGCTGTATACACCTTGTGATGATTCATGAAGCTGTAATCTTATCACTTATGCACTTTCTATATGTGTGTTTCATTCAAACAAAAATTTATTAAGAAAAAAACCCCACCTAAATGAAATCTGATCCAATTGTACCTGATATGAGCCTTCACTGTCATCCCCTCAGGGACTGTGGCTCAAGGGCTCGGGGGGGGGGGGGCTGTGTGGCCGCATCTGTACCTTAACCTGCCCCTTCCCTTTGGACCTACCCTGCTTTGGATTGTTTCAATCTGACTCTGGTGGCTTCTCTGCTATGCTGTTCTCTATATAAATGGGATGTGTACTTTACTTGGGAGGGGCCAGCCTTCAACTTCACTCAGGACTACCCTTTATCAGAGAGTATTCCTTCAAAGGGGGGCTGCTGTTCTTCTGATAGTCACACCAACAAGTCCAGGTCTACAACATCTGTTCAGGGTGGCACTTGTCCTATTTGACCCTTTGCCTGGGTGACTCTAGGGCTCCTGCTGTCCTCTGGCATCCAATGGAATGCCTTAGCTTCCCTTTATGTCTCCAAGATCTTCAGAGATCCAGGATAGAGGGAGAAGTAACTTTGTCCTGTTCTCAGGCACATTCCACAGTGGGCCCTTCTCACCTTGTTGGCCTGGATTACTTTGGCAAACTTCATACCAAAGAAAGCATCAACCAGGGAGAGAGAGACCAATATTTTTTCAGGTGATTATAATTCCCATAAATGATTCTTCTAATACTTCTCTCCTCTCTTGGCTTTGGACGGGAATAGATTGGCAAGAGAAGCACTTTCTTCTTTTCTGTAGAAGGAGAAAGGAGAAGTTCTCTCACCATTAATGCTGGAACTCAGGTAACTCACTAACCAATCCACCCCAACTCTTCCTCAGGCTACTCCTTCGGGTGAGGCTGGTGGAGAGATGCAGTTGAGAGACAGTCTCCTTTTTCAGTCCTGGGGGCAGGGTTCAATATCTGAGCTGGACTGTGGTGGGTATACTCAGCATCTTCCTATCCTTGGCATTAAACCTTAGTCATTAATTCTGGGACAAATAGAAAAGTCCCACTTGGTTTGTTATACCAAGGTCCACTCTACCAATCTCTGCAGATACGAAACTAGAGCCAAGCTCAAAAACTAGAGCCAAGCAAAGAATTCAGGCAATATTTTTTCCTCCTGAAGGATCTAAGGATACTTAGAAGATTGGCTCCAATCCTTGGTAACCTGTACTTTTATAAACTCGTATATTTTTGTCTGCTTGGACCCCAACTATAGTTGTAACTGGAGAAACAAGCTACATTTATATTCCTTGATCCTTGGAAGTTTACTTGTAACTGAGAGTAATAAACTTTCATTGTAGTATTTTTGATTCTAGCCTTTATGACTGTTATAAAGTGATATTTCATTGTAGTTTTAAAGTTGCATTTCCTTAATGATTGGAGATGTTGAGTATCTTTTCATGTGTCCCCGGGCCATCTGTATGTTGTCTTTGGGAAAATGTCTATTCAGGTCCTCTGTTCATTTTTAAATCATGTTATTTGGGTATTTTTTGATGTGGGTCGTATGAATTCTTTATATATTTTAGATATTAACCCCTTATCGTATATATCATCTACAAATATCTTCTCCCACTCAGTATACTGCCTTTTCGTCTTCTTGGTGGTTTTCTACACTGTACAAACACTTTTTAATTAAATGTAGTTCCAATTGTTTATTTTTGTTTTGCTTACCTCATCTCAGGAAATGTATCTTGGAAAATGTTGCTACAGCTGATGTCAAAGAAATTATTGCCGGGCACCTAGGTGGCTCAGTTAGTTGAGCGTCTCCCTCTTGGTTTCAGCTCAGGTCATGATCTCACAGTTCGTGAGTTCAAACCCTGCGTTGGGCTCCATGCTGAGAGTGTGGAGCCTGTTTAGGGTTCTCTCTCTCCCTCTCTCTCTCTCTGCTCCTCCCCTCCTCATGCTTTCTCTTTCTCTCTCTCTCAAAAGAAATAAATTCATTAAAATAATTATTGCCTATGCTTTCTTCTAAGAATTTTATGGATTCAGGTTTGATATTTAGGTCTTTCTTCCATTTTAAGTTTATTTTTGTGTATAGTGTTAAGAAAGTGGTCCAGTTTTTATTTTTTTGCAGGTAGCTGTCTAGTTTTCCCAGTATCATTTATTGAAGAATGTTTTTACCTCATTGTATACTTTTGCCTCCTTTATCATAAATTAACTGACCATATATGCATGGGTTTATATCTGGGCTATCAGTTCTGTTCTACTAATCTCTGTGTTTGTTTTTGTGCAGGTACCATGATGTTTTGATTGTTATACCATTGTAGTATATCTTGAAATCTGGGAATGTGATACTTCCAGCTTTGTCCTTTTTTGTTAGGATTGTTTTGGCTCTTTGGGATCTTTTGTAGTTTCATATAAATTTTAGGATTATTTGTTCTAGTTCTATGAAAAATGCTGTTGGTAACATGATAGGGATTTCACTGAGTATGTAGAATGCTTTGGGCAGTATAGACATGTTAACAATATTGGTTCTTCCAATCCATAAGCATTGTATACCATTCCTTTTCTTTGGATGTTTAATTTCTTTTAACAATGCCTTAGTTCTCACAGTACAAGTCTTTACCCCTTTGGTTGAAACCATTCCTACGCCCAAATGTCCATCAACTGATGAATGGATAAAGAAGATGTGTGTGTGTGTGTGTGTGTGTGTGTGTGTGTGTGTGTGTGTACTTGGCAATCAAAAAGAATACGTGGATGGAACTAGAGTGTATTTATGCTAAGTGAAATAAATCAGTCAGAGAAAGAAAAATATCATATGATTTCACTCATATGTGGAATTTAAGAAACAAAACAGATGAACATATGGGAAGGAAAGGAAAAATAAGATAAAACAGAGAGGGAGGCAAACCATAAGAGACTCTTAAATAGAACAAACTGAGGGTTTCTGGAAGGGAGGTGGAAGGGGTGATGGGCATTAAGAAGGGAACTTTTTGGGATGAGCATTGGGTGTTATATGTAAGTGATGAATCACTGGGTTCTACTCCTGAAACAAATACTTCACTGTATGTTTACTAACTTGAATTTAAATAAGTTAGAAATAAATAACAAAAAATTATTCATAAGCATTATATTCTCTTTGATGCTATTGTAAATAGGATTGTTTTCTTTACTTCCCTTTCTGCTTTTTTGTTATTAGTGTATAGAAATGCTCAGATTTCTGTATATTGATTTTGTATCCTGCAACTTTACTGAATTCATCTATTAAATATAATAGTTTTTTTGGTGGAGACTTTAGGGTTTTCTATATATAGTATGTCATCTGCAAATAGTGACTTTTACTTCTTCCTTACTAACTTGGATTCTCTTTATTTCTTTTTCTTGTCTGTTTGCTATGGCTAGGACTTCCAGTACTATGTTAAACAAAAGTAGTGAGAGTGGACATCCTTGTCTTATTCCTGATATTAGAGGAAAAGCTCTCAATTTTTCACCATTGATGATGATGTTAGCTGTGAGTTTGTCATATATGGCATTTATTGGTAAGGGTGTAGAGAAAAGGAAACTCTTATTCGCTATTGGTGGGAATATAAGTTGGTACAGCCACTATAGAAAATAGTAGGGAGGTTCCTCAAAAAATTAAAACTAGAAATACCATATGTTCTTGTAATTCTACTTCTGGGTTTTTACCCAAAGAAAATGAAAACACTAACTCAAAAAGATATATGCACCCCTATGTTCATTGCAGCATTATTTTCTATAGCCAAAATATGGAAGCAACCCCAGTGTCCATTGATAGATGAATGGATAAAGAAGATATGGTACACACACACACACTGCAATATTAGTCAGCCATGTAAAAGGATGAGGTCATGCCATTTGCGACAACATGGATGGACCTAGAGGATATTCTGCTAAATGAAATAAGTCAGACTAAGAATAACAAATGCCATATGATTTCACTTATATGTGGAATTAAGAAAAACAAAATGAATAAATAAATAAACAAAAATCAGAATCAGACCTGTAAATACAGGGAAAAAAGTGGTGGTTGCGAGAGAAGAAGAGGGATGAGAGGGATGGGCAAAATAGGTGAAGAGAAGTAGGAGATCCAGGCTTCCAGTTATGGAATAATTAAGTCATGGGAATAAAAGGCACAGCATAGGGAATAAAGTCAATGATACTGTAATAGTGTTGTATGGTGACACATGGTAGCTACACTTGTAGTAAGCATATCATAACGTATAAAGTTGTTAAATCACTATGTTGTATACCTTAAACTAATGTAATATTGTGTGCCAACTATACTCAAAGGGGAAAAAAAGATGTGTATATATACATAATGTAACATTACTAAGCCATAAGAAGCAGGAAATCTTGTCATTTAAAATATGGATGGACCTGGAAAGTATTTTGCTATGTGAAATAAACCAGACAGAAAAAGATAAATTACCATATGATTTAATCTATACTTGGAATCTAGAAAATAAAAGAAAGAAACAAACAACAACAACAAAAAAGGGAGAAATAGACTCATAGAGAAAAAACTGATGGTTGCCAAAGTGGAGTGGGTTGGGGATGGTGGACAAAATGAGTGAAGGGGGTTAAAAGATACAACCTTTCAGTTATAAAATAAATAAGTCACTGGGATAAGTATAGCATAGGGAATATAGTAAATCATATTGTGATACACTTATTGTGGCGAACATTTTGTAATGTATGTAACTTTTGAATCACTGTGTTGTACACCTGAAATTAAATTTAATATTATATGTCAACTACAAATGAAAATTTAAAACAAATTTAAAACCCTGGTTTTGTCTGCCTTCATCTATATTCTTACTCTAAGAAGATAAAACCTTTATTTTTTTGATTAATGGGTTTTTAGCAGTTTTAGGTTGCAGAAAAAATTAAATGAAAAGTACCCAGGATACTTGTATAATCCCTTAACTCATCAGCCCTACAATTTCCCGTATTTCTAGCATCTCACACTAATGTGGTACATTTGTTGCAGTTGATGAACCAATGTTGTACATTATTATTAACCAAAATCCATAATTTACTTTAGGATTACTCTTGGTGTTGCACATTCTATGGTTTTTGAAAAAGTGTAATAATGTGTATTCATCATAAGGTATCATACAGAATAATAGTTGCACTGCCCTAAAATCCCCTTTATGCCATGTCTTCATCTCTCTTCTGCTCTCTCCTTCCGAACCCTGGCAACCACTGATCTAGTTAGTGTCTCCACGGTCATGCCTTTTTCAGAATGTTATAGAGTTGGAATCATACAGTATGTAACCTTTTCAGATTGGCTTTTTTATTTAGCAATATACATTTAAGATGCCTCCATGACTTTTCATGGCTTGATAGCTAACTTTTCTTTACTACTAATATTTCATTGTCTAGATGGACCACAGTTTATTTAACCATTAATCTACTGAAGTAGATTAGATTCCAAAGTTTGACCATTATGAAAAAAGCTGCTATAAACATCTGCGTGCAGGTTTTGTGTGGAGATAGTTTTCAAGTTCTTTGGGTAAATGCCAAGCAATGTGACTGCTGAATCATATGGTAAGAGTATATTTAGTTTTTTAAGAAATTGCCCAAAGTAGCTGCACATTTTACATTCCCACCAGGGGGTGTGTAATTGTAACTGGTTGTTTTAATTTGCATTTCCTGAATGACATATAATGTGGAGCATCTTTTCATATGCTTATGTACCATCTGCATTTCTTTTTTTATTCGAGTATAATTAACATAGAACGTTGTATTAGTTTCATGTATACAATATAATGATTCAACAATTCTATACATTTCTCAGTGCTCCTCAAGATAAGTGTACCCTTAATCTGCTTTATCTATTTCCCCTATCCTCCTACCTATCTCCTTTCTGGCAACCACCAGTTTGTTCTCTATATTTAAGAGTGTGGTCTTTTGTTTGTCTTTTTTTTTTTTTTAGTTTTTGTTCATTTATTTTGTCTCTTAAATTTCACACCTGAGTGAAATCATTATCTATTTGTCTTTCTGTGGCTGACTTATTTCACTTAGCTTTATACCTTCTAGGTCCATCCATGTTGTTGCAAATGGCAAGATTTCATTCTTTTTTATTACTGGGTAACATCCATACTATATATACACCATATCTTCTTTGTTTATTCATCTATCATTGAGCACTTGAGTTGCTTCAATATTTTGGTTATTGTAAATCATGCTATAATAAACATAGTGATGCATTTATCTTTTTGTATTAGTGTTTTCATTTTCTTTGGGTAAATACCCAGTTGTGGAATTACTGGATCATATGGTAATTCTACCTTTAATATTTTAAGAACCTCCATATTGTTTTCTGCAGTCACTATACCTATTCATATTCCCACTAATAGTACATGAAGTTTTCTTTATCTCCACATCCTCACCAATCTTTTTTATTTCTTGTATTTTTGATATTAGCCATTCTGACAGGTATAAGATGATATCTCATTGTAAATTTACTTTTTATATTCCTGATGGTTAGTGATCCTAAGCATCTTTTCATGTATTTGCTGGCCATTTATATCTCTTTGAAAAATGTCTATTTAAGTCCTCTGCCCATTTTTAAAGTGTTATTATTATTATTATCATCATTATTATGTGTATGTGTGCATTGCATGAGTTCTTTATATATTTTGGATATTAATCCCTCATTTGTCTATCATCTACAAATATCATCTCCCACTCAGTGTACTACTTTTTAGTGCACTGTGCACTGTGCAAACACTTTTTAATTAGATGGAGTTCCAATTGTTTATTTTTGCTTTTGATTACCTTGCCTCAGGAGATGTATCCAGGAAAATGTTGCTACAGCTGATGTCAAAGGAATTACTGCCTATATTTTATTCTAGGAGTTTTATGGTTTCAGGTTTCACATTTAGGTCTTTATTTTGAGTTTATTTTTGAGGATGGTGTAAGAAAATGGTCCAATTTCATTCTTTCACATGTAGCTGTCCAGTTTTCCCAACACCTTTTGTTAAAGAGACTGAAGAGACTGCCTTTTTCTCATTGCACATTCTTGCCTCCTTTGGCATAGACTAACTGACCATATTATCCTGGTTTTATCTCTGGACTTTCAGTTCTGTTCCACTAATCTATGTGTCTATTTTTGTGCCAATGCCACACTTCTTTGATCACTTCAGCTTTGTACTATATCGTGAAATCTGGAATAGTGATACCTCTAGCTTTTTTCTTATTTCTCAAGATTTCTTTTGCTATTCATGGTATTTCATGGCTTCATATAAATGTTAGTATTATTTGTTCTAGGTCTGTAAAAATTGTTGTTGGTATTTGGATAAGGATTGCATTAAATTTGTAAATTGCTTGGTTCTTCTAATTCATAAACATGAAATATCTTTCCATTTGTTTTCGTCATCTTCAATTTTTTCCCACTAATAGCGCAACAATTTCTTTTGTTAATGTTTTACCATTTTTAGGCTACAGGTCTTTGGTTAATCTTATTCCTGGATATTTTATTATTTGGGTGCAATTATAAATGGGGTTGCTTTCTTAATTTCTCTCTCTGCTACTTTATTATCAATGTATAGAAAGTGCAACAGATTTCTGTATATTGATTTTGTATCCTGGAACTTTACAGAATTTATCAGTTCTATTAATTTTTTGGTAGTCTTTAAGGTTTTCTACATATAGTATTATGCCATCTGCAAATCATGAAAGTTTTTCTTCTTGTTTACCAGTTTGGATGCCTCATTTCTTTTTCATGTCTGATTACTTTGGCTAGGACTTCTAGTACTAAGTTGAATAAAAATGGTGAGTGTGGACATCATTTTCTTGTTCTTGATCTTATGAGAAAAGTTCTCAGCTTTTCACCACCTGAATATGATGCTCACTGTTGGTTTTTCATATATGGCCTTTATTAAGGTATATTCCCTATAAACCTACTTTGTTGAGAATTTTTTATTGCAAATGGATGTTGTACTTTGTCCATTGCTTTTTATGCATCTATTGAGATGATCATATGGTTTCTATCCTTTCTCTTATTGATGCAATGCATCATGTTGATTAAGTTGTGAATATTGAACCACCTTTGCATCCCTGGAATAAATCTCACTTGATTGTGGTGAATGATTTTTTAATATATTGTTAGATTCTGTTTGCTGATATTTTGTTGAGGATTTTTGCATCTATGTTCATAAAATACATTGGCCTGTAGTTTTCTTTTTGGAGTGTCTTTATTTGGTTTTGACATCAAGATGATGCTGACCTGGTAGAATAAATTTGGAAGTTTTCTTCCCTCTTCTATTTTCTGGAATTGCTTGAGGAGAATGGGTTGTAACTCATCTTTAAATGTTTCATAAAATTTACCCATGAAGCCATTTTTTCCTGGATCTCTGTTTTTTAGAAGTTTGATTACTCGCTCAGTATCATTGCTAATAATCAGTCTCTTCAAGTTTTCTATTTATTTCTGACTCATTTTTTTGTTTTTTGTTTTCTGTTTTTTTGTTATTTTTTAAAATATTTATTTATTTTTGAGGGACAGAGAGAGACAGAGTGCAAGCAGGGAGGGGCAGAGAGAGAGGGGGACACAGAATCCAAATTGGGCTCCAAGGTGTCAGCACAGAACCCAACGCAGGGCTTGAATTAATGAGCTGTGAGATCATGAACTGAGCCAAAGTCAGAAGTTTAACCAACTGAACCACTCAGGAAGCCCTCTGACTCATTCTTGGAAGGTGATGTTTATAGGAATTTATCCATTTCTTCTTGGTTGTCCAACTTTTGGGCATACAATTTTTTATAATATTCTCATTATCCTTTGTATTTCTGTGGTGTAAGTTGTTATATCTCCTCCTTCATTTCTGATTTTATTTAAGTCCTCTCTCTTCTTTTTTGATGAGTTTGACTAAATATTTATCCATTTTGTTGATCTTTTCAAAAAACCAGCTTCTGGTTTCATCGATCTGTTCTATTATTATTTTAGTTTTTGGTTTCATCTATTTCTACTATATATTATTTTCTTCCTTCTACTGGCTTTGGGCTTTGTTTATTCTTCTTTTTCTAGCTCCTTTAGCAGTAAAGTTAGGTTGTTTATTTAAGATCTTTTTCTGCTTCTTGAGTAGACCTATATTGCTATAATCTTTTTTCTCAGAATAGTTTTTGCTGCATCCCAAGTATTTTGAGTTGTTGTTTTAATTTTCATTTGTCTCTCTCTATTTTTTAATTTCCTCTTTGATTTATTAGTTGACTCATTCATTGTTTAGTAGCATATTATTTGGCCTCCACAGATTTTTGTTTTTCCAGATTTTTTCTTGTGATTGATTTTTAGTTTCATACCATTGTGGTTATAAAAGATGCATGACATGATTTCAATCCTTTTGCATTTATTGAGACTTGTTTTGCAGCCTAACATGATATGTTTTTGAGAATGTTTCACATACACTTAAAAAGAATTTATATTCTGCTCTTTTTTGGATGGAGTGTTCTGAATATATGTGTTCGGTTCATTTGGTCCAATGTGTCATACAAAGCCATGGTTTCCTTGTTGATTTTCTATTTGGATGATCTAGCCATTGATATAAGTGGGTTGTTAAGGTCCCCTACTATTATTGTATTACTGTCAGCCTCTTTCTTAATGTCTGTTAATAGTTGCTTTATGTATTTAGATCCTACAATGTTGGGTGCATAAATATTTAAATTGTTATATCTTCTTGTTCAATTATTCCCTTTATGATTATGTAATGTCCTTCTTTGTCTCTGTTACAGTCTTGTTTTAAAGTCTATTTTGTTCTATTTAAGTATTGATATCCCAATTTTCTTTTTGCTTCCATTTCATAGTAAATGTTTCTCCATCCCTTTGCTTTTAACCTGCATGTCTGAAGTGAGTCTCCTGTATGCAACATGTAGATGGGTGTTGTTGTTGTCATTGTTATTTTTATACATTTATTCATTCTATGTCTTTTGAATGGACCATTTAGTCTACTTACATTTGAAGTAATTGTTGTTGGTGTGTACTTATTGACATTTTGTTACTTCATCTATGGTGCTTTTGTAGGCCTTTGTTTCTTTCTTCTCTTGTTCACTTCTTTTATGGTTTTATGGCTTGCCTAAGTAATATGCTTGAATTTCTTTCTCTGTATTTATTGCATATCTGTTAGAAGTTTTTGATTTGTAGTTACCATTAGGCTTGTATATAACATCTTATGCACATAACAGTCTATATTAAATTGATGGTCATATAAGTTTGAACCCATTCTAAAAGCACTAAATCTTAATCCCTTTTTTGTGTGTGTGCTTATAATGTCACACTTTAAATCCTTTTATTTTGTGAATCCCTTGGCTGATTTATAGATAAAATTGATTTTACTCTTTCTGTGCTTTAACCTCCATACTAGTTTTAAGTGAATAATCGACTACTTTTGTTATATTCATATTTACCTGTGAAATTTTTTTCTTTCCTAATTTTCTTACTCCTGATTATGGGCCCTCCTTTCCACTCAGTGAATTTCCTTTAGCATTTCTTGTAAGGCTGGTTTAGGAGAGATGAACTCTTTTAACTTTTGTTTGCCTAGGAATGCTTTTCTCTCTTTCTATTCTTAATGATAACTTTGCTGGATAGAGTATTCTTGGTTGCCGGTTTTTGTCTTTCAGCTTTGAATATGTCATGCCACTCCCCTCTGGCTTGCAAAGTTTCTGTTGAAATATCAGCAGATAGCTTTATGGTTTTTTCCCTTGTATGGAACTGTTTTGTTTTCTCTAGCTGCTTAAAAATTTTACTCTTTATCACTATCTTTTGCCATTTTAATTATTATGTGTGTTGGTGTGGACCTCCTTAGGTTGATTTTGTTGGACGCTCTCTGTGCCTCTTGGATCTAGAAGTCTGTTTTCTTGCCCAAATTAAGGAAGTTTGCAGCTATTATTTCTTCAAATAATTTTTCTCTCTCCCTTTACTCCTCCTTCTCCTTCTGGGATTCCTATGATGTGAATGTTGTTATGCTTGATGATGTTGCTGAGTTTCCTTAACCTATCCTCAATTATTTTTATTCTTTTTTTGTTTTTGCTGTTCTTTTTTTTGGGGGGGGGAGGTCTTGGTTGTTTCCCATTACTCAGTCTTCCATTTTTCTGATCCATTCTTTTGCCTTCTCTAGTCTATTAATGATTCCTTCTAGTATATTTTTTTAAGTTTTTTTTTAACATTTTATTTTTATTTTTGAGAGAGAGAGAGACAGAGCATGAGGGGGAGAGGGACTGAGAAAGAGGGAGACACAGAATTGGAAGCAGGCTCCAGGCTCTGAGCTGTCAGCACAGAGCCCAATGCAGGGCTCGAACTCACGAACCGTGAGATCATGACCTGACCTGAGGTCGGATACTTAACCAACTGAACCACCCAGGCACCACCCTTCTAGTGTATTTTTAATTTCAGATGTTAAGTTCTTCATCTCTGATTCTTTCTTTTAAAATATTTTCTATCTCTCTTTTCAAGGTCTCACTGGGATTCTCCATTTTTTCTCAAGTTCAGTAAGTACGGATCTATACTATAAGGCACAGATAGATTTATGATCTATAAGGCATATTGCTTTTCTCCATTTCATTTAGCCCATTTGCTGGGGCCTTGTCCTTTTCTTTCATTTGAGACTTACTCCTCTGTCTCCTTATTTTGTCTAACTCTTTGTGTTTGTTGTTATGTATTCAGAAAGTCACTTATGTTAACTAATCTTGAAAGTAGCGATCTTATGAAGAGGCTTGTTCCCTGTAGCACAGTGTCCCCTGTTCTCCAGAACTAGACATTTCAGGGGTGTCTCCTATGTAGGTTACATAATGTTGTGGCTGGGCCTCATTTGTTTTTAGTTGAGTCAGCTACAATGACCCATTTTGCCTGTTGTAGGAAAGTTTTGCTTCCTATGCTGTGAAGGGGCCAGTCTGGAGCCATCATGGGCTTGTAGTTGAGCATTTTCAGCAGTCAGACCAGATTCCTGTCCTCAGTCCCTTTGCTGAGGTCACTCTCCCTGTGTGGTCCCCTGAGAAGCCTTAGTTGGTGGTTAAAGTCTGCACACAAACCAGATAATTGCCTCCAATCCATCTGCCCAGACTGCAGTGACCCTGAACTTCAGAGTTCCCTCCCTGTGCTACCCCTGAGAGGTTTTTGTTGATGGGCAAGGCTGGCAGTCAGATCAGATACCTGCCCCTACAGTCTGCTGCTGCAGACATACTGATCAGTAGGGCACTCTCTGTACTGCCAGTTGTAAGGTTTTCCTGAAGGGATGCAATCAAATTAGTGTGTGTAGTTATCTTTCTCTCTCCCCAGAGAAGAAGTCACTTTGGAGTGGTGCTGGTCCCTACTATTACTACTTGTGGGATGAGAAGGGAAGGAGCTGCTCTGGAGGTACTCCAGAGCTGGTGGGGCTGGTTGGATAGGGTGGATCCACAGGACAAAGCAGTACTGGGCCATATGTGTTAACAAGACAGGTGGAGAGTGTTTGCACTGGTCCCCACAGGTGTCCTGTTGTCTAGGATGGGGACAGGAGGAGGGAAGTGGTGCCCACTAGATATTTTATTCTTGAAGTCTCCTAAAGATCCTTGTATCTCCAACCCCTATTCTGAGATTAATAAATATATCTCCTTCAAGTATACTCCACGCGCTTTTCAAACTGCTGCGTGTATGCTGTATCTCAGCGGGTTGTTTGTCATGCTTTCTCTTTAAAGGGTGGGGACTCAAGTCCCCATCTTCCAGAGCCAAGCCTCCTGATTTTTAAAGTACTTGCAGATAAGCCCTGCTGGTTATAAAAACACACAAAGTTAAACCCCTCTGGTTTTCAAAGCCTAATGTTATGGGGATTCATCTTCCCAGTGCAGAACACCTGTGCCTGGGATGTCTGGTGTGAGGTCTGCTTCTCCCTTTCTTTGTGCTTGTGATGTCACTCCCGTTTGTGGTTTGTCTCATTGGCAGTTTGATTCCAGATCACATCTCCACCACTCTTGCCATTTTTGATGGGACCTCCTTTCTATAATTGCCTGCTAGTCTTTGGGTCATTTTTCAGGTTGGGTGCACTCATGTGGCTATTATCTAGATGTGTCCCTAACATGAGGTGAACTTAGGATCCTCCTGCTCTGCCATTTTTCCAGTGACTTTTTTCATGCCAAAACTTCCTTCTCTCTAATCAAGTATATGATGCCCCATCATTATCCATTAATTCTATGGTTTGCTGGAATTCACTCGACTCAACATGCTGCTTAACAATGTTATTTATCCTAAGATATAGAAAATCATTGCAGAAGATACTTGGATTAATTTTCTCAACCTCTGTTGGATCTTCCTTCTATTTGAAATAATTGCAAAGCTAAAATTACATTTTTCAAACTCTTCTGGATAAGAATTGAATTATGCCAATGTGATACAGTAGCATGAGATTTGGATGGAAGGAAATTTGGTGGAGACCCCCCCCCCCCCCGCCTTTTTCAGGTCTTGGCCATTGCTACTGGCAAACAAGATTGGAAATGTGAGGTTTCTGGGCAGCCACATCCCTGTTTTCCTCCTTGAGCTTTTGAGAAGACTAAAGGTGGTCACTGAACCGGCAATTTTTCTTTTTTCCCCAAACTTTTATGGTTGTAAAATACATATAACAACGTTTACTATCTTAACTATTCTTAAGTGTACAGTTCAGAGGTATTAAGTACATTGATATCGATGTGCAACCATCAATCACCACCACCCATCACCAGAACTCTTTATCTTACAAAACTGAAACTCATTAAACAATAAATTCACCCTTTCTCCATCCCCCTCCCTATCTGCTGGAAACTACAATTCTGCTTTCTGTCTCTATACTTTTGACTATTCTAGGCATTTCCTGGTGGTTCCTATTCTACCATCTTCCTAGAATCCTTTCAAAATGCCCTATTTTTGAGAACATTAATTTCATTATTCTTCAGTTGAGAAGAACACATTATGTTATGGGGAAGTTCTATTACCTCTAGATGAAAAAGGGAGGTGGTGTGTGTGCTGGTTTCTAAAGAATGCACAAGAGGGTGGCAATTTAGAACGAGTTGTCTTGTATTTACAGTTCCCACAGATACCCAGAGCCTCCTTCAATTTTGAATCAAAAAAAAAGGCAGGTACATGACAGCCAAGCATATAGAAAATGATTATGATTTGAAGAATTTGTTCTCTCCCCTGAGCAAATGACCTTGACTTCCTTTCTAATATGGTAGTGGTGCCAACAGTCCTGATTAGTCCACTTGGGTTTGGTATCCTCTTATGCTTTTGAGATAGAACCCATATGGAGTTTATGGCAATAGTTCACAGTTGGCTGGAATGTTTGAAGAGACTTTTAAATGGAGGAAACATTTATAGAGATTAAGCAGGATTAAGGGACACATACTGTGTGCTGAGGTACCCAGAGACTAATACTAATGGGAAACTATCAGGCCAACATCCAAAGTGGCAATGGGAATGGTGTTATGAGAGTCTGCATGAAAACTAGAGTTTTGGAAGAAAATCTATTCATAGAATGATGCATTCCCTGCCAGGAACATGCCAAAGCAAGGAGAAAGAAAATGTGTCTTTGGCCTCTCTCTCTCCTCCCTTTCTGAACTTTAGTCAGCGCCTCTCATTGGCCAAACCATTCAGAAAGCCAGAGGGTAAGCACAAAGCAGAATAGAAGAAAGTGTAGAATTAAGGGGTTAGGGCCAGAGAAGAACAGAATATAACCAGCACAGATGTTGTCTCTTCTACAAGAATAGCACAAAGGATCCAGATCACTGAAGAAAAGCCCATCATTTTGTAGATCACACTAGTCACTGTCAATTTGCCCTTTGTTCAAGGTCTTTTGGTTCCTTGCAGGTGGGGCTTTCCTCTGCTTCATTCTGTGCTATGGGGTTCTCGTATAGGTTCTTGACCACCTCAACAGTGACGCCCGTTCCATTCTCCCCATGTTCACCCTATGACTGCTCCTTTCTGAGCTCCTGCTGACTTTCCAGGAAGACTAGTCCTGCTATTTGAGGGTCTACAAATTAAATGAAACTATCTATCCTTCTCAGTTAGTCTGGGAATAAACTTTCAATAAAATTGATCATGGAAAATTTATTTACTACACTTTTAAAGCAATTGATTTCTCGTGACAAAAATCTAGAAATTCAGAGTTTATTTTTTTGTTGTTAATTCTACCAAGTCAAGAGTTCTAGATTTTAACATGATTCTTTTATCAGGTTTATAAAATATCTAACAAACATTTTTCTGTGTGCAGTATATTGTTGCCAGTATTTTGTATTGATTGTTTCTGCTGGTGACATTAATTATAATTTGGATGAAAGACTGAGACTTTGCATTTATTTATTTAATAATCTGTAAGAAAGTATGTACAATTTTGCCCAAGAATTTCAGAACTGCAGGGGCACCTGGGTGGCTCAGTTGGTTGAGCGTCCAACCTTGGCTCAGGTCATGATCTCAAGGTTTGTGACTTTGAGCCCCACATCAGACTTGCTGCTCTCAGCATGGAGCCCATTTCAGATCCTCTGTCCCCCTTCTCTGCCGCTCCCCCACTTGTGAGCGGGTACTTGAGCTGTCTCTCTCTCTCTCAAAAATAAACATTAAAAAAAAGAATTTCAGTACTGCAATATTTTTGATGACTAGTCTAATATTTTACTAATTCAGTTTTTACATGTTCTCATCCCTCCCCTTTTCTGGTAATATTCTAATTATCCATCCAAAAACATGTCAGGGGCCTAAATGCTTAACTGTTCCATCAAATATATCTTTTGTTCCATCAACAAATGTTTAGCAATTATGTGAAAGCTTTCACCATCATTTATCTGCTGTTATCTTTTTTTTTAACGTTTACTTTTGAGAGAGAGAGAGAGAGAGAGAGAGAGCGCGTGTGTGCGCAAATGGGGGAGGGGCAGAGAAAGAGGGAGACACAGAATGTGAAGCAGGCTCCAGGCTCCGAGCTGTCAGCACAGAGTCCCATGCAGGGCTCGAACCCACAAACTGTGAGATCATGACCCTTGAACTCATTAAGTGTGAGATCATGACCTGAGCCGAAGTCTGATGCTTAACTGACTGAGCCATATAAATATATAAATATATAAATATATAAATATATTTATATACTTTTCAAATAAATATATAGCTACATATAGATATATATCCTGACTTTTACCATAAACATTTTGTCATTTGCATTTTCCCAAGCTATGCTGCAGTTTGCCAAAATGTAATCTTAGTGGGTTGTGTAATGTTTCATCTAATGAAAATATCCTGACTTTTTTAAAAGTCTATTCATTTATTTTGAGAAAGAGAGAGTAGGGAGGAGCAGAGAGAGAGAGAGAGAGAGAGAATCCTAAGCAGGCTCTGCACTGTTAGCATGGATCCTGATGCAGGGTTTGACCCACCAACCATAAATTCATGACCTGAGCCAAAATCAAGAGTCAGAGGCTAACGTGACTAAGTTAACCAGGTGCCCCCAAACACCCTAACTTTTTAAGTAGTCCCCTATTTTTGGACTCTAATGTATATTCAGTTTCTCTATGTTATTACTAACACTTGAGAAATACTTTTATTTGTATCTCTTCATATATTGAATTATTTCACCATAACTATTCCTGGCAGTACAATCAGTGGATCAAATGAAATTTTAAGAAATTTAAAAACTCTTGAATTATTTTCCCAAAACATTTTTTTCCAAGAAATGATTTGGATTGTGGTTTTGCTCAAACACAGAGAAAAGAAGTAAAAAACATTGAATCTGGTACATCATAGAATAGTAGGTAATACAATATTTGTACCCTGAAAAATGTTTACAGCTGGTACAAGGAAAGGCTCAATTGAACCATTAAAATAAAAACCAATGTAAACATTACATCAAACAGAACCATTCTCCATAAAATGGCTTTATTTTAGAGTCCTTCCACTCCTTTAAACTACTTTCTCAACCAAGTTTTCCTTCGTCCTCCACTGAACCCTGAGCCTCGTGGTTTCTCTGCTCATTTATATATAATTAAGAGCCTCAAGGTCACTGCAAAACACAGCTTCAAGGGCATCCATTTTTAGTAAAATCATAAGCTAGATACCCACATGAACCAATTTGCTTGAAAACCACGAAAACGCCTGTGTAAATTTGTGTTTACCCTCCTTAAAAACTTTTTTGACATGATGGAGAGGTAGGCATTGTCAGGCCAGTTTCTAGATTAAGGACAGGCATCACTGTACCCTGTTTACGTAGCAAGAGTATTTGCCAAACCTGGAGAACTTGAGGTTTGTTTTTCATCCACACACCATACAACTTCAGTTACATCATAGAAAGGAAAAAAGAAAGCCCAGAGCCTGATCCTTTCCCACAATGTTGGACTTCCAATACCTCCACTCTTAGTGTAAAGTATATATATATATAAAGTGTGTGTGTGTGCGCGTGTGTATGTGATTTCAAACAATTGGAATAAAACAGATTTCATTATCTGACCACAATGTGGTCAAAAACAGTCAATAAATTAATAACAAAAAAATAACTCCAAAATCTTGTAGGTCTAAAATCATAATGAAAATTAGACCATAGTTTGACCTGAATGGTAATAAAAATACCACATATAAAAACTTGTGAAACACAGCTAAAGCAATGTTTAGAGGAAAATTATACACATTTAAATGGAAGAAAATCTCAAACAATGAGCTTGGCACTTAAATGGGCAAGAAAACAATTGTATAGAATCATTTTAGTGTGAATTAAATGTAAAAAAATATGATTTCCATCAAAGAAAATTATATGATCTATCAGAAGACCATTGCTTTATATCTTGAATTTCTCAGTAAAATAGAAGTGTAGGTCCTTTAATAGAATTTGAAACAGGGTGACTTAGTCCATAACCAATTCCTGTTCACAGAATCAAAGCCCCAAGATGTATCAAAAAACCCTTAAGATAACTTTATTCCTAAAGATTTTCCTGAAGAAATGATGAAAGATTAAGACACTTTCAACAGTGAAGTGAGTAGCTATGCCAAAAGTCTGCCTTGTTGTAGTATATTGGTGAACAACTGGCCTATGTTCTAGATGAACAAATGAATGTATCTGTGATGCAAAATGATCATCCCTCTTCAAAATGGCCATGGTTATGTAATCCTTTCAGATTCTCACGCCATACCTTGTTCACCCCACTCCTTCAGCACAGGTACCCACTTCTCTCCAGTATGGTTGGGAGAGAGGGTTAGTTCTGAGTCTGTTCCTGAGTTGTCCTCTCAGCTGTCATGGCCTCTCCATGCAACATGCTCCTCCCACTACTTCCTGCCATTCTGCTGGTTTCCTCCAAACTCAACACTACCTCTGCCCTCTTTCCAGCTTCATCTGGAGGGTGGCCATGGAGAAGACTGTGCTCACCTTCATGCTCTACTCTTCCATTTGTTCTCATTCCCTATTCCCTATTCCTTTATTTTCTTTTAAAATTGTTATCCTTGCCCTCTCTTTCTGATTTTATTTTTTTCTCTAATGCCATGTCACCATTTAAAAATACTATATATTCCCTTTTTAAGGTATATACAATGAAATGGCCTAGAAGCAATGAGCACATGTAAGACTCTGATCTTAGTTCCTAAATCCCATTTTTCCCAAAAGGGAAGCAAGACTCCTTGAAGAAATGTCTGACAGTGGGTCTAGGGAGTCTGATCTGAAGCCTAGATATCATCTTGTTTTATCAGAAATCAAGCAAATTTTCAAAGATGGATGGATCAGGCCAAAAGGACACAGGATTTACTTTTCTGTTTTTATTGTATTTCTCAATAACATTTACAATAATTAAAAAAAATGGTTGGGGGGGTGCCTGGGTGGCTCTGTCGGTTGAGCGTCCAACTTCGGCTCAGGTCATGATCTCGCGGTTTGTGAGTTTTGAGCCTCGCGTTGGGCTGTGCTGACAGCTCAGAGCCTGGAGCCTGCTTTGGATTCTGTGTCTCCCCGTCTCTCGGCCCCTCCCCTGCTCATGCTCTGTCTCTATCTGTCTCTCAATAATAAATCAATGTTAAACATTTAAAAAAAAAATTTTTTTTTTCAACGTTTATTTATTTTTGGGACAGAGAGAGACAGAGCATGAACGGGGGAGGGGCAGAGAGAGAGGGAGACACAGAATCTGAAACAGGCTCCAGGCTCTGAGCCATCAGCCCAGAGCCTGACGCGGGGCTCGAACTCACGGACCGCGAGATCGTGACCTGGCTGAAGTCGGACGCTTAACCGACTGCGCCACCCAGGCGCCCTAAACATTTTTTTTTTTAAATAAATAAAAAAAATTGGTCGGGGCACCTGGGTGGCTCAGTCGGTTAAGCGTCCTACTTTGGCTCAGGTCATGATCTCACGTTTTGTGAGTTCAAGTCCTGCGTCAGGCTCTGTGCTGATGGCTCAGAGCCTGGAGCCTGCTTCGGATTCTGTGTCTTCCACTCACTCTGCCCCTTCTCTGCTCAGGCTCTGTCTCTATCTCTCAAAAATAAATAAACATTAAAATTTGTTTTAAATGGTCTGGAAGAGGCTCCCACTGTCCAAAAATTGGTCAGTTTGTCAAAAAGAATAATGACAATAATGAGTTATAACAAAGTACAATATTACATGAATACATATAATATTCAAATAGAGAAAGAAGGAGAAAAAGTAGAAGAGGGAAAACTCTTATTAACAAATACCAGCAAAAGAATGATAGAATTTTAAGCAACACTGCAAAGTGGTAATTGAGTTAAACAATAATTATTAGCTAGATGATAAAACTATAAGAAAAAATGTCGTGGGGACAGGATATTATACACAAAAAATCATCCCACAGATATATAAATTAATTACTAATTATAACAGGGAAAATGTAATTTCAGAATTGAGGAATTGGTTGGTTCCTTACCCAAATGATCCAATTTAATACCACCAATAGTGGGAAAATCTAACTTTGAGGAATTCATGATGTGATGTAATAAAAAATATATAATATCTTCTGGGTAGTACTGTCCTCCAAAGTATTTAGCTTGAACCTTATAAGGAAACTGTCAGACAAATTTACTTGACAGCTGACCTGAATTCTTTGAAAACAGTCAATTATCATTTAAAAAAAAAAAAAGAAGAAGAATCATGGGGAAAGTTCTAGACTAGAAGAAAGTAACATTTTTAAAAAAATATATTTATTTTGAGAGAGAAAGTGAGCAAGAGTGGGGGAGGGACAGAGGGAAAGGGAAAGAGAGAGAATCTTAAGCTCAAGAGAATCCCCACATGTCGTGGCGTTTGAACTCACAAACTGAGATCATGACCTGAGCTGAAATCAAGAGTTGGAGGCTTGACCTACTGAGCCACCCAGGCACCCCAGAAACTAACATTTAATAAGTTACAATGTGTGAATTTAATTGGATCCAGGAAAACAAAAGCTTTAAATGACATTTTTGAGACAATTGGGTAATTTGAATGTAGTTTCTCTCTTAGATGATATTCTTGAATTATCTTTGTAGCTATGGGAACGGTTTTGTAGGAGAATGTCATTCTTAAGAGAAGCATGCTGAGTGAAATGACATAATGTCTATAGCTTACTTTTAAGTCATCTGTTTTATATCTCTATATATTTTATTATATAAATTATAAAAATTATATATAAACTATATACAAAATATATTTGTGTTATTAATATATTTATGTTATATAAAACATACACTTTGCACACATACAAATAGATACAATACATACAGCTAATGAAAATGTGACAAAATATGAACAGTAGATGAATTTAGATAACTGTTATGTAGATGTTTCATGCTATCTAGAGAATATTTAAATGTTGAGCACTACTGGGAAATACAATTAGTCTCATTGTTCTTGGGAAAATAAAGTATATGATAAACTTTTATAAGAGTTTCTCTTAGGATACTTCCCAGTTCTCAGCCTAGCTCCTTGTCCTGAAGACTTGGCTTCCTTCCCCAAAACATCTTCAGCATGAATCTCCACTTCTAGGGAAACTCCATCCCTAACTTTACAATTTGCTTATGTCTTGGGCTCATCAGATTTCCACCACCAGTGTCTCACAGGCTTTCTGCCAAGGCCTAGAAGGACACTCAGCCCATGCTCCAGAGCAAAAGATTTAAAGCCCCTGGGGGTGACCCTCAGCTCATGAAAGATGGAAACCCATGGACACATGCCCCAGTCATCCTGAGGCATTTTTTAGACATGTCTACTACTTAGTTTCTCAAAGGCCTGCCAGATGGGTTGAGCCCCACTTGCCTACAGTAATTACAGCTCAAAAATACACCCTTTATTGACTTTTCTCCCTTCCCTGTTTCTGCTCTGTTTCCTGAGATCCTCTTTCCAAATAAACTAACTGCATCTAATGTATGTGGGGGAATCCAGACTAAGTTATCTACTCCAGGAATTAATGTCACCCTGGGATCTATTTCCTCACCCACAAGTATATTCCTATACTGTGATAACCACATCAGTATGTTTCCTAAATCTGATTTAATCAAACTATAGCAATATCAAGTTGTAAGGGAGGAACTTTCAGCAGAACAATGCTCAGTCAACTAATAGAAAATGGTGTGTGATGTGGAGAACAAAGACAAAAGAAAAAAAATACTAAATCTCCTTACAACTTACAACCTATTGACAATTCCTTGAGACAGGTAGAGTGACCTTCTTCTAGGAACTCAACTACCTTGATGTTAACACTTTACTATGGGCAAAAGGCAATCTTACCTTAACATTATCCCAGACTCCAAGATCCTGTAAATCTTCTTTAACATATAAAAATTCCTTTGGAAACTTGCTTTATCTCCCCACCCCAAATATATATTAGCAATCATCCTCCAAGCATATGGCCCACTGATGTACATCTGAAGGGTCTCATGACTAAGGTTTTACTAGACAGTAGTAAATGACCCTTTCCTAACAAGAGCTAGCCCTCTTGAGGTCCTGGAAATTTTGCTTTCAAAATTCCTTAGAGACTTATGCTATCCCTAACCCCCTCCCAACTTGAAAGTATATAATCAGTCACCTGTCACAACCCCAGTGCAGCTCTTTCTGTACACTGGTCTTGTCCCTGTACTTTAATAAAAACACCTTTTGGGACCAAAGACATCTCAAAAATTCCTTCTTGTCCGTTCACTCTGAACCCCAACATCTCCACATCAATTTGCTTAAATACACACACACACACACACGTGCGCGCTCACACACACACACACACACACACACACGCACGCACGCACGTTACATAATCTTCTGAGGACAAACACTAATTTTCAGAGACTTTATTGATATTAGAGAGGATAATAATTTCCTAAATACAAAACAATCCGCAAAGATCCACACCCACAGTTTTGCAAACTATCAGTGCTTTCTACCATCCTCCTGCTTTCAGACTAGACTCAGAAGCTTTCAGTCCTAAGAAGCAGGGCTAATTACTAGAAATATTTAAATAACAGAACATTTTGCCCATTGAAGGGCAAATTTGAAATTACTGCTTGTGTCATTCAGGATTTGGAACAGGAGACAGAAATCACTCCAAGTACTTTAATGAGTCATAGATTTAATTCAGGAATTAGGTACTTGGAAGGTTGTTTGGAAGAAGCAGTTTCAAGGCCTCCTGGAATGATGGCAGGAAATGTGAGTCCTTACTACTATGAAGGATGTTACTTCATAGACTATCACTAAGGCTATGCCATAAGGAAGCCCATCCTCCTGCTGCTGTTGTCCCACTGCCTCTCACACCAGGAAGCTGAAGAATGGCTATCCAGAGCACTTAAACAGGAATTAGGAGTCAGGCTTACAGTGCCAACACAAGAATGTGTATAGCAGCTGCATTCATATGACCTCAAGACTGGAAACAACCCAAATATCCATCAACAGGAGAATGAGTCAATAAGTTGTGGTTTATACACACAATAGAACACTACTCAGCAGAAAGAAGAAATAAAATACTGGTAAACATGACTTCAAAATAAGTCAAAGAAATTCTGCTAGAGGCTAGAGGAGTAATTCCCTCTGGAGGTTTCTGTATGTCAGAGTGTGAGGAGATGGGACACAGCAGGTCTTCTGCACTCAGTTCTTCTCTCTGAGGACACCTTGAATCCTGATAATGGGCCTTGACCAAAATCAAGCTTCTGGAATGGTCACAACAATCACTGCTTAGTGATGTCATCTTGTATGCCGAAGGCAGTGAGGGAAGAATGTTCCAGCTGTCAGCAGTGTGTAACATAAACACCACGTTTCATGGGGTGCACTGTAGGGGCCCAGGGCAGGCTGCCCCAAGATGGACCACTTTGGCAAAAAGATGATTTTGAGTTAAAAGTAATGAAAACCCAGCAGATGCAGGAAAATTTCTCTGCCTCCCTCACAACTGCCTAAATTCTCATTGGAAAGGAGATCCTGTAACAGGAGGAGAGCATTAATGGGGACCCTCCTTTACCTAAAGAATTCATCTGCATGATAGGGCAACCTTGTTTTTCCAAATATCTTCTTTCACCTTCTTGCTAATGAACGTTCTCCCCTTTGTACCCTCAAATCTACCCCTCTACTCTCATATAAGCTTTTGTGTTGCCTCATTGTCTTTGGGATCTCATATCTGTGTGGATTCCCAGTAGGTACACCTACTGAATTTGATTTTCTCCTGCTAGTCTGTCTCCTGTCAGTTTGATTCTAAGTCCAGCTATGAGGACCACGGGCAGAGGAAGATCTTCCTCCCTGACAGCTTCTGGTATCTGGTCTGAGCCCCTCAGTTTCTATCACAGTTGGTCATGTAGCAGGCATGTGTCCATGTGACTAGCTTCCTGTTAAGGACTCCAGACTGTAAAATTCAAGTAAGGTTGCCTGGGCAGTAAAGGAGTCCTGTGTCTGTGGTCTGCAGCTGGTCAAGCAGCAAAGAGAGGACTGGGAAGCCTGTGCCTGACCTCTAGATTTCTTGCACTGGGACTTTTGCTATAATAAACTTTAGCCCTGAATATTTGAGTCAGTTGAGTCCTTGCAGCAAAACATGTAAGCAGTGAGTGGTGATAGGATCCCCAAAACAGAGGCAGAGGGAGCCTACTTGGATGCTGGCATAAGGATAAATACAAATCTTAAA
Organism: Lynx canadensis; assembly: GCF_007474595.2. Taxonomy (NCBI): domain Eukaryota; kingdom Metazoa; phylum Chordata; class Mammalia; order Carnivora; family Felidae; genus Lynx; species Lynx canadensis. The sequence continues at coordinate 69,534,349 of NC_044304.2, read as the reverse complement.
AAAAAAAAAAAAGGAATTTTTCTTTGTGCAAAAAGTGAAGACTCCCCCTACCTCCACTTTCCTTAGAACATTTACTTTAGGAAACTTGTGATTTCTTTCTCTGTCCCTTAAAGATATATGTAAACAAAATTTAAATAATCTTTTTGCCAGTTTTACAACCCAGGGATGTTTTTGTCAAGGGCTTGGGAGCTCCTTGAAACCTAAATATTAAGAAAGATTTTGTGGGAGGGCACCTGCTCCAAGTTATAAACCTATCTCCTGTCATAAAAATATGAGAAGTGTTATTTTTCCTTTGGATAAAAGCAATTTGCAAACACAGGTGGATACCACAAATTACCAGGTGAAAGTAGGATGAACTGTGTGTGACAAATGATTCTGTAAGTCCTCTTACTTGAAGACTAGTTATCATTTGTCTTAAGAACAGATATGTAATGGGATATGATGTGGAGAACAAAGGCAAAAAGAAATGTAGATAAAACTAATTAGTTCAGAAAAGATCTGAGAAGATGTTAAGTTTATGTTTAAGACCATAGTTGGTACAGAGAAAGCTTATAATAAATATATAAACAAAAACAATGAATGATAACAAAAAACAGCAAACCAGGGGAATAGGAAGAATATGATTTTAAGAGTTACCACGTTGTTAGAGTAAAATGCCCACTGTTCAACAAAAATATCACAAGACATATGAAGAAACAGGAATGTATGGGCCACTCAAAGGAAAAACTAAATCCATAGAAATTGTCCCTGAAAAATATCTAATGATGAACACACTAGACAAAGATATAAAAATAGTTGTCTTTAGCATGCTCAGAGAAAGAAAATGGGGAAAGTAAACAAACAAAAACAAAAAACAGTGCGAAAAAATGGGAAATATCAATAAAGGAATGGAAAATTTTAATTATTTTTTTTTATTTGATAGAGAGAGAGGGAGCTTGTGTGAGGGAGGGGCAGAGGGAGAGAGAGAAAGAATCCTAAGCAGGTTCCATGCTGAGGCTCAATCCACAACCCTGGGATCATGACCCAAGCCGAAATCAAGCGTTGGACATGCAACTGACCGAGCCACACAGGCGCCCCAAGGATTAGGAAACTTTAAAGGAAACAAAAGAATTCTGGAGCTGAGAAGTACAATAGCTGAAATGAAAAGTTCACTACATGGATTCAAAGGTAGATTTGAGCATTTGAAAAAAGGATCAGCAAACTTGAAGATAAAACAATGGAGATTATCTAATCTGAGTGTGAGAAATGAGTCCACTGACCCAATCAAAGGAGGGACTTGGAGACTGGAGCACAGTGAAGAGAGGCTTTAATCGATGTTCATTCAAGAGCAGGTGTCTGATGGACAGGCACGCCCCGGGCAGTCACAGCAGGCAATTTATCTCCTAGCATGCAAGTTCCTCCCCTGGTTCCTCATTGGCTAAGTGCTACCGAGGTTACAGCCTTACCCAGATGTCGCCTAAGTCCACATAAGGCAAAAAGTAGTCTGGATGGAGCAAACATACATTCCCTGAGGTGACACCAAGACTTTCAGTCACTCCCTTTATCCTATGGGGCATGCCTATTGCAAAGCCCATGAAACTAAGCCTGTGAAACTAAGTCTGCAAAAATAAGCCCATGAAACAGAGCGAGGAAGAAGAACCAGGAAGTGAAGTGTCTAAGGGTTTGGGACTCCATTGTGGGAAGGGTTCAAACATATTCCAGTAGGTTGTAAACCTATTATTAAGGGGACAGCACAGCTTTTATTTGGTATTTCTGAAAATGAATCATCTCTCTTACTTCTCACACTGAGGAACAGATAATTTAAAAAAGATTCTTTAAAAGGTAAATAGGGTCTAAAAGTTTTGTGGGATAAATCTTGAAAACAGCATGAGAAAAGTGAGTCATCACATACAAGTGTCCCTCAAGATCAAAAGCAGATTTCTCATCAGAAACTTCGGAGGCCAGAACTCAGTGGGCCAATATATTCAAAGTGCTAAAAGAGAAGAACTATTAACCATGAATCCTATATCTGACAAAACTATCCTTTAGTGGTGAGGGAGAAATTAAGGCATTCCCAGATAAACAGAAGCTGAAGGAGTCCATCACCAGTAGAACTGCCCTACAGGAAGTGCTCAAAGGAGTCCTGCAAGGTGAAGTGAAAGCACACTAGACAGTAACCTGAAGCCATACAGAGGAATAAACCTCTCAACAAAGATAAATGCCATGGCGATTATAAAGCTAACATTATTGTAACAACGGTTTATAACTTTACTTTTTGTTTTCTACACGATTTAAGAGACTCATACATTAGAAAAAAAACAGTATAAAAGCTAGCATTACTGTAACATTTGTTTACAACAACTAATCTTATTTTCTACATACTTTAAGAGACTAATGCATTTGAAAGAATTATTAGCTTATGTTTTGGGGCACACAATGTATAAAGGTATGATTTTGTGACATCAGCAACCAAAATAAGTGGAAACAGAGCTGTAAAGGAGATTTTTTGTTTTTGGAGTTAAGCTGGTATGATTTCAATCAGTGCTGTAATGTTAGGCTATTAAATGTAGTTTCCATGGTAACCATAAAGAAAATAGCTGTAGAATATTCATAAAAGAAAGTGAAAAAGAAATTTAAACATTTCACAACAAAAAAATCAACTGAACACAAAAGAAGATAGTAAGGTAGGAAATGAGAGACAAAAAAAAGCTGTAAGGCACATAGAAAACAATGAGCAAAATGACAGAAATTAAATACGTCTCTACCAGAAATTCTTTGTATGTAAATGGACTAAACTTTCTAATTAAAAGACAGTGACAGAATGGGTAAAAACACAATTCAACTACAAGTTGTCTACAAGAGATTTATTTACTTTTTCTCCAAAGGCATAAACAGTTTGAAAATGAAAGAATGAAAAGAAATATTCCACATAAATAGTAACCAAAGGAAGGCAGGGGTAGTTCTGCTGATATCAGACAAAATAGAATTTAAATTTTAAAAGTTTATGAGACAAAGAAAGACATTACATATTAATAAAAGGTTTAATACAGCAAGAGGATATAACCATTATAAACAGTTATGTGCTCAATGACAGACCATGAAAATATATGAAGCAAAAACTTACAGAATAAAAAGGAAAAAATAATAGTTCTACAATAATAGTGTAAGATTTAATCTACTTACAATAATGAATAGAATAACCATAGAGATATAAGTGAGGAAATGGAGAACTTGAACAACATGATAAACCAGTGTTTGTAGTAGAACACAGACTCAACAACAATAGCATAAACATTCTTCCCAAGGGCATATAGGATATTTTCCAGGAGCCACCATATGCCAGGTCCCAAGTGAAGCCTTAATACATATATATTAATGTTTTTATTTATTTTTGAGAGAGAGAGAATGAGCTGGGGAGGGGCAGAGAGAGAAGAATACACAGAATCTGAAGCAGGGTCCAGGCTCTGAGCTGTCAGCACAGAGCCTGATGTGGGACTTGAACTCGTGAACTGTGAGATCATGACCTAGGCCAAAGTCAGAAGCTCAACTGACTGAGATATCCAAGTGCCCCAAGCCTTAATATATTTTTAAAAAGTAGGTATTATACAAAGTGTATGCTCTGATTACAGCAATATCAAGATAGAAATCAACAGAAGAACTGAAAAATTCACACAATTGTGCAAATTAAACAATGGACTTTTGCTCCCAAAATTTTTATTTAAATTCTAGTTAGTTAACATACAGTGCAATGTTGGTTTCATGAGTAGAATTCAGTGATTCATCACTTACATATACCACCCAGTGTTCATGAAAACAAGTGCCCTTCTTAGTACCCATCATCCATCTAGCCCATTCCCTACCCATTCCTTCCATCAACCCTCAGTTTGTTCTCTATCATAAAGAATCTCTTATGGTTTGTTTCTCTCGCTCTTCCCCCCTTCACTTATGTTCCTCTGTTGGTTTGTTAAATTCCAAATATGAGTGAAGTCATAGGGTATTTGTCTTTTTCTTACTGACTTCTTTAGCTTAGCATAATACCTTCTACTTCCATCCATGTCCTTGCAAATGGCAAGATTTCATTCTTTTTTGTTTGTTTATTTATGTTGGGGGAGTGGTGAGGTAGAGAGAGAGGAGAGAAAGAATCCCAAGCAGGCACCTCAGTGACAGGCAGAGCCTGAGGAGGGGCTCGAACCCATGAACAATGAGTTTGTGACCTGAGCCAAAATCAAGAGTTGGATGCTCAAACAACTGACACACCCCAAAATTTCATTCTTCTTGATGAGTAAGTAATATTCCAGTGAGTGAGTGTGTGTGTGTGTGTGTATACCACATTTTCTTTATCCATTCATCAGTCAATGGACATTTGAGCTCTTTCTATAAGGTATCGTTAGTAATGCTGCTATAACATTGGGATACATGTACCCTTTGAACCTATGATTTTGTATTCCTTGCGTAAATACCTAGTAATGCAATTTCTGGATCATAGGGTAGTTCTATTTGTAACTTTTTGAGGAATCTCCATACTGTTTTCCAGAGTGACTCACCCATGGCATTCCCACCAACAGTGTGAGAGGGTTTCCTTTTCTCTGCCTCCTTGCCAACACCAATTGTTTCTTGTGTTGTTAATTTTAGCCATTCTGACAGGTTGATTCATATTTCCCTGATGACAAGTGATGTTGAGCATCTTTTCATGTGTCTATTAACCATCTAGATGTCTTCCTTTGAAAAGTATTTATTCATGTCTTCTGCCCATTTCTTCACTGGATTATTTGGTTTTTGGATGTTGAATTTGATAAGTTCATTATAGATTTTGAATACTAACCTTTTATCAGATATATCATTTGCAAATATCAAATTGTTGATTGTTTCCTTCACTGTGCAGAGGTTTTTATATTGAGGAAGTCCTAATAGTTCATGTTTGCTTTTGTTTCCCTTGCCTCTAGAAACATGCCTAGTAAGAAGTTGTTCTGGCCAAAGAGGTTGCTGCCTGTGTTCTCTAGGATTTTGATGACTTCCTGTATCTACATTTAGGTTTTTTATTCATTTTGAATTTATTTTTGGGTATGGTGCAAAAGAGTGGCCCAGCCTCATTTTTCTGCATGTTACTGTCCAGCTTTCCCAACACCATTTGTTGAAGACACTGTGTTTTTTCCCATTGGATATTCTTTTCTAGTTTATCAAAGATTAGTCGGCAATACAGTTGTGTGTCCATTTCTGGGTTTCTCTTCTGTTCCATTGATCTATGTGTCTGTTTTTTTCCCAGTACCATACTGTCTTGATAACTACAGTTTTGTAATATAGCTTGAAGTCAGAATTGTGATGCCTCCAGCTTTGGTTTTCTTTTTCAGGATTGTTTTGGCTATTTGGGGTCTTCTGTGGTTCCATACAAATTTTAGGGTTGTTTGTTCTAGCTCTATGAAAAATGCTGGTGGTATTTTGATAGATATTGCATTTAATGTGTAGATTGCTTTGAGTAGTGTAGACATTTTCACAACGTTTGCTCTTCCACTCCATGAGCATGAGATGTTTTCCATTTCTTTTTGTTTGTTTGTTTTTTTGGTTTTTCCATTTCTTTGTGTCCTCTTCAATTTCCTTTGTAAGCTTTCTATAGTTTTCAGAGTATAGATCTTTTTACTTCTTTGGTTAGATTTATTCCTAGATATCTTATGGGTTTTGGTGTAATTGTAAATGGATCAATTCCTTGATTTCTTTTTCTGCTGCTTCATTATTGGTGTATAGAAAGGCAATAGATTCCTGTACGTTGATTTTGTATCTTGTGGTTTTGCTGAATTCATGTATCAGTTCTAGCAATTTTTTGGTGGAGTCTTTCAGATTTTCTACATACAGTGTCATGTCATGTGCAAATAGAGAAAGTTTGACTTCTTCCTTGCTGATTTGGATACCTTTCTTTCTTTGTTGTTGCCTGATTGCTGAGTCTAGGACTTCCCGTACCATGCTAAGTAGTAATGGTGAGAGTGGACATTCTTGCCTGGTTCCTGACTGTAGAGAAAAAGTTCTCAGGTTTTCCCCATTGAGGATATTAGCTGTGGGTCTTTCATATAGGCCTTTATGATGTTGAGCTATGTTCCATTCGCCCCTATTTTGTTGAGAATTTTTATCAAGAATGGACGCTGTATTTTGTCAGATGATTTTTCTGCATCTATTAAGAGTATCATTTGATTCTTATCCTTTCTTTTATTAATGTGGTGTATCATGTTGATTGATTTGTGAATATTGAACTAGCCTTGAAGCCCAGGAATAAGTCCCACTTGATTGTGGTGGATGATTCTTTCAATATATAGTTGGATTCAATTTGCTAGTATCTTGTTGAGAATTTTTGCATTGATGTTCATCAGGGATATTGGCCTGTGATTCTCCTTTTTAATGGGGTCTTTGGTTTTGGAATTAAAGTCATGTTAGCCTTGTAGAAGGAGCTTGGATGTTTTCCTTCCATTTCTGTTTTATGGAACAATTTGAAAAGAATAGGGATTAACTCTTCTTTAAATGTCTGATAAAATTCCCCTGGGAAGCCATCTGGCCCAGGACTCTTGTTTGTTGGGAGATTTTTGATGACTGATTCAATTTCTTTACTGGTTATAGGTCTGTTCAAATTTTCTATTCCTTCTTGTTTCAGTTTGGCAGTTTGTATGTTTCTAGACATTTATTCATTCCTTCCTTCCAGATTTCCCAGTTTGTTGGTATATAATTTTTCATAATATTCTCTCACAAATGTTTGTATTTCTGTGGTGTTGGTTGTGATATCTCCTCTTCCATTTACGATTTTATTTATTTGCATCCTTTCTTTTTTCTTTTTGATAACTCTGGCTAGGGATTTAGCAATTTTATTAATTCTTTCAAAAACCACCTCTTAATTTCTTGATCTTTTCTCTTTTTTTTTTATTTCTGTGTTATTTATTTCAGCTGTAATCTTTGTTATTTCCTTTCCACTGCTGGCTTTAGGTTTTATTGGCTGTTCCTTTTCTAGCTCCTTTAGGTGTAAGGTTAGATTGTGTATTTGAAACTTTTATTGCTTCTTGAGATAGTCCTATATTGCAATATCCTTCCTTCTTAGGACTGCCTTTGCTGCATCCCAAAGGTTGTGGACTATCGTGTTCTCATTTTCATTTGCTTCCATGTATTTTTTAATTTCTTTTTTAAATTCCTGGTTAACCCATTCATTCTTTAGTAGAGGTTCTTTAACCTCCAAGTATTCGTGGTCTTTCCAAATTTTTCTTGTGGTTGACTTCCTGTTTCATAGCATTATGGTCTTAAAATATGCATAGTATGATCTCAATATTTTTGTAGTAGTTGAGGCCTGATTTGCGACCCAGTATGTGATCTATTCTGGACAATGTTCCATGTGTTCTGAATACATCTGTTATGTCCATCTGGTCCAGTGTGTTCTTCAAAGTCACCTGTTTCCGTGTTGATTTTTCTGCTTATATGTAAGCTTAGATGCTTGCTGTAAGTGGGGTGTTAAAAATTCCCTATTATTACTGTATTATTACCAATGAGTTTCATGGTAGAATCGTTAGACCCCTTAATTATGATATAATGCACTTCTTCATCTCTTGTTACAGTCTTTGGTTTAAAATCTGGTTTGTCTTATATAAGCATGGCTACCCCAGCTTTGTTTTCTTTCTTTTTTTAGAATTTGAAGGTTTTTGTTTTTGTTTTTGTTTTTTGAGAGAGAGAGAAGGAAGGAGCAAGTGCACAAGCTAGAGGGGAGCAGAGGGAGAGAGAGAGGGTGAGAGAGAATCTTAGGCAGGCTTCATGCCCATTGCAGAGCCCACCGTGGGACCCAATCACACAACTGTGAGATCATGACCTGAGCTGAAATCTAGAGTCAGCTAAACTGGCTGAGCCACCCAGGTGCCTCCAGCTTTGTTTTGAAGTCTATTAGCATGATAGATATTTCTACATCCCCTTACTTTCAATCTTCAGTTGTCTTTAGGTCTAAAGTGAATCTCTTGTAGACAGCATGTAGATGGATCTTGTTTTTTTATCCATTCTGATACACTATATCTTTTGATTGGAGCATTTAGTCCATTTACATTCAGAGTGATTATTTAAAACTATGAATTCTGTGCCATTGTGTTACCTGTAAAGCTGATGTTTCTGATGATACTCTGTATTCTTGTCTAGTGTTTGTTGCTTTTGGCATTTTATTCCCTACTAAGTTTTATTCCCTATTAAGTATTCCCTTTAATATTTCTTGCAGGGCTGATTTAGTGGTCATGAACTCCTTTAATTTTTGTTTGTGTGGGAAACTTTTTGTTTCTCCTTCTATTCTGAATGGCAGCCTTGTTGGATAAAGCCTTTTTGGCTGCATATTTTCCCCATTCAGCATGTTGAATATATCCTGCCATTCTCTTCTAGCCTGCCATGTTTCTTTTTTTTTTTTTTTTTTTTAATTTATTTATTTTTGGGACAGAGAGAGACAGAGCATGAACGGGGGAGGGGCAGAGAGAGAGGGAGACACAGAATCGGAAACAGGCTCCAGGCTCTGAGCCATCAGCCCAGAGCCTGACGCGGGGCTCGAACTCACAGACGGCGAGATCGTGACCTGGCTGAAGTCGGACGCTTAACCGACTGCGCCACCCAGGCGCCCCTAGCCTGCCATGTTTCTGTGGACAGAGCTGCTTTAAACCTGATCTGTCTTCCCTTGTAGGTTAAGGACTTTCTTTTCCCTTGGTGTTTTCAGGATTCTTTCCTTGTCTGTGTATTTTGTGAATTTTACTATATGTCTACGTCAGGGCCTGATTTTGTTCAATTTAATGTGAGTTGTCTGTGCTCTTAGGATTTCAATGTCTGCATCCTTCCCCAGGTTAGGAAAGTTTTCAGCTATGATTGCTCAAATAAACCTTCCTCCCCTTTTTCTCTTTCTTCATCTTCTGGGACTCCTATAATAGGAGTTACAAATGTTACTACATTTTAAGAAGTCACTGAGTTCACTAAGTTTACCTTCATGATCCAATACCTTTCTTTTCCTCTTCTTTTCAATTTATTATTTTCCATAATTTTATCTTCTGTATCACTGATTAGTTCCCCTGATTCATTCATCTTCATTGTCATGGCAACCATTCGGGGTTTGCATTTTTAATTTCAGCCTGACTAGATTTCAGTTATTTTATCTCTGCAGGAAGGGATTTTGTAGTGTCTTCTATGCTTTTTCAAGTCCAGCTAGTATCCTTATAGTTGTTGTTTTAAATTCTAGTTCAGACATGTTACTTATATCTGTATTGATTAATTCCCTGCCATTACTTCTACTTCCTGTTCTTTCTTTTGGGGTGAATTCCTCCATTTGTCATATTGTCTGAAAGAAAGAAAGAAATAAAGAAAGAAAGAAAGAAAGAAAGAAAGAAAGAAAGAAAGAAAGAAAAAGCTAGACCTCCTAGGTGTGTTTTGGTCTGCTTGCTAAAAGAAGGTAGATCCAAAATAAAATATATATATATATATATATATATATATATATATGTATATATATATATTTATACACACACACACATACATACACACACACATATATATATATATATATATATATATATATATACACAATTAAAACAACAAACAGGAGTCTAGATCCTTTTTCCCTTGGAGTTGGAGTTGTGTAGCACTCTATGAGCAGTAGACTTAGTGTGTGTGAGAGATTTATACTGGTCTTCTGGGGGGAAGGGCCTGTTGTGCTGATTCTTGGGCTGTCTTGCCCCCATAGAGATGTACCTGTAGGGGGCAGAGGGGGTGGTGCTTGGTGTAAGCGGCTCTCGTCTCCACTTGGTATAAGCGGCTCTAGTCTCCACTTGGTGGTGCTGTTTAGCTCACTGAAGATGGTCAGTGCTGATGGGCAGGGTCAAAATGGCTTTGCCCTGCTCTCTTGTCCCTGGAGCCAAGAGCCTGCGACTGGCACTCTTTAGGGAGCCCTCACGGAAAGGTAAACAATCACTCCTCTTGTGTCCCCAGCTTCCATCAGATTCCTGCCTTCACCCTGTCTGTGTCCAAGCTGTCCACCTGCCAGGTGGCATATCTCAGGTGTGTGGTTGGGTTTTTAAACTCCAAATTTTAGGGACTCACTGGGCATGGCCCCATACTGGTCGTCTGGGGGATGGTCTTGCCACACATTTGCCGTTTGTTGGCCAGTCCCAGAAAAGTGGTCACACAACCAATGTAGCAGTTTGGAGTTTATGGCAAAATGGAGCAGAAATCTGGTACCAAGTCTCACTGCCCTCCACCAGCCTCAATACTCCTATGCCTGGGAACACTGAAACACATTGTCATCCCCGTTCTTTTGTCCCTGGAGAGGCCTTGGTGCCCCTCCCAAATGCACTCCAAGCAGGGGAATGGTTTCTCCAACTAGGACCCAGGGGATCCTCAGACCACACTGTCCAATCTTGGGTCTGCACCCTCCTTCCCCACAGGAACACTGCTAAGCCAGGAATGACAAGTGGTGGTGCACTTGTCTAACTTCAGATTTTGTGATCTGCTGCTTATGATACCTTGTAGCAGTCTCCATAAGCAGGTTCCCTCTCCTCCACAGCACCTGCAGCACCTGCAGTTCTTATTTTCTCCAAAATCAACTCTCTGCTGCTCCTACCTTTCACGATACTACTTGAAGACTTGCAGTTTTATTCTCTCCATCCTCAGATTGATTTATTGGGTGTTCAGAATGATTTGATATGTATATAGCTGTGTTCCAGGTGGGAGGCAAGCTTAGGGTCCTCCCACTCCTTCACCATCTTAACTCCTTCAAGCGATACACTTTTAAACAACAAATGGATCAATGAACAAGTCACAAGGGAAGTCAGAAAACACTTAAGAGATGAATGAACACAAAAAGACAACACGTCAGAATTTAGGGACATAGAAAAATTGGTGCTAAGGGGGAAATTAGATTAGATTAAATTACTTAGATGAAAAAACAAGAATGGTCTGGGTCAAGATAGTAATGTCAGAGGATCCTGGACTCACTTCCTGCCACAGACAGCCTGAATCTACAGTTACATGTAAAAAAAATTCTCTGAAAAAGGTCAAGAAAAATAACAACACCAACAAAAACTAGCTGAACAACTCCTACACATCAGGCAAATGAGAGAAAAATGCACATAATAGTGGGTAGGAGAAACTGAGGCAAAATCTTGCCGTAAACCTCATGCCTGCTGCAACAACTCACAACTGGCAGGGAACTCAAAACTCCAAGTGAGGAGTGAAGGGTTTGAACCCCATACTGAGCACTCCAAAATCTAAGACCTGCAATTGAGAGACAGGGCCCCAAACAACTAGCTTTGAAATCCAGAGGGCTTGTGTTCATGAGACCCATAAGGCCATATAAAACTGAGTGACAGTTCTCACGGGGCCTGTGCACACAGACTCCACCACCCCCAGGGCCCAGGGAAGAGGAAATTGTGAGAGACGCTTATTTGCTTAGCTTAAAGCATCAACCCGAGGGGCAGGCATTTAATTTAACACACACCTAGGGGCCTACTGAAATACTTTCAGAGGTGGGGGTTGGTCATTACCATCTTTGTGCTCTCTCTCCCTGCCTCACTCTAGTTTGTTGATATCTCCCAAGAAGGAACTTGTACCCTTCTTTGACACCCTGAATTTTGCAGCTGCCACCCAGCAGTCATCTCTGGATCACCTGGCTCTGCTGTCCAGCAAGGCTGTAACATATGGAGAAAGAGTTCTTTAATTGGCTACCACTCCCATGACACAACAGACAAAAGGCAACAGACAAAAGAGCCCAGTCCTTCTGTGAAAGGAGCTTCCTAGCTCATCTTCATGGCTATGGGTTTTAGAACCAGGCTTCTCTTTAACACACATCTAGCAATTGACTGTGATGCTCTCCAGAGACCTTGGCTAATGAGTGTTATCTTCATACTCTCCCTCTGCTGTGCTCCAGAGCATTTGTATCTTCCGTAGGAGCTCTATATGCATCTGGTACTATGTTTTTTTTTTTTATGTCCAGTGCACCAATTTTTGTAGCTGACACCTAGGGGGCACTATGGCTGGCTTTGGTGATCAACAGGGCTTGCGTTTCTGGATCCCATGCGACTGTCCCACTTTGGGAGGCAGTTCCTGAGAAGCCATTACCATTGAGACAGTGCACAGACCAAAAAACAACCCCAGTCATTCTGTGAAAAAGGGACTATTTTCTTGTCCTGGATCTTTGGCAGAAGAGCAAAAGTCTTCCAGTTTAGCCCACATCTAGGAGAATAGATGGGCTCTCTGGGGACAGAGGCCAGTGCAGGCCATCTTTGTACTTGGCCTCTACCTCACTCCAGGTTGCTATTATGTACCAGAAAGCAGTTTGTATACTCATCTGTCACCTTGATCTTTGTGCTGCTGTGAAGCGTACATCTCTAGATCACGTGGCTCTAATGGCCAGTAGAACTTATGCTTGCTGTCCCATAGGACTCTATATATTTGCATACTTAAAAAAAACCACTATGTGAGAATTTAGCTTCCAATCAGCCTGAGTCTAGATGCTGACTGAAATCCTCTGTTTTGAGATACTCACAAATCTTGCATACCCTTATCTACTGGGGTTCATTAAAAATAAAGTAGGCTAGGGGTGCCTGAGTGGCTCAGTTGGTTAAGAGTCTGACTTCAGCTCAGGTCATGATCTCATGGTTCGTGAGTTCAAGTCCTGCATCAGGGTCTGTGCTGACAGCTCAGAGTCTGAAGCCTGCTTTGGATTCTGTGTCTCCCTCTCTCTCTGCCCCTCCCCCACTCACACTCTGTCTCTGTCTCTCAAAAATGAATAAATTAAAAAAACTAAAGTAGGCTGCAGTTGGGTGGCTCAGTTGGTTAAGCGTCCGACTCTTGATTTCAGCTCAGGTCATGGTCTCGTGGTTTGAGTTTGAGCCCTGCATTGGGCTCTGCACTGGCAGTGTGGAGCCTGTTTGGGATTCTCATTCTCCCTCTCTCTCTGCTGCTTCCCTGCATGTTCTCTCTCCCTCTCAAAATAAATACATAAACATTTAAAGGTAAATAAGTAAAGTAGGCTGTCTGTACAATCACAAAGGTTTGTACAACCACAAATTAGGTCAGGGTTGAGCAATAAAGTTCATCTTCTAAACAAGGCCACTCCCTCAAGATTGGATGAGGAGGCTATTTTATGTACTGCTTAAAACCCAACACAGAAAGTCAAGAAAAATTTAACAAAAAACATAGCAATATGTTTCAAGCAAAAGAATAAGGTGAAAACTCAGAAAAAGACCTTAATGAAATGCAGGTAAGTCATTTACCGGATAAAGATTTCCAAATAATGGTCAAAAAGACACTCACTGAGCTAGGGAGAAGATAACATAAACATAGTGAGGACTATAGAAAATATTAAAAAGTAACAGAAGTTCCATAGTTGATGCATATAATAACAAAACTGAAAAATAAGAGAGAAGGGTTCAACAGCAGAGGAAGGATCTAAATGAAACAGAGAAAAGGATCAATAAACTTGAATACAGAGCAGTAAAACTCACCCAATCAGGGCAGAAAAAAAAAGAATAAAAAGAGTGAAGATAATATAAGAAAATTATGGGACAATATTTGCATTATAAGGGTCCCAGAAGGAAAAGAGAGAGGGACAGAAACTTATTTGAAGAAATAATGACAGGAAAATTCCCTAACCTGGGATAGGAAACAGACATCCAGATCCAGGAAGCCCAAAGAGTTCTAAAAAACATGGACCCAGAAAAAGCCATACCAATAAAGTGTCAAAAATTAAAATAAGGAGACATTCTTAAACACAGGAAGAAAAAAATAACTTGTTACATATAGGGCAATGCCCATAAGAACCATCAGCACATTTTTCAGAAGAAACCTTGTAGGCCAGAAGGGAGTGGGACAATATCCAAAGTGCTGAAAGAAAAAATCCCCTGCCAGTAAAGAATACTCTACCAGGAAATACTGTCCCTCAAAATTTAAGAAGAGATAAGGAGTTTTCTAGACAAACAAAAGTTAAAGGAGTTTATTACCACCAAACTGACCCTATGAGAAATGTTAAAGGGACTTTTTAAAGCTGAACAAAAGGGTGCAAAGTAGTAACAGAAAACCACAGGAAAGTATAAATCTCACTGGTAAATGTAAATATGTAGTTCAATACAGAATAATCTAATGTTGGTGGTGGGTGAATCACTTAAAATACTAGTGTGAAGGTCAAAAGACAAAAGTAGTAAAAAACGTAACTACAATAGTTTGTTAGGAATATACAGGATAAAGAGATGTAAAATGTGGCATCAAAGACATAAAACATGGTGGTGGGGAAATAATAACTTGTTCAACACTTTAGAATGTGTTCAAACTTAAATTGTCATCAACTTAAAATGGACTGTACTAAATATATGATGTTTTATGTAAGACTCATGGCAACCATAAAGCAAAAACTAATAGTAGGTATACAAAAGTTAAAGAGACAGTAATCTAAGCATCCCAATACAGTAAATTATCAAATCATGAAGAAAGAGAGCAAGAGGGGCACCTGGATGGCTCAGTGAGTTAAGAGTCTGACTTCGGCTCAGGTCATGATCTCACTGTTTGTGAGTTCGGGCCCCATGTCAAGTTCTGTGCTGACAGCTCAGAGCCTGGAGCCTGCTACTGATTCTGCAACTCCCTCTCTCTCTCTGCCCCTCCCCCACTCCCTTGCACACACACTGTCTCTCTCAAAAATAAATACACATTTTTTTTTTTTTAAAAAGAAAGAGAGCAAGAGAGAAAGAAAGTGGCTGAGTGAATTAAAAAAGAGACTAATCTATATATTTCCTACAAGGAACTCACTTCAGATTAAGGACACACACAGACTGAAAGTAAAGGGATGGAAAAAGATATTCCATGCAAATGGAAAAGAAAGCTGGGGTATCTATCATTTTATCAGATAAAATGTGCATTAAGACAAATATTATAAAGCAAATATTAAAAGACCTAATGGAAGAAATAGATAATACAGTAACAGTAGGTGGCTTTAATACAACACTTTCAACAATAGATATATCATCTAGACAAAAAACCAATATGGAAAAATCAGTCTTAAATAACACATTAGACTATAGGGACCTAACAGATACATACAGAACATTCCATTCAAAAGCAACAGAATACACATTCTTCTCAAGGAAACATGGAAAATTCTCCAAGATAGATTATATGTTAGGGCACGAAATAAGTCTTAATAAATTTAAGAAAATTGATATCATATCAAGCATTTCTTCTGACCACAAGAGTATGAAGCTAGAGACCAATTAATGGAAGAAAACTGGAAAATTTAGAAATATGTGGTGATTAATAACATGCTACTGAATAATCAATGGATCAAAGAAAAAATCAAAAGAAATCAAAAGAAATTTAAAAATACCTTGAGACAAGTGAAAATGGAAATACAACATGCCAGAACTTATGAGATGCAGCACAAGCAGTTCTAAGAAGGAAGTTTATTGCAATAAATCCTTACACCAGAAACAAGAAAAATCTCAAATACTTACATCTGAGGAATTAGAAAAGAGAAGAACAAATGAAGATCAAATTTAGTAGAAGGAATGGAATTATAAAGATTAATGTAGAAACAAATGAAATAGAGACTAAAAGGTCAAAAGAAAAGATCAGTGAAACTAAAGCTTTTTAAAAATTGTTTATATACGGGGTGCCTGGGTGGCTCAGTCAGTTAAGTGTATGACTTTTGATTTCAGCTCAGGTCATGATCTCATGGTTGGTGAGTTCAAGCCCTGCATCAGGCCCTGTGCTGACAACACATAGCCTACTTGGGATTCTCTCTCTGCCCCTCCCCTGCTTGCTCTCTCTCCCTCTCAAAATAAATAAACATTTTAAAAAATCCTTAAAGTTATTTATTTTTATTTTTAGAGGGAAAGAGAGAGAATCTCAAGCAGGCTCCCTGCTCACTGCAGAGCCTGATGTGGGGCTCAATCCCATGACACTGGGATCATGACCTGAGTCGAAATCAAGAGCCAGACACTCAGTTGAGCCACCCAGATGCCCCTAGAGTTGTTAAAAATTTTTTTTTTGAAAAATTGACAAATCTTTAGCTAGACTCACCAAGAAAAAGAGAGAATTCAAATAAATAAAATCAGAAATGAAAAGTGAAACATTAAACTGATACCACAGAACTACAAAGGATCACAAGAGACTATTATAAACAATCATATGTCACAAAATGGACAACCTAGAAGAAACATAAATTGCTGATAACATACAACTGCCAAGACTGAATCACAAAGAGATAGAAAATCTGAAAGACTAATAATTTGAAGGGAGATTGAATCAGTAAAAAAAACTTTTTAAGAAAAAAAAAAGTCCAGGAAAAATGACTATCCAGATGAATTCTACCAAACATTTAAAGAAAAACTATTACCAATCTTTCTCAAATTCTTCCAAAACCAGACAAAGATACCCCAAGAAAAGAAAATTAGAAGCCAATACCCCTGATTAACATAGATGCAGAAATCCTAAAAAAAAAAATTAGCAAACCATATTCAACAATACATTTAAGGATAATACACTACAATCAAGTGGGATTTACTTCAGGGATACAAGGATTATTCAAAAACTACAAATTAATTGATATGTTACACTACCTTAAGAAAGTAAAAGATAAAAATCTTATAAACATAGCAATATGTGCAGAAAGGCATTTGATGAAATTTAACATCCATATGTGATTAAAAACTCTCAGCAAAGTGGGTATAGAAAGAACATACCTAAACATAATAAAGGCTATATATGACAAGCATACAGTTAATATCATAATCAAAAGTGAGAAGCTGAAAACTTTCCTTCTCTTCTCAGGAGCAAGACAAGGATGTTTGCTTTCACTATTTGTATTCAACATAGGCATGCATAGATAGATATTCAGACAGATAAATGATAGGTGGATAGATGATAGATGGATGGATGGATAGATAGATAGATAGATAGGATAATGGCATCCAAAAAGAAAAGAAGTAAAATTATCTATGTTTGCAGATATGGTCTTATATGCAGAAAATCATGAAGTTTCTACCAAAAAAACCTGTTAGAACTAATAAATAAATTCAGCAAATTAGCAGTATACGAAGTCAACATGCAAAATATCACTTGTATTTCTATATGCTAACAATGAGCAATTTGAAAAGAGAATTAAGAAAACAATTCCATTTATAATACAAACAAAAATAATAAAATACTTAGGAATTAACTTAACCAAAGAGATGAAAGACATACAATTCACAACATGGCTGAAAGAAATGAATGAAGACATAAATAAATAGAAACAGATCCCAAGTTCAAGACTATATTGTTAACATGTCAAACTAAAAAAGAAAAAAACTAAGAAACTCATCTACAGATTCAGTGAAATCTCTATTAACATTCCAATGACATTTTTTGCAGAAATAGAAAAACCTATCCTAAAATTCATATGGAATCTCAAGAGATCTTGCATAGCCAATACAATCCTGAAAAAGATGTCAGAGGACTCACACTTCCTGATTGCAAAAGTTACTACAAAGCTACAGTAATTAAAACAGTATGGTATTGGCATAAAGGCAGACATATAAACTAATGTAATGGAATAGAGATCACAGAAATAAACCCTTACGTATATGGTCAAATGATTTTTGACAAAGGTGCCAAGACCATTCAATGGGGAAAGGATGGTCTTTTCAACAAATTTTGTTGGGAAAACTGGATATCCCCATTCAAAATAATGAAGTTGAATCCTTTCCTAACACCATACACAAAAATTAATGCAAAATGAATCTAAAACCCAAATGTAAGGCTTAAAACTATAAAACTCTGAGAAGAAAAGAGGGAAAGGCTTTAAAACATTAGATTTGTCAATAATTTCTTGGATATGACAAAAGGCATAGGTACTTAAAAAACAAAACAGACAAAACTGACTTCATGAAAATGAAAAAAATAGTACATCAGAAGACACTGACAGTAGAATAAAAAGGCAACCCAGAAATAGGAGACAAAATTTGCGAATCATTTATATAATAAGAAATTCATATCCAGAATATATAGAGAACTCTTAAACTCAGCAAACAACAGAGCAAACAAGTAAAAACAATGGGCAAAGGACTTTCATAGGTATTTCTGAATGTCCAGTAAACACATGGATACACTAATCATTAGGAAAATGCAAATGAAAACTGTAATGAGATATATCCCCACACCCACTAGGATGGCTACTATCAAAACAAAACCCCAAAACAACAAATGTTGGCAAGAATATAGAGAAGTTGGAGCCCTGATCCCTGTTATTAGTAATGTAAAATGGTACAGTTGCTGTGAAAAACACTGTGGCATTTCATAAAAAAATTAAAAATAGAGTTATCATAGAAGCAATTCTCCTTCTGGGTGTATAGTCAAAAACATTGACAGCAGGGTCTCAAATATTTGTATGCCCATGTTCACGGCAGCATTATTCACAATAGCTAAATTGGAGAAGTAACCTAAGTTTCCACTGATGGATGAATGGATAAGTAACGTGTGGTACATACATACAATGGAATATTATTCAGTCTTAAAAAGGAAGAAAATTCTGCAATATACTACAACATGGATGAACTTGAGGACGTTATTCCAAGTGAAATAGCCAGTCACAAGAAGACAAATAATGCTGTATAGTTTCACTTATATGCATTACTTAGAGTAGTCAAAATCATAAAGACAGAAAGCATAATGATGGTTGCCTGAGGTGGCAAAAATGGGGGAGTTATTGTTTAATGGTTATACAACTTCAGCTTTACGATAGGAAACGAGTCATGGGATTGGATGGTGGCGATGGTTGCACAATGTGAATGTATTTAATACTGCTAACTGTGCACTTGAAAATGGTTAAGATGGTAAATTTTATGTTATATGTATTTTGCTACAATAAAAAAAAATTAAATGCGGCATTTGTTCTTTTCTCCACTGTAAGTAGCGCATTCATTTTGACACCTAAAATAAACTCAATATTTCTGTGCAAATAGCTAAGATGAATAGTGTAATAAACAGAAAGAAATTGTTTTTATTAGAAAACATTCCGGCCTGTAGAAAGTGTTGAAAAATAAATTCCATTACAGCTTCTTTAAGAAAGCAAATGTAATTTCAGGAAAAGAAGGAGCATCTAAAACCTCAACTAAAGTAACATGACATCTGCACTACTGAATGTCTCTTTGTGTAAGGATCCTAACGTGGTCAAAACTCCCACAAACAAAAATCCACCATCACCATCAATGGCAACAAGTACTGGATTTATTAATTTAATCCTGGATTCTTCAAGGACAGTGATTTGATATGAGGGTTGCTCATTGGATTATGAACAAATGGCCAAATCCATATGGAACACAAATAATGATGCATAGCTTTAGTTTGTTTTTTTTTTGAATAATATTTAATACAAGCTATGTCAGCAGTCTCTTAAACTAAGCAGGAAAATATCCCAGCTGAGTGGGCCATATTTCTCAAATCAGAACCTTGACTCATATAGCCTCCCAGCAGGTGCTTCCATATTGGTAGCATGAGGCAGTAGAACAGATTAAATATGATTTAGAGAAAGAAAACAAATACCCCATCCCAAAGAAAATATCAGTGAAATAAAAATGAAAACAAATACATGGAAACAATTTATGTATTAAATAAATTATCAGTGAGTATAAATAGCTCAATGCATTTTTCTCTGATAAGTAATTTCTGAGATAAGGGGCACCTGGGTGGCTCAGGTGGTTAAGGGCCCAACTTCAGCTCAGGTCATGATCTCATGGTTTGTGAGTTTGAGCCCCCCATTGAGCTCTTTGCTGTCAGCACAGAATCTGCTTCGGATCCTCTGTCTCCCACTCTCTGCCTCAACCCCTCTTGCACACATGTGCTCACACTCTTTCTCTCTCAAAAAAAAAAAAAATTAAAAAAAATTTAAAGTAATTTCTGAGACAAAATTTATCAATAGTTATAAAATTGTCAATAAAATAGGTGCAGGATGTGGAGAAAAAAAGATTAATTATGCTTACATGGGCAAACAGCGTGGCATGGAGTTGTTTAAGAATGTTAGTGTTGGGGCGCTTGGGTGGTTCGGTCAGTTGGGCGGCCGAGCTCGGGTCCTGATCTTGCGGTCTGTGAGTTCAGGCCCACGTCGGGCTCTGTGCTGACAGCTCAAATCCTGGAGCCTGCTTCCGATTCTGTGTCTCCCTCTCTCTCTCTCTCTGCCCCTTCCCTGCTTGCTCTCCGTCTGTCTCTCTCAAAAATAATAAACATTAAAAAAAAAAAAAAGAGTATGAGTGTTAATGTGACCCACCTGGGTGGAAAATAGAAATAAAACTACATCTGTTTTAGGCCTACAAAGACAAGAAGATCTCACTGTCACATGAAGACAAAGTGCCAGACTCTGATGGCCTGAGAATCTATATACCAAAGAGGTCTATGGCCCCTTCTAAGGGAAACTGCCATTTTGGAGAAGACAGCCTACCTGATATTGGACTCTGACCTTCCACGGAAGATGTGTAAACTTGCTGAATTGCCCTCTGCCTAGAGGGAAGGACTGAGTCCCAGGGGTCACAGGTGGGTTCCTCTCAGCCTCTAAACACTTGTGGGCATAAGACGCCAGCACCTGACTAGGCAAGCCCCACCTTCGGTGAGAGATTCGAAGTTGACTCTTCTGGATCCAGGCATGCACTAGGACAACATCAGGACACTTTTAAGACAATGCTGTGTTACAGTTTGATTTTTCTCCTACTGAATACACCACTTCCCACCATCCTGCAGGACAAATTACTGATGCCTGAGATATCTTCACACAAAAGTTTTCAAACAGTCTACACTTACAAATTAATGGATTAAGCTATACATGTCTGAGAGAATAGGTTAATATATTCACACTAGATTGAAATCACTGTTATATAAGTACACTGATAGACGAATGCATCAGCTTTTATCTGCTACTGAATTATATAAACATGGTTTTAACGCTGGAAAAAAAAAAGAGTTTTCAAAGGATTAGCAGTCCTTGGTCTGGCAGTCAAAAATGAACCGTGCCAATCTGATTTCTACTCAAGGGATGTCAAATTTGAGACTCTGAAAATCTGACAGCTTCTCTGGGAAATAGGACTAAGGTTTATTTATCCTTGGGGGCTGAAGTGGCAATTTTTAGACACTTGCAAGAGTAGAAATCAGAGAAAACTGGGGCAGGGAGGACAGAGTCACAGAAGAAAGCAAATAAAGGCAAGGGAATCCTTAAGAGAAAGGAGAGAGAGCAACACTGGTTTCTGTCTTCCCAATTTACTTCTCTATGCTCTAGGAGTTCCATACGTGTTTCCTTTTTACCTCTGCCTGTGTGATTTATTAGCCACCAACCCCCCCCCCCCCACCCCGCCCTGTCCTTTACATGCTCAGTGTGAATGGGCCTCTCTTGCTATGAGTAGGGTTTTCAAACAAATATGCTCACACAGATTGGGTTTGGGTCTTAGGAATTTATTTATGGCTTCCAAAGATCCAGGTAATCAAGGCAAGAATTTCAGCAAGATCACTCATTAGCTTAGGAATATTCTCCCACACACCAAAGTAACATTTGCACCTTGTGCAACTTGGAGTTACTTGAGAATCACTGAAGTTGCAAATGTTTAACTCCTGAGCATCAAGACAGCAGCATGTTTGTGTGTGCGTATGTGCATGTGCGTGTATGTATATATGTTCTATACTCGGTGTTATGTTATGGTAATCACTGGTGATACGATGATGATCCATTCGGATTTTTTATTTCTTGAACTGTTGATAATAAGCATGTACTATTCTTATATTTTCCAAAACAACTGTTATGTTCTTCAAGAAAAAAGTAGGTGGGCCTTAACGGCCAAATCTGTATGATTAACTAATATGGATTGACTAAGAAAATGTGTCCCTGTAACTTATTTAAAATGTGTCCAGGATTTTACTCTGAAGTTGCATACAATGTCACATGACAGCTTTGTCTATGTGTATGTTATCCTGGAGAGAATGTTGGGAGAGCTGGAACAGAACAGACAAGCAGTAGCCAGGAGCAGACTTCTCAGAGGACTCCTCTCACGCATTCCCTCCTATTGTGGAAAAAAAGATAAATGTACAGGCAGAAGATGTCCACCTGCTGGCTCGGTTTCCTCCAGCTAGCACCTTTTTAAACATTTGTGCTGAAATGTTCTGTATCACAGTTAGCATAAAATAATGAGAAGCACCATCAAGGGAAATTTTTCCTGACCTTGGCGATCAGGAATTCTCTATGAATTCCATGCTTGATGATTTACTAAGAATAGTGAAAATAGCATGCTCCCTCCTGCCTCTCACTCCGGGTTGTTTATCTTGGAAAAATTCCCTCTACATCTTTTGTTATGCTTTGTAAATCAAGTCCAGAGGAAAATAATATTATAAAATATTTTATTCTTACATCTGACTTTCTTGGCTCAAACTCAGTGGCAGGCCCAGAGCAGATGTCCTGTTGGGCCCCACGGCAGTGGCTTATAACTGTCTGTGAAGCCTTACACCCTGGCTTAGGAGGATGACCACTGTTTTCACGGTATGATTTTGGATGGAGAAAACCCCACTAGCTACTATTTCATTTTAAATTTTCAAGCAACTGGAAGTTTTATGTTACCTTTTTTTCTTGCCCACTAAGAAAGGACAACAGAACGAAGAGGAATGAACCTTCCCTCGCCTTGGTAACAAAACCAATAATTGTTGGAACCTCAGCTGTCCCTCTTGTCATCTTGTTTCCTGGTAAAGCAAAAAGAAATGGAGCTGGGTTTGTGGGTCTAAGATCCACAAACTATTCTTGTTGCATTCTTAGCCAGCATTCTTAGATACATGTCTGCTGATTATGGGTTCCTGAAATTTGCTGCCTGCACTGCTTGGAACCAGAGTCTGCCACCTGCTGGCTGTGCTGAGTAACAGCATCTTTCCCCACTAGGGCCCTCCCATTGTGACACACTGCTGGCCTTAGCAAAATACCGGTATCAGAAGATTCCAGCACTTTCTCCATTCCATACCACCTGATGGGAGCTCTGTTCAGCTGCCACACGCAGGCTGAGTCACGATGGCTCTCTTTCTCTCAGAAATATTGTTTATTTTAGAATTCTGAAGAGTACAGCGAATGTAATTCTTGTATCACATTACCTAATGCTGTAGAGTCAGTTGTTTCCCAGTGGCCAGAGGGGACCAAATATGGTTTCCTCAGCTTGCCAAGTGGTGGCCAATCTGTTTATTCCACTGTTGTGGCCATGCTTGCTGCCCTGCCATTACTGTATGTTCATCTGAGCAATTTTGATCCATATTGGCTGAAAAAAGGCATTCAAGTAATGTTGCTGTAGGTGCCTACAGGTGCAAATGCCAGGGCCACTTGAAATGCCAGTTGGAATGTAAGTTTCATGCATCTTTAAGAATTACTGGGATAACAAGTTGGCATCGAATCATAAATATAGAATTGCTGGAAGGTAGCCTTTTTAAAAAAGTATAGTTGACACACAGTGTTACTTTAGTTTCAGGTGTACAACATAGTGATTCAACAACTCTATACCCTCAGCTCAGCACAAGAAAGTTGTTTAACTTTTGAGGGGGTTTCTTATACACCATGCCACTGGGGAAGAAGAGACCGGCAATTGTGTGAATAGGAACTGGAACAAGCCGTGGAGTGATGTCATGACTGAAGGGGATTTCAAGCAAAGAAGATATTGGGGATGTACTTATGCCCTAGAGACCAATTTAGGGAGCACTCTCGCCTCCAGAAGAACAGCCCCTGGATTGAAAGGATGTTGTCTGTAGTCAGAGCACATCTATTGTTTTTTTCTGAAATGCCAGGTATGCCACATCACCTCTCCCGGTTTAACAGGGCTCTGTGCCCTGTGGCAGCCATTTTAGATATTCTTTTTTTTTTTTTTAACTTTATTCATTTATTTTGAGAGAGACAGAGACAGTGTGAGTGGGTGAGGGGCAGAGAGAGAGAATCCCAAGCTGTCTCCACGCTGTCAGCCCAGAGCCGTCGCAGGGTTCAAACCCATGAACCATGAGATCATGACCTGAGCCAAAACCAAGAGTCTGATGCTTAACTGACTGACCCACCCAGGTGTGCCCATTTTAGATATTCTTCAGACCAATAAACTCCTTCTCTTCCTCTCTCTTTCTCTCTCTCTCTCTTTCATGCTTCTATAAAAAGATTTTGAAAAATTCCTCCTTACCTTTAGGTTGATATCTAATATTTTTCAGTCTGGGTTTAAATAGTTGTAAAGGAAGTGATTCTTTACATATTGTAAATATTGTCTTATGAACCGGACTCTTTGATCCATGAATCAAATAGGTGTGTTGATCTTCCAATTACATGGTATCTTTTTGTTATTTATTAATAACTTAATTAGACTGTAGCCAAAGAATGATATTAATCTCTGACATTTGTTAAGATTTTATTTCTGGCTTGGTATGCAGTCATTTTTCTTAAAGGTTCTATTGTTATTGAAAAGAGTGTATTTTTAGGTAAACCCATGGAGACAGAAAGTAGATTAGTAGTTACCAGGGGCTGTGGGAAGGGAGGAGTTGAGAATGAAAGCTAATAGTTATAGGGCTTCTGTTGGGGGTTATAAAAAGGTTCTGGAATTAGATAGTGGTGACGGTTGCACAATTTTGTAAATATACTAAAAATTACTGAATTATATACCTTAAAAGGATGAATTTTATGGTATGTGAATTATTTCTCTTAAATTAAAAATGCATTTTCTTTAATTATAGATGCAAGCTTGTTAATTATGTTTCAAATAATCCATAACCTGATTTTATGTCTTCTTGATTTACCAAATACATTGAAATTCACGATAAAATTGTTATACACTCACAAAAGAAACTTAATTGATTACTATTGGAGAATACCAGTGAATCAAGCCATTTTTTTGAAAAGTGGTACATTGAAAAGTGATATGTAAGAAAAAGAATCAAACATTTAACCTTCCCTTCTCTTATGAACTATACCAGTGGGTAACTAGATAGAAGAGGTAGTTTCTTTTTGTGGATGTACTTTGGCTAACAGATGAAGAAGGAAAGACTGAGTTAGAATATAACCTTTTCACAATCACTTATGAATTAAGAGATCTAGGCTTTGAATAGTTGAACCGGAATGCAGATAAATGGAGAGAGAGAGAGAAAGAGAAAGAAAGGTCAATACACCTCCTTCTTGAAGTAGACAGCACCACCTGTGAAGTTTTTAGAAAAGTGGATCAATACCTCATTATCAATTTGCAGCAAATACGGAGGGTGGAGAAATATGTTAAATGACACCTCAGGGATTCAATGAGAACAATCCATACTATGGTAAACTCAATTGGACAAAAGACTTGGTTTTTTGTTTTTTAAAATTATTTTTAAGGTTTTGTTTATTCTTGAGAGAGAGCGAGAGAGAGCACAACACAAGTGGGGGAGGGGCAGAGCGAGAGAGGGACACAGAATCAGAAGCAGGCCCCAGGTTCAGAGCTGTCAGCACAGAGCCTGACACGAGGCTCGAGCTCACAAACTCCAAGATCATGACCTGAGCTGAAGTCAGATGCTTTACTGACTGAGCCACCCAGGTGCCCCAAGATTTGTTTTTTTCAACAAGCAAGTGCAAGGAAAAAATACAAAAGGGGGCCTTATAGATTTAAGAGACATATCAAACAATCTGAATATGCAGGCCTTATTTGGATCCCAATTCAAATAAACCAATAATACATTTATGACATTTATTTTTTTTTAATTTTTTTTTAATGTTTACTTATTTTTGACAGAGAGAGAGACAGAGCATGAGCAGGGGAGGGGCAGAGAGAGAGGGAGACTCAGAATCTAAACCAGGCTCCAGGCTCTGAGCTGTCAGCACAGAGCCCAACGCGGGGCTCAAACTCACAGACCACGAGATCATGACCTGAGCCGAAGTCCGACGCTCAACTGACTGAGCCACCCAGGCGCCCCACATTTATGACATTTATAAGATCACTGGACATTTGAACATGGACTGGGTATTTGATGCTACTGAAGAAATTAATTCTTTCTTAGGTATAAAATTTGTAATGTGGTTATGTTTAAAAAGAGTTCTTATCTTTTGGAAATTTATGCTAAACCATTTCAGGATGAAATGTATAGGACTAGGATTTGCTTTAAAATAATGTGAGGGAGGGGAAAGTGGGTGATGAAATAAGATCAGCCATAAGTTGATAATTGTAGCTGATTGATGGATTCACAGGGGTTCACGGTATTATTATCTCTACTTTGTATATGTTTAAACTTTTAAATAATATTAAAAAATAAAAATAGAAAAATATTTTGTATGTAGGAGTCTTACAACGAATCTCTGTCCTGATCTTAAGTAACCTTCATTCCTCTATTTCTCTATTATAAAAAGAAAAATAATGTTTTACACCCACATGTCACTTATCATTGCAGTGAATCATAAAAATTATTCCTGTGATAATGGCCTGGAAGAGCTCTGTGCCATCTGGAGCAGGCCAGGCAAGTGATTTCTATACTTAACTCAGGCTTTTCTAAGGAGTGACTAAAGACGGCATCCTAGGGACTGCAATTTGCTGTAGATCTTTAGGTTGGAGTCCAGATCAGATGTGGTGCAGGCCTCTGAAGGCCCTGCCCATGTCTGCTTTCCAGGGGGACAGTTAATCCTGCTCCTCATGTCCCTGCCCCACTCCCTTCCCAGCAACACCAGATAGAGTTGAGACCTGGAAGGATAACTTGTTGGTGGCACTTCTTACCCCAGAGTTTCAACCAGTTTCTAAACTTTCAAAGGGCTAGGCCTGGGGGGTATAGTCAGTCCCGTTGAAAGAGTGACCACATTAGCACAGCACCACTTTCTTTTTTTTTAATTATATATATATTTTTAATGTTTTTTTTTTTTTTATTTTTGACAGAGAGAGACAGCATGAGTGTGGGAGGGGCAGAGAGAGAGGGAGACACAGACTCTGAAGCAGGCTCCAGGCTCTGAGCTGTCAGCACAGAGCCCAACACAGGGCTCAAACTCACAGACCGCGAGATCATGACCTGAGCCAAAGTCGGTTGCTCAACTGACTGAGCCACCCAGACGACCCAGTATAGCACCACTTTCAATCAACCTCTCTCTCTCTTTCTCCCTCCCTTCCTCCTCTCTTCCTCTCTCTCTCAATTGTATTCACACTTCTCCAAAGTCTTCCTCATAATCTATGATATTGGCATGATGAAATATAACTTTTAATACTTTCCTGCTTTCTCAAAAATCAGTTGGCCATACATTTGTGGGTCCAATTCTGAGTTCTCTATTCTATTCCATTGGTCTATGTGTCTGTTTTTGTGCCAATACCATGCTGTCTTGATGATGACAGCTTTGTAGTCGAAGCTAAAGTCTGGGATTGTTATGCCTCCTGCTTTGGTTTTCTTTTTCAACATTACTTTGGCTACTTGGGGTCTTTTGTGGTTCCATACAAATTTTAGGATTGCTTGTTCTAGCTTCGAGAAGAATACTGGTGCAATTTTGATTGGGATTGCACTGAATGTGTAGATTGCTTTGGGTTCTTACCTCATACACAAAAATAAACTCAAAATGGATGAAAGACCTAAATGTAAGACAGGAAACCATCAAAACCCTAGAGGAGAAAGCAGGCAACATCTTTGACCTCAGCTGCAGCAATTTCTTACCCGACACATCTCCAAAGGCAAGGGAATTAAAAGCAAAAATGAACACACTATTGGGGGCCTCATCAAGATAAAAAGCTTCTGCACTGCAAAGGAAACAATCAACAAAACTAAAAGGCAACTGACGGAATGGGAAAAGATATTTGCAAATGACATATCAGATAAAGGGCTAGTATCCAAAATGTATAAAGAACTCACCAAACTCCACACCCCAAAAACAAATAATCCAGTGAAGAAATGGGCAGAAAATATGAATAGACACTTTTCCAAAGAAGACATCCAGATGGCCAACAGACACATGAAACGATGTTCATCACTCATCATCAGGGAAATACAAATCAAAGCCACACTGAGATACCACCTCACACCGGTCAGAGTGGCTAAAATGAACAAATCAGGAGACTATAGATGCTGGCGAGGATGTGGAGAAATGGGAGCCTTCTTGCACTGTTGGTGGGAATGCAAACTGGTGCAGCTGCTCTGGAAAACAGTGCGGAGGTTCCTCAAAAAATTAAAAATAGAACTACCCTATGATGCAGCAATAGCACTGCTAGGAATTTATCCAAAGGATACAGGAGTGCTGATTCATAGGGCACATGCACCTCAATGTTTATAGCAGCACTTCCAACAATAGCCAAATTATGGAAAGAGCCTAAATGTCCATCAACTGGCGAATGGATAAAGAAGATGTGGTTTACATATACAATGGAATACTAGTTGGCAATGAGAAAGAATGAAATCATTTTATTTGCAGCAATGTGGATGGAACTGGAGGGTATTATGCTAAGTGGAATAAGTCAGTCAGAGAAAGACAGATATCATATGTTTTCACTCATATATGGATCTTGAGAAACTTAACAGAAGACCATAGGGGAAGGAAAGGCAAAAAGAAAATTGTTACAGACAGAGAGGGAGGGAGGCAAACCATAAGAGACTCTCAAATACAGAGAACAAACTGAGGGCTGATGGGGGGTGGGGGAGAGGGGAAAGTGGGTGATGGGCATTTAGGAAGGCACTTGTTGGGATGAGCACTAGGTGTTGTATGGAAGCCAATTTGACAATAAATTAGATTAAAAAAACAAGAAATACAACTTTTAAAAAGATGCCATTGCCTGAGTGTCTCTTCCCCTTGTTCCACTTCTGACTTAAGTGGAATCAATTCAGATTGCTGGTTCCAAGTGTCTGACAAGACCGCTGAGTGTTTGAAGGACAGCCCCTCTTGACTTACTGGGAACCCATCCTTAGGATCAGAATGAATGGGAGGTCTAGATGAGAAGTAAGGGGTTTTGGTTTTTCTCTAGGATTAAAGAGTAGGGGGTAAGGAGGAAAGCTATAGGTGAGACAGATCTCCTTGACCCTCATCATGCTTGTATAAGTTCAACTCCAGCTTTATTATGGGAAAATAGATGCCCTGAGAAGACAGGTCCCAGGAATGAAAGGATGCTCAGGAGGAGTTGTGTGAGGATGTCAGCTGGCTCTCAAAATTGGAACTGTCATTCCCTCCCTGGGTCTCAACAACCTAAGGAGAAGACCATTGTTGATGACCCGTCTTCAGTATAAAGAGTAAATGAGCCATAATTGGCAACTTTATTGCCAGGAGGACACAATGTTTATTCAGCTACTTCAAATTGTCTCTGGGACTAGAAAGAACCTATTAACCAAGTGAATAAATATATTTAAAATGTTTCTGTTAGGAAGCTAAAGGTCAAATTCAGACCGCTCCATACTAGGGTTTTCAGATTTAATAATAAAAGTACATGATATCGGGGTGCCTGGGTGGCTCAGTCAGTTGAGCGTCCAACTTCGGCTCAGGTCATGATCTCATGGTTAGTGGGTTTGAGTCCCACATCCAGCTCTGTGCTGACAGCTCAGAGCCTGGAGCCTGCTTTGGATTCTGTGTCTCCTTCTCTCTCTGCCCCTCCCCCGCTCATGCTTTGTCTCACTCTGTTTCTCAAAAATAAATAAATGTAAAAAAAAATTTTAAAAAATACATGATGTCCAGTCAAATTTGAGTTTCATATAAACCATGCATAAATTTTTAATCTGAGTATGCTTTGTGCAATATTTGAAACATAATTATACTAAAAACTGATTTGTTGCTTGTCTGGTATTTAAAATTAACTGAATATCCTGTGTTTTATTTGGCAACACTACTCCATACACAACTTCTCAGTTTTTTCAACTTTTTAATTAAATTGTGACCAAGAGCTAGAAGACGCCGTATCAGAGCACAATTTTTGGGTTGATGAAAAGGGATGGGAGACATTCCTGGTTAATAATGAAGGAGAACAAGCTGCATTTTTCTTCTTAGTAGTTTCTTAAACTAGGTTTCCAGATTGACCTATTACACCTCCACTTTGTACATGTTGCTAGCTTGCCCCATTTTACCAATTTATTTCATCCCTGGAGACAGAGTGAGCAATGTCTACAATGTAAGGAGTTCCCAGTCGCTTACAGAATGGTGTCAGCACCATAGAGCTGGCTGTTAAGTTCTACTGAAATGCTATGAAACCTGCACTAAATGTTCATAAAGGAGAAAAACAGCAGCACTTCAGGGAGGCCTGGGGGGGGGGGTCCATTCGCTAACGTGATGTAGAGGCTCACCTGGAATCATCAGCTCGTGGGTACAATGGTGTCATGTGACACCAGGTTGGGAAGCTATTTGAACTGTTCTGCTGCAGAAGCAGGGAGATAATCTATCTGCCCTGGCATCCGGGAGCACCTGCTGCCATTTTCACAGTTGTGCTATAAAAGGGGTGGATCAGACCTTCAATCTCCGTGTCTGGACCTTGGCTGGTTACGGTGGTGACTTCGAGTCCCTGTTTGAAAGGAAGTGACATACCAGTCAGAAATGTACTGGGGAAGTGTGGACATATTTGAAATGTAGGAAAGATCAGCACAGAATGCAGAACCTAGGTGATTAAAGAGAAAGGTCGTTTGAAAGATTGCTGTTGGGGCCAGATTTCCCTCTCTTGGAAAACAGGGTTTCTAGGAGCCTGGACTGGAAGATGCTGTTACCTTGTCTCTCCCTCTCCTCAAATTCACTGTTCCTAACCTCAAATTAGTTATACCTTCCCACCAAAGTCAGTTATCACCTTGAAGTCTCTACACGGATGGTCCCATATTTACATGAACAAATGTTTTGGTAAAACACTAAACACGTCCTGGTGGTGTTATCTGCTGCTTCAGCAGAGGCCATCCTGGAGTAGTCCCTCCTCTCTTATCAAGCAAGTCTTCAGGTCTTGAGTCATCAACCTCAACAGAGTCTCTCAAACTCACCTCCTGCACATTTTCACTCTCTTAGTTGAGAACATTATTTTGGCTGCGTCTTATGTTTTCTGAGTATATTATGATCCTTAGGCTGCATAGTTTAACATATGCTTCTTCTTCCTTCCTTTGTATTTGCCCAGTTTATTTTAACCAAGCCTTTAAAACTTAATTCAATCTTAAGTGTCTTTGAGAAGCCCTCTTTCTCCAATTATGTCCAGTTGCTTGCCTGTGTGTGCCCAACTCATGTGAGCATAACTAACGGAGTATTTGGCCCAGTGCATAACAATCATTAATGTATTTGTCAGTCTCTTTTCCTAGACGCAAGGCTCCTGGAAGACAGGGGCCTTATTTTATTTTTCTTTGTATTCCTTGGAGGTCTTAAGAAGCATTGTAAACTCCACACACCCAAAATGGAACATTGTGTCTTTTCTTTCAAATTTGGTCTTTTTTAATATATTTTTTAATCAGTTGTTGGCTATGACATCCACCAGTAGCTTAAATTATAGTCATCTCCATCCACTTTCAAGTCCATCATTATGTTCTTTTGATTCCAGCTACAAGATATATCTTGAATCTCTTCACCTCCCTTGTGACCACTCTGGTCTAAACTAAGGTTCTTGACCGTGGGTGATTTTGCTCCCACAGGACATTTGACAGTGTGTGGATACATTTTTGATTGTCATGAGTGGGGGAAGGTGCTACTGGCATCTAGCGGGTAGAGGCCAGGAATGCTGCTAAACATCCTGCAAAGCACAGGACAGCCCCACGATAAAGAAGTATCTGATGTAGAGTATCAGAAGTGCTGCTGATGAGAAACTCAGCTCTAAGCCAGCATTTCTTACTTACCCCTGTGAGTCAGCGCAATACCCGACTCACTGCATCTGTCCTTCCACACCTTTGACCTTTCTTCACATGACAGCACATGGACCTTTATAAATGCTAATTTGATCATGTCATTATCCTGCTTGAAATCCTAGTGGTTTTTCTGTGCTTTTAGGGATAAATTGCAAAATTCTTAACATGGTTCACCAGCCCCGGTGGTGTAACCTTTCCCAAGGTCCCTGGTGCCACCCATGCCTCTCTCCCCTCACTGCCTATGCGCTATGTATGCTGGCTACTGGCTTTTCTCAATCCCTTGAAATCAGGGGATTCTTCCCTCCTTAGATCCTTGGCACTTTCTATTTTCTTTGCCCCGAAGTCTCTCCCTTTTCCCTTACTTCACTTCACCTAAATCCTCCAACTCCTGTAGATTTCAGCTCAAATATTATCTCAACTGAGAGGCCTTTCCTTACTTCCCAGACAAGCTGTTGGGAGCTCAATGCTTGGGAGCACCTAGGTTGGAAAGCATGCTGCATTTTCATTTTGCAGTACTAATAATTAATGGTAGCTAACTAGTTGTGCAATTGTTGAAAGTCTGGCTCTTCTGCTAATACATAAGCTCCAAGGGCAAGGACTACATCCCCAAAGCCTAGTGTGGTGTTTGTACCTTGCAGGCCTGCAAATGAATATTAGTCAAGGATGAAACCCCTGGTAGCTACCTACCGTGGTTCCTGGTGCCTAGCAGGCACACACTACATACTTGATGAATTACTGACTACATACATGTCCTTGAATATAAATGCTCTCCTTCTTGACTGGGAGAGATTTTAGAAGTCTGTGTGCAGTTCTTGCCCCAGTAATTCAGGTCAAAGACATGCTCTTTTGAAAGGTGTCCCTTCATTTTACTTCAGTTTCAAGTTTATTTATAATGACAAGTAAAAGTGCTAAAACCACTTACTACCAGATTGCAGCTGGTGATCCTCTAAGACTCTGACTTCAGAAAGTAAATTTAGACACTCCCTGACTCATAAGAAATAATTGCAGTTCTCATTGAACAGAAGGTGTGGAAAAGACAATTACCTTTGGGCAAGTTGGCTGGCCCGAGCCCGTGTTCTCACCTGTGAAATGAGGGTAATAACAGCACCTCCCACACAGTGTTGTTGTGTGAACTGAACTAACAGTTCAGTGTCTGGCACCTGGTGGGTGCCATGTAGGCATTTGCCATTACTCTCAATTCACATTTTGGATCTTCATTCTCATTTGGGGATTACCAACCTCAGACTTAGGAAGGTTTTACCTGGAAGGAGGAAACTGAGTCCAGGGTGAATGATGAAACTAAATCAGGGATCACACAGTCTGCACAGAAAGGGGGCAGGAGGCGAATATAAAGGGGTAAGTGGGCCTGGTGGGGATGGGCAAACTAGAAATACAGGCTGTCCCAGGATACTTGGCATCCCTTGTGGAAATTGGAAAATCAGAACTTCCAAATTTTCAAGAGAGCTGAAATCCTCATTTTATGCAACATCTTCAATGTTCAACATCGGCAACTAAAAGTTTTAAAACCTTATTTGAACTAAACAAAATACAGCTGTGGTTTGGATGTAGCCAATGTCTGCTAGTTGGTGATCTCTACTGAGAGATTATCTGGTTGCTCTATAGGTCTGGACCAAAAGAACTTCAGACAGCAAGCAGCTGAATTCACCAATGATGAACAGTAGTCTTTCAAAATCACATAAATTTTGGAGTACGTAAGAAGAACAAAAATGAACAAGTGTTTCCATTTGCCCCAAAAGGAAAAAGGTACATCCTACATACTATAGACTGTAGTCTTGTGGAAAAGTTTAGCAAACAAATCACTTGTCTATATTTGTACAAGCTAGAGGTAACTAAATTTGACAGTGGATCCAATTAATTAAAAACTATCCTGAAGTAACTTCATTTCCTTTTTTTGATCCAGTTATAAGATTGAAAGAATGGTCAACAACACTACTGAAACTCAGCAAGACACTTAATCTTTTTTGTTTGTTTCATTATTCCTTTGAATAAGAGGGAAATACAGGTTAAATGATGATGCAATTAGGTATAGGTGTTGAGCACTGATCCCTGATGCCTATTTATTTAAAGACAAATCTTCCTATTTAAGGCCTAAGTAACAATAAGAAAAAATTACAGGGGAAATCGTTCTCAATGAAATCAGATTTTAGAAAGAAATGGAGAAAAATGCATAGGAAGGGAAATCAACCTGAGGAGGATGAGAGTGGTGTGGCTGGGACTGTGAATTGCGACCATGTCCCAGCTGGGGCTTCTACTCTTTCACTGAGGTCTTCAATAATGGCATGTATGTCTCATTTTCTGGTTTCTGCCTTCTCTGTTGCTTACAGCTGCCTCCTGCTAGATTCATCCCTAGCACTGGTCCCTCTCGGCCCAGACTCCAAACTAATCCTGTTCAACAAACTTATTAGCAAGCTGTCACCCCTAGATTCAGATCAAGAAATGCTGTCCCTGTGCCCCCATGACCTTGCCCAGCAGAAGCTCTTCTTAGCCCCTGTTTGACAGGACTGGGTTTCCATTGTGTTTCCTGTCCCATTTTTGCTAATTCCTCTTCCAGGGATCAAGATTTCTCTTTGCACATTTTAAATAATTGTAGCCCTTGGGAGAGCTCTCCTGGACCTCAGCTCCTTTTCTGTCAGATTCTCAGTTTCTTCCATCATAACCCCCCAGAATAAGATTTCATTATATGTTTTTGAAAATATGAGGGTCATCGGTGACCAAATTCATGGCTAAATTGGTCATGTCTTTGGCTTTTCTACCTGGCTTACTCCTCCAAGTACAGCATTCCTCTGCTTACACTGCCTTCTACCCTTCTGGTCATGACCCTAAAAGTCATTTCAGGTCCTGGCTTCTTCATTGACCTAAGCTACTCTGGGGTGCTATAAGGAAGATCATGTCTTGTATCCCAATCCTCGGATATGACTAACAGCAGGCATGGTGCTCACACTTGTAGGTTACAGTGAACTGTGGGACAAAATCAGGATTCAGAAAAATTTCAACAAGTAGAAGTTAACAGGAAATGTCCTGATCTGGATCAACACACCCATTTGCTCCAGTGAAGAATGAGAAATATGTAGCTTTGTGGCATCTCCTGTTAAGAGGACTTTTGGATTTTTAGTGCATTTTATTAAAAAGTTATCTCAGTGTGAGTCATTAGTTTGTGAAGTGACTGCCAAAAAAAGCTTAGAATGAGCTCAGAATGCATTAATACAAGTATAGAAGTTGGAAGTGGAAAGTGATAGCCCCACTTTGTGCTGTGCTGGTTAGCCACACCTGGAAGCTACATGCTCAGGGAACTATAAATAATTTTGGACATAGAAGTAAGATTCAGGATGGTGATGAGATGAAAAGATTGCCAAAATGAGAATTTATTGAGGAGCTAGAGAATGATTGGCTTTCAGGAGAGGTTGGGGGCTAGAAAATGTTTTCAAATGTAATGAAGAACTATTACGTGGGAAACTTGTTTGTATGATCCTAAGGAGTTGACACTAGGGCAATTGAGTGGGATATTTAAACAAAAACTTTCCAAAAGTCAAACTGGCTCTCACATAAAAAAAGGCTGTTTTGCAATTAGAGGACATCTCTGCCATTGGAGGTTATTTAAGCACAGATCAGATGACCACTTGGTTAGGATATGGTAGAGAAAAGTCAAACATCAGGGGGCTTTGCCGTTATGTGACCTTTACAGGTCCTTCCAAATTCAGGCATTCTGTGATTCTAGGTATGTCTTTTAAAAACAGATCTCCATTTGAAGAGTAGGAACTTCTGCTTAATGAATATCAACTCTACAAAGATATTTCAAATAAATTACCTCATTTATTATGCACAACAATCCCATGTGATGGATATTATTATTTTAATTTTCAGAGGAGGATATTATGGTTAGAGAGATTAAATATTTTCTTTCAGATCACACCTATAAGAAAGGTGGGATCTAGGGTGAGCCTAGATCCTTGTCCTATGAAAGGATTCAGTTCATTAAAACTTCTAAGACTTTGAAGTCTTATGAAGGTAGTTCTGTGGACTTTAACCTTGAAATATGCTATGAAGGAAAGAGACCTATCCTGGAATGCAAGAGACTTGGTATTTAGAGCCAATTCTGCCAAAAACATGGTTCACCACCTGGTCTTGGTTTCCTTGATAGTAAAATTGGGGTATTGAGTAGATGATATCAAAGGCTCTGTCTAGATTTAACATTTTATAGTTTTAAAATGGTTAGTTAAGATAATTAAATTGAAATGCACATCTTTATTTTCCCAAAATACTTTGTAAGGTTTGAACACGGTTCTCCTTTATCCTTAACCATATGGGGTCTTGATACTATAGAACTTGACCCCTAGACCACATTCTCCAAGACTCCCATTTCCTTGCTAAGCCAGCTTACAATAACAAACACAGCAAAGATTATCCGAGACAGTTGTGTTCACCAACGTCCCATGTGTTCCTTTCCCAGACTTCCTTGTAGTTATATTCGAGCTTATATTTCCAGCTCAGGCTGAAGGTCTATGAAGAGAGACATGGTTAAAAGTAGGTACGTCTCTTCCATGTCTCTCTTCTGCCTTGGCTGAGCTGGTAGCATCACGATAAGGAAAGTCTAGATCCCTGAGTCCGTGGATAGAGACGTTACCAAATGCTTTCAATATTGAGTGGGTGACATACAACATTTACTGAAACAAGTCACTGAAGTTTTTAGATTTTATTTGTTACCACAGCTTAGTATGACAGATGCATATACTTTGCATTGATTCCCAGAAATGTAAATAAACAAAATGTACCAATTAAAAGGCAAAGGTTTTCAGATTGGATTTAAAGGGCTGACCTAACTGCTGGATATAAAGAACCCAAGTTAAATATAAAGGCACATGTAGAGTAAAAGAATAGAAAGAGATTAGCCTTACTACCCCTAACCACATGAATGCAGGAGTAGTTATGTTATTACCAAAATAATTGTCTGAAATACGTCAGAGTAAAAAATAATACTAGGAATAAAGAAATTCATTTCATGATGATAAAATATAATTCAACAAGAGGACATAACAATCGTAATGTTCGTATTTCTAAACATTATAACAGATAACAGAGCTTCAAAGTACTTGCAGCAAAATCTGATAACACAGGAAGAATAAACAAACAAATCCATAATTATATCCAGAGATTTCGACAGCACTCTTCCAATAATAAATAGAACAAAGAGAAAAAATCAATGAGTATAGAAGACTTGAATAGCACAATTATTCAATTTGACCTAATCAACAATCATA
Source organism: Lynx canadensis (assembly GCF_007474595.2). Lineage (NCBI taxonomy): Eukaryota > Metazoa > Chordata > Mammalia > Carnivora > Felidae > Lynx > Lynx canadensis. The sequence goes on along the minus strand of NC_044304.2, from coordinate 69,497,351 downwards.
TATATCTCTATGCAACAACAGCAGAATATATATTATTTTCAAGTGCACTCAGAATGTTTGGCAGAAAGTATTAATATAGTATTAAAATCCAAATTATATAAAATATGTTATTTTTTAAAAAATATTTTTAATGTTTTTATTTATTGTTGAGAGACAGAGCATGAGTGGCAGAGGGGCAGAGAGAGAGGGAGACATAGAATCTGAAACAGGCTCCAGGCTCTGAGCTGTCAGCACAGAGCCCGATGTGGGGCTCGAACTCATGAACTGTGAGATCATGACCTGAGCTGAAGTCAGACACTTAACCAACTGAGCCACCCAGAGGCCCCAAGGCATGCTCTTCTACCACAATGAAATCAAATTAAAAATCAATAATGGGAGGATATCTGGACAATCTCCAAATATTTGGAAGCTAAATTGCACACTTCTAAATAATCCATGGGATCAAAAAGAAATAAAAAATTAGAAATTATTTTGAATTGAATGAAAATTAAAAGAAAACACACAGAAAATGTAGGTTGTTGCTAAACAGAGCTTAGAGGGAAATTTACACTATTAATGTCTGTATTAGAAAAGAGAATGGACTCATAGCAATGACCTAAGAAACTTAACAAACAACTTTGAGAACCTAGAAAAAGCAGAGCAAATTAAACTCAGACTGAACAGAAGAAAGGAAATAATGAAAATCGGAGAAGAAATCAAGAAAATAGACAAGAGAAAAAACTACAATCAATGAGAGATTTTTATTGTTATATTTTTTTGTTTATTTATTTTTGATAGAGAGAGTATGAGTGGGGAGGGGCAGAAAGAGAGGGAGACACAGAATCCAAAGTAGGCTCCAGGCTCTGAGCTGTCTGCACAGAGCCCAATGTGGAGTCTGAACTCACTAACCATGAGGTCATGATCTGAGCCAAAGTCAGATGCTTAACCAACTGAGCCACTCAGGCATCCCAAAAGCTTTTTATTTTTAGATCAATAAAATCAATAAATTTCTAGTCAGACCAAGCAGGAGAAAATAGCGAAGACACAAATGATCAACGTCGGGAATGAGAGATGGGACTTCATTATAAATACACCGATATTAAAGGGAAAATCAGGAAATATTATCATCAATTTTATGACAATAAATTTGGCTATTTAGATGAAATGGACAAAGTGCTTGAAAGACACAAACTACCAAAGCTCACTCTGTCAAGAAAGAGATAGCCTGAATAGCCCTGTTGGGAGAAAATTCTCCATGTCTCTGGTGTTTCTACGTGTCTTTTCAAAGACATTTGTATACTGAACAGCCTTGGAAGATAGAAATAGTGTCTCCTTTTGGAGCAGACAGTATGTTTTTTTTGCTCTTCAGAGTAAAAGTCAGAAGACAGGTTTGCTAGCAGCCTGTATAGTAAATAAAAGATAAACAAAGATTAAAAAAATATATTTTTGTGTTTCCTAAACTAGGGGTTCCTCAGTTGTGACACAAATGCCTAAGGCATGTGAACTTTTGAGGTTGGTCTTTCTCATGTCAGGGACTTCTTAAGATTTTGTAAGGACAATACAGATACCTTTCTTCTTCACCCTCCTCTTTTCTCCTCATTCCTCTTCCTTTTCTTCCTGTTTGACTTTTTCGCTCTTAAAATGTTACTGGCTTTATTGAAATATTATTCCCATACCATAAAATTCTTCCATTTAAAGTGTACAACCCAGCTATTAGTAGCATATTTACAGAGTTGTGTAAACATCACTATAATTTTAGTAGACATTTCTTATTCCACACCAACCACTAACCTACTTCTGTCTCTAAAGATTTACTCAATCTGGAGATTTCATGTAAGTGGAATTATATATAAGGTAGACTTTTGGGTCTGGCTTCTTTTATGTTTTCAGGATTTATCCTTATTGTAGTCTGTATCAGTACATCATTCCTTTTTTATTGACACACAATATTCCATTATATAGGTATATCGCATATTATTCATCCATTCATCATTTCATGGACATTTGGGTTCTCTTTATCTTTTCACTGTCATGAATAATACACGTTCACAGCTATGAACATTCATATGCAAGCCTTTGTGTGGACATATGATTTTCATTTCTCTTGTGTATATAACCAGGGGTGGAATTACTGGATCATGTGTTAACTCTATATTTTGTCTTTTGAGAAATTGTCCAGCTGTTTTCTAAATCATATGTACAATTTTGTATACTCATTAGCAGTGTATGAGGGTTCTAATTTCTCCACACCCCCATCTGTATTTGTTATTATCTGTCTGATTATAGTTGTCCTGGGCATGAGAAGAGGTATCTCTTCATGGTTTTCATTTGCATTTCCCTAAAGACTATTGACATTAAACATCTTTTCATGTGCTTAATGGTCATTTGAATATATTCTTTGGAGATTAATCTGTTTAACAGGCAACAACCTCTCTGACCTTGACCACAGCAACTTCTTACTAGACAGGGAAACAAAATAAAAAATGAAGTATTGGGACCTCATCAAAATAAAAAGCTTCTGAGCAGTGAAGGAAACAATCAACAAAACTAACAGGCAACTGACATAATGGGAGAAGATATTTGCAAACGACATATAAGATAAAGGGTTAGTACCCAAAAATTTATAAAGAACTTATCAAACAACATGCAAAAATATAATCCAGTGAAAAAAATAGGCAGAAGACATGAACCAACGCTTTCCCAAAGAAGATATCCAGATGGCTAACAGTCACACGAAAAGATGTTCAACATTACTCATCATCAGGGAAATACAAATCAAAATCACAATGAGATGTCACCTCAAACCTGTCAGAATGGCTAAAATTAACAACTCAGGAAATAACAGATGTTGACAATGTTGCAAAGAAAGAGGAACCCTTGTGCACTGTTGGTGGGAATGCAAACTGGTGCAGCCACTCTGGAAAACAGTATGGAAGTTTCTCAAAAAATTAAAAATAGAGCCACCCTACAACCCAACAATTGCACTGCTAGGTATTTATCCAAAGGATACAAAAATGCTGATTCAGAGGTGCACGTGCACCCCAATGTTTATAGCAGCATTATCAACAATAGCCAAATTATGGGAAGAGCACAAATGTCCATTGACTGATGAGTGGATAAAGATGTGGTATATATATATATATACACACACACACACACACATATATATATACACACACATATATATATACACACACATATATATACATATATATACACACACACATATATATAATACTAATTGAAAATCAAAAAGAATGAAATCTTCCATTTGCAACAATATGGATGGAATTAGAATGTATTATGCGAACTGAAATAAGTCAGTCAGAGAAAGAGAAAGATCATATGATTTCACTCAAATGTGGAATTTGAGAAACACAACAGATGAACATAGGGGAAGGGAATGAAAAATATGACAAAAATAGAGAGGAAGGCAAACCATAAGAGACTCTTAAATACAGAGAACAGACTGAGGGTCACTGGAGGGTATTGGGTGGAGGGATGGGCATTAAACAGGGCACTTGCTGGGAGGAACACTGGGTGTTATATGTAAGTGATGAATCACTAAATTCTATTCCTGAAACCATTATTACATTATATGTTAACTAACTTGGATTTAGATTTAAAAAATTAAAAATGAATGCTTTCTTTTTGTTAAATGCATTTTCTGTATCTATAAGGAGAACCATATGGTTCTTATCCTTTCTTTTATTAATGTGGTGTATCATATTCATTGATTTCCAAGGATTGAACCAGCCCTGTAGCCCAGGAATAAATCCCACTTGATCATGGTGAATAATTCTCTTAATGTACTGTTGAATTTCATTTGCTAGTATCTTGTAGAGAATTTTTGCATCCAGGTTCATCAGGGAGATTGGCCTGTAATTCTTTTTTTTTAGTGGGGTCATTGTATGGTTTTGGAATCAAGGTAATGCTGGCTTCATAGAATGAGTTTGGAAGCTTTCCTTCATTTTTATTTTTTGAAACAGTTTGAGAAGAATAGGTATTAATTCTTCTTTAAATGTCTGGTAGAATTCCCCTGGGATGCCATCTGGCCCAGGACTCTTGTTGGGAGATTTTTGAGGACTGATTCAGTTTCTTTACGGTTACGGGTCTTTTCAAATTTTCTATTTCTTCTTGTTTCAGTTTTGATAGTGCATGTTTCTAGGAATTGTCTATTTCTTCTAGATTTCCCAGTGTGTTGGTATATAATTTTTAATAGCATTCTCTTATTATTGTTTGTATTTCTGTGGTGTTGTTTGTGATCTATCCTCTTTCATTCATAATTTTATCTCTTTGGGTCCTTTCTCTTTCCTTTTTGATGAGTCTGGATATGGGTTTATCAATTTGTTTATTCTTTCAAAGAATCAGCTCTTGGTTTCATTGATCTGTTCTACTGACCTTTTTTTTTTTTGGTTTCTATATCATTTATTTCTGTTCTAATCTTTATTATTTCCCTTCTGCTGGCTTTAGGCTTTATTTGCTGTTCCTTTTATAGCTTCTTTAGGTGTAAGGTTAGGTTGCGTATTTGGGACCTATCTTGCTTCTTGAGATAGGCCTGAATTGCAATGTACTTTCCTCTTAGGACTGCCTTTGCTGCATCCTAAAGGGTTTGGACTGTTGTGTTTTCATTTTCATTGGCTTCCATGTATTTTTTTATTTTTTCCTTTAATTTCCTGGTTAACCCATTCATTCTTCAATAGGATGTTCTTTAACCTCCATGTATATGAGGGATTTCAAAATTTTTCTTGTGGTTGACTTCAAGTTTCATAGTGTTGTGATCTGAAAATATGCATGGTATTGTATCAATTATTTTGTACTTGTAGAGGGCTGCTTTGTGACCCAGTTGTGATCTCTTCTGGAAAATGTTCCTTGGGCACTCTGAATTTATACGTTAAGTCCATTTGGTCCAATGTGCCAATTCAAAGCCACTGTTTCCTTGTTGATTCTCTGCTTAGATGACCTGTCCATTGCTGTATGGGTGGCATTGAAATCCCCTGCTATTATTGCATTATTATCAGTGAGTTTATTTATGTTTGTGATTAATTGATTCATATAGTTGGGTACTCTTAAATTGGGGGCATCAGTATTTACATCTGTTAGATCTCCTTGATGGATAGACCACTTAATTATGGTATAATCCCTTTCTTCATCTCTTGATGAAGTCTTTGTTTTAAAGTCTAGTTTGTCTGAATTAAGTGTGGCAACTTCAGCTTTCTTTAGATCTCCATTAGCATGATAGATAGTTCTCCATCCCCTCACTTTCAATCTGCATATGACTTTAGTTCTAAAATGAGTCTCTTATAGGCAGCATATAGGTGGATCTTGGTGTTTTATTTAATCCATTCTGATACCCTATGGCTTTTGATTGGAATATTTAGTTCATTTACATTCAGAGTGATTGTTGAAAGATATGAATTTAGTGCCATTGTGTTACCTGTAGAGTTGGTACTTCTGGTGATGTTATCTGGTCCTTTCTATTCTTTGATGCTTTGATGCCTTGATGCTTTAGTCTTTTTCTTTTTTCTCCACTCAGAGTCCCCCTTAAAATTTCTTGCAGAGCTTGTTTAGTGATCATGAACTCTTAGTTTTTGTTTGTCTGGGAAAGTCTTTATCTCTCCTTCTATTCTGATTGATAGCCTTGCTGGATAAAGAATTCTTGGCTGTGGGGCAGCTGGGGGGCTCAGTCAGTTATGTGTCCAACTTCAGCTCAGATTATGATCTTATGATTTATGAGTTTGAGCCCCGCATTGGGTTCTGTGCTGGTGGTGTGGAGACTTCTTGGGATATTCTCTCTCTCTCTTCCCCTTTCCCACTTGTGCACTCTCTCTCTGAAAAAAAAAAAAACTTTATATAAAAAAAGAATTCTTGGCTGTTTATTTTTCCCATTCAACACATTGAATATATCCTGCCACTCCCTCTGGCCTGCCAAGTTTCAGTGGACAGGTCTGCTACTAACCTTATGTTCTACCCTTGTGGGTTAAGGACATTTTGTCCCTAACTGCTTTCAGAATTCTCTCTTTATCTTTGAATTTGCAAGTTTCACTATGATATGTAGTGTTGTTGACCTGTTTTGTTGATTTTGAAGGGAGTTCTCTGTGCTCTTGAACTTGGAAGCCTGTCTCCTTCCCCAGATTAGGAATGTTCTCAGCTATAATTTGTTCAAATAAACCTTCTCCTCCTTTTCCCCACTCTTCCTCTTCTGGAACCTTTATGGTATGGATGTTGTTTCATTTTATGGAATCACTAAGTTCTCTAAATGTCCCTTCGTGATCTAATAGTTTCCTTTCCCTCTTCTTTTCAGGTTCATTATTTTAAGTAATTTTATCTTCTATATCACCTATTCTCTCCTCTGTTTCTTCAATCCTTGTTGTGACTATCCAGTCAGTTTTGTATCTCAGTTACAGTATTTTTTACTTCAACCTGACTCGTTTTCAGGTTGTTGATCTCTTTGCAAGGGTTTCTCTGGTGTCTTCTATGCTTTTTTCAAGTATGGCTAATAGTCTTATGACTGTTGTAAATTCTTGTTCAGATATATTGCTTATATCTGTTTTGAGCAAGTTCCTGGCTGTGATTTCTTCTTGACCTTTCTTTTGGGGAGAATTCCTCCATCTTGTCATTTTGGCAAGAACACACTTTTGTGTGTTTTGAAATCTTGTTATATTTCCTGCACCCAAGAATAATGCTATGTTAAGAAGGGGTCATACACTGTCCAGGGCCTGGCACTTCAGGAAGGGTCTCTGGTGTATACTGTGTGCACTCTGGTTTTGTGTTTTTCTGCTCTTTCTTACTGCTCAGTCCTCTGAAGAGTTCTTTCTTGCTTGCAGTGGGGAATGTTTGGGCGTTTTTACTCGGTGTGTTTTTATTTGTTTGTTAAAATAAGTCTGGAAAAACAAAAAAAAAAAGACAAAATGGAAACAAATGAAACAAATGGAAAACAAAACAAACAAAAAACCAAAAAGCCTGATGCAGAGAGAAAGAGAGAGAGAAGGAAAAGGAAAAAAAAAAAAACCCCAGTCAATCAAAACTCTAAACTTGATGCCAAAGAAAAGGAAAGGTAAAAGAAAAGAAAGAAAGAAAAAAGAAAGAAAGAAAGAAAGAAAGAAAGAAGAAAGAAAAAAAGAAACCTGGTTCAAAAAACAGAGAAAAGGAAATGAAAAATCCAATCAAACAAAAAACTATGAGTTTGACTCTAAAAGAAAACAAAAGAATAAGAAAGAAAGAAAAAAGAAAGGAATCCTCGCATTATTTCCACCAGAACTCGATGTATAATTTTGAAGCACTCGATTTTCAGTGCACTTGGTGCATGGGGGGGCGGCGTGCTGCCTGTGCTGGTCTTCTGTAGAAGAGGTCCCTTGCACTGGCTCAGAGTCAGTCTTGCCTCAGTAAATAAGCAGTTGCTGGGCACAGGGGGTCAGGGTTTGGTGTAAGCGGGTCCTGCCTCCACTGTGGGCTGCTGTGTTGTTCTCTGAAGTCTACCTTGTTGGTGGTGGGTGTGAAATGGTGCCACCCAAATCTCCCATCCCTGGACAAAAACTCTCACACCCCCTACTGTTCAGGAAGCAGTGAGGGCAGTAAGTTCACCCTGAGCCACAGTTCTCCTGTGTCTTTTTCTTTTTTTTTTAAAGAGAAGTTCCTTTTTAAAAAAATGTTTATTTATTTTTGAGAGAGAGAGAGCATGTGAGTAGGGGAGGGGCAGAAAGAGAGAGGGAGTCAGAGGATCTGAAGTGGGATCTGCACTGAGAGCAGAGAGCCCCTTGTGGGGCGTGAACTCACTAAACGTGAGATCACGACCTGAGCCGAAGTCAGACACTTAACCGACTGAGCGACCCAGGTGCCCCTCCTGCATTTTTTTCCTTTGGTGTACAGCTGGGATTCAAAACTTGAAACCATCCGGACCTGTCCCCTTCCTCTGCAGTAGGGCCTCTGCGTGCTGTGTCTGATGTCTTTTGTCTGAGAAAAACAGTCCGACACCTGTGCGGTACGTTGAATCTATGGTTTAGCACTGCTAAAAGCATCGACAAGGTTTATGCCCGCTGCGTGTGCCTCTGCCCCTACTGTTAAAAGTAGGCCTTTTTCTGGGGGCTATAAGGTCTTTTGTCCTTGGACAGGCAATATACCCTCTTCCAAAAGTGCTCCAGGAAGGGGAATGCTCTCTCCCAATGAACCCAAGAGACCCATACACCGTGCTTACATTCCAGACCAGCTCTCCCCTTTCCAGGAGTGCATGCTACAGATATGCTTCATGGAAATTTTTGTGCACTTCCAAAATGTCAGAGTTTGAGCTCCACACACTGCAAAAAATCTGCAGCACTCAGTACTTCTTACTCCCCAATCAATGGTCCAAGAGGACCATATATTTTGTGTGAACCCGATGCCACAGTCTCTCAACGCCTCTTTTATTCCCCTCCCTTTTGTCCCTCTGTGGATAGGGGTTTTCTCCCCTGTGGGGCACTGCCATTTTTCGCACCCTCAATTCATTTGCACGCAACCCGCACCTGCCATGCTATCTCCCTCCAACTATGTAGATCCTTCTGAGGATCGCCAGTCCTCAGATCGATTTCCAAGTTATCTGGCCTCAATACAGCTGTGTTTGAGGGATGAGGAAAGCCCAGGGTCCCCTATTTCTCTGCCATCTTAACTCTTTCCCCTTTAATAGTCTCTTATGGTTTGTTTCCCTCTCTTTCTCCCCCACCCCCCCATATGTTCATCTGTTTTGTTTCTGAAATTCCACATACGAGTGAAATCATATGGTATTTGTCTTTCTCTGACTTATTTGATTTAACATAATACACTCTAACTCCATCCACATCATTGCAAATGGCAAGATTTCATTATTTTTGATGGCTAAGTAGTATTCCATTGTACCACATCTTCTTTATCCATTCATCAGTCAATGGACATTTGGGCCGTCTCCATAGTTTGGCTATTGTTGATAGTGCTGCTATAAACATTGAGATGCATGTACCCTTTCCAGTCAGTATTTTTGTATCCTTTGGATAAATACCTAGTAGTGCAATTGCTGGATCGTAGGGTAGGTCTATTTTTAACTTTTCGAGGAACTTCCATACTGTTTTCCAGAGTGGCTGTACCAGTTTGCATTCCCACCAACAGTGCAAGAGGGTTCCCCTTTCTCCATCTCCTTGCCAACACCTATTCTTTCTTGTGTTGTTAATTTTAACCATTCTGACAGTTGTGAGGTATTACCTCATTGTGGTTTTGATTTGTATTTCCCTGATGATAAATGATGTTAGGCATCTTTTCGTGTGACTGTTAGCCACCTGGATGTCTTCTTTGGAAAAGGAAAAGTTTCTCTTCATGTCTTCTGCCCATTTCTTAACTGGGTTATGTGTTATTGGGGTGTTGAGTTTGATAAGTTATTTATAGATTTTGGATACTAACCCTCTATCAGACATGTCATTTGCAAATATCTCCTCCCATTCCATAGGCTGACTTTTAGTTTTGTTCATTGTTTCCTTCACTGTGCAGAAGCTTTTTAATTGATGAGGTCCCAATATTTCATGTTTGCTTTTGTTTCCCTTGCCTTCAGTGATGTGTCTATTAAGAAGGTTCTCCAGCTGAGGTCAAAGAGGTTGCTGCCTGTGTTCTCCTTTAGGATGTTGATGGCTTCCTGTCTCACATTTAGGTCTTTCATCCATTTTGTGCTAGTCAATTTTCTTTTTTTTTTAAGTAGGCTCCATGCCCCGCATGGAACCCAACACAGGCCTTGAACTCATGACCCTGAGATCAAGACCTGAGCTGAGATCAAGAGTTGGACACTTAATCAACTAAGCTACCCAGGCATCCCTTCTTTCATCCATTTTGATTTGTTTTTGTGTATTTTATTTTAGTGTAATAAAGTGGTCCAGGTTCATTCCTCTGCGTGCCGCTGTCCAGTTTTCCAAACATCATTGGTTGAAGAGACTGCCTTTTTTCCTTTAGATATTCTTTCCTTCTTTGTCGAAGATGAGTTGACCATATAGTTGTGGGTCCATTTCTGGGTTTTCTATTCTATTCCATTGATCTATGTGTGTTTTTGTGCCAGTACCACACTGTTGTCTTTAGTTGTTTTAAGATAGCAGTTACTAAATAATTTTTCATCCCATCACTCTGATAAATGATGCCAGCTCTTCAATAGCAGCAGTGGGACACTGGAAGAGGTGCTTCAGTGGGCACTGGGGATACATATCAGAATTTCTGGGAGGCATTTGCAGTTCAAATGACCTCCTCTGATGACTCTAAGATGCTGGATCAGGACTTCTGATATAAGGGCAGATTTTAAGGTATGATGTGGCCAACTGTTCTATTTGCATTGCCACTACTTTACACTCACAGCTTATAATCTACAGATGCAACTCCATGCATTGCATATATCTGCAGTTTCCATTTGACTCTATAAATAAGAGTATATAATCTAGACTCTGAATATGTCAGCCAGGGCACAGCTAATATGAAACAGATATTCTTTGATATTACTATTTCCTAATTATAATAACTTAATAAAAGTTATTTTTTAATGTTTATTTATTTTTTTTATTTTTTGAGAGAGAGAGACCACGAGCAGGGAAGGGGCAGAGAGAGAGGGAGACCTAGCATCCAAAGTAGGTTTTAGGATCTGAGCTGTCGGCACAGAGCCTGATGTGGGGCTCGAACTCATGAACTGCAAGATCATGACCTGAGCCGAAGCTGGACGCTCAACCAAATGAGCCACCCAGGCACCCCCAGTAAAATCAAGTTAACTAATTTAACAGTCAGCATGTGGGAGGATGTTTTTTTAATCTAGTAAGATTTTGAAATCCCAATGTTGTTATTTGTCAATGCAGCCTCAAAAGGGAAGTGGAGAAAGCTTTGCAGGGGACTTGCTTGGGATCCTGGATCTTCTGGAGTTAATAAGATAGGGCAGAATGAATGGTTTGCAGCCATTGTTGGGGGGAAAAAGACCTGATGCCTGCTGTATTCAAACAACTGTCTGTTGAAGAGAGCTGAACACCAAAGTTGGAGAACCACTGCTATTGATTGACTTTTCCTGCTTCTCTATTTCCCCTTTGTCTTCTCTCTGCAAATCCCCAGCACCTTTGTTGCTACCTGCTGGTGGCGAGAAGAGTCTTGGTGCTAGAGCTTTTGTAAACATTAATTTTAAAATGGGATAAGCTGCATGTCTGTAAGTAGAACAATTCCTGAAGTTAAATACCAGACTTATGAAGAAGCAATATTATAGATAAAGCATAAATTTTCTTCTCAACTCCTAATGACTTACCGTTTCAAATCAAGACACGCAGAGATTTGAGGAGGACAGAAAACTTCTAAACACCTTCTCTTTTCATTTGTGATTACATCTGAAATTTAAAGTTGTGGTTCAATTATCATTTTACTTTTTTCCTTAATAAAATACTTCTGAGGCATGAGGTTGTTAGACATAAACTTATTTAGATAATTCTTTTGTTCTTTTGTGTAAACATAGAATTTGTTATATGATTATATATGTTAATTATAAAAATTAAATGTTACTCATATTGAAAATGAGAACTAATCACTGTTGACATTTTGTTTAATAGAGTTATTGTTCTTTCCCTCCTTCCCTCTCTTCTTCCCTCCCTTCCTTCCTTCTTTCCTTCCTTCCTTCCTTCCTTCCTTCCTTCCTTCCTTCCTTCTCTCATTCCTTCCCCTTTAAATAATGCAAACTATGATTGTAATATACATACTCTTATGATCTGTTTTTCGACTTGCCCGTGTATGTTGGACATTTTACCATGTAAACACATTCTCCCTCAAGATTTCATGGCTGCATAGTTTATTACTAAATTCATTGTATCATTTATTATTAGAATTTAGTAATAATTCCTCTTGACATGTTTGTTTTCTTAGAATAAATTTCTACAATTGAAATTGATGACAAGTACATGTTTTGGGCCCTAAAAAACCCACTTTATTGGCTATAATTGATATACAAAAAGCTCTACATGTTTAATGTATACAACTTTTAATTAATTACCTTTCCCAAAGACTTCCCTACTTGCCAATAGGGTGGAATGTGGGAGGGGAAAGGGGTTAGTCAGGGAAATCTTGCCAGGAAATCACCACAGGTTTCTGAGCCTCCTCTAGAGGCTACAGCTTGCTCTGGGGTGAGGGTTGGTCTGTCTGTGCGCCTCAGGGGTAGATCTCTCTGAGGCACATGGGCAAAGAAATAAAAACTTGTTTTATTCTCTTTTCCTCTCTCAACTTCCCCTAATATTTTCTTCCACTCCCTCCCTAGCCTGGGTCTAAAGTAGGAGAACGTGGTGGGTGGGGGATGGTTGGGGAGTGGGTGGGAATCCCAGGTTCCTTTTTCAACTTCCAACCTGAGTCTGACTTCCAAATGGAGATGACCCGTCTCCAAATCTGATAAGTAGGAACCACTGCCCTCTACTGTTTGCAGTGCTGGTGAGGGTTTAAATCTTTCCAATTCCAGCTCCCAGAAGAGTGCCTTACTTCTGGAGGCACTGCCTTACTTACTTCTCTCCGCCAACAGCTCCTAGAGTGCTCTGCTGGAGGGTGCAGGGCTGAGCTACAAAATGTCCACCTGCTAGTTAGGAAAATTCAGCATTTGGGAAAGGAGTAGGAGAACCACCAGGTACAGCTGGAGACGAGGTGAGGAATATAGAAAGAGGACTGAAGAAATGCCCTTGAAAAGATACATCATATAAACTAGAAAGTGGCAGCAGAATATAAAATTAAGGGAGAGATAATCATCTGGAGAACATGTGCAGACTTCTGAAACATACCTACGGATGCCTAGAAGTTCCGTGTGAGCTTCTTTGAGACTCACCTCAGCCCTGAGGTTTGGAGAGTTAGAGGAGCCTGCTGAGGGTCACAGAGCTGCCACACAGGGACATAGGCAGGGCAGTGGACTCAGCCCTACAGCCTCTAGGGACCCTACTCCTGACACCCACTCTGAGCTCCAGCCAAGGCCAACTCCCTGGGCCACAACACGTGGAACCAGCTCTGAGCTCCAGCCTGTCTCCCTGGTTTGAGGAACTATCTAGAACATTTTTTTTGTAAAAAAAAAAAAAAAAAAAAAAAATCCATTTTGCTTTCTTTTCTTTGGGAAGGGAGCTTCAGGTTACACTTTGTTATTGTCTCATTTGTTCCCAGCTATAATTCTGTCAGGTGGACAAGGCCAGTATTGTTATTTTCCTTGTTTAACTGAATGGATTGAGGCCCAGAGCAGGCTAGCAACTTGGCTGAGGTAACAGCTAAAGGGTGAGACAGCTGAGGCAGAAGCCAGAGGATTAGCTTGTGTCACCTGCCCTCTGGGACCCTGGGAACAGTCTGAGACCCAGCAGGAGGCAGGGTAAAGGGTTTTAACAGCAAAGGGTCCTCATCCCAGCCCCTCTATTATGAAGGCCAACAGCACTGAGTACATGAAGAAGGTCTTTATTCCTTTGTCTTGTGCTGTGTTTAATTCTTGCTTTCTGATAACATGCTGCACAGTGTAGCCTGGAGTCTTTGGATGAAGGAAGGATTACTCATTGTTCAGGGCCCGCCTACTCGTTGCCCACATGCCACTGTCCCAGCTCAATAATGCCAAGGCCCTCCAGCTGTGTTGCTTCCCTCAGGCTCCCTTTCCCTGGAATTCTGGGGTCCCTCCTGGAGTTGAAAACATCCCTTGGAGGCTCCTGCTTTCCATTTGAGCCTTTGACTATCCCACCAGCACTTTTCCTCCAGGCCACCAGGGGTCACTGTAGTCTGCATAGAATTCTTGAGGTTGGAGGCTGTCCCAGGTTGTCCTGCAGAGTTTGGGATTACACCCAGTAATTTCAGTGAGGGTGGGAATGTGGATGTCAGGTTGGATGATCTCCCTCAAGCTTGATGAGACCATTCTCATGTCCTCAAATTACTGGGCAAAATTTCCCTCAACTCCTTCCCTGTGGGTCCTGTCAGCTTATGATGGGGAGGGTAGTATTATTTTTTACTCCCTGAGAGTTCATTTTCTCCAAATTCTGCTTACATTTTTCTTTGTTGGCATAGGTAATTGTTTATTCAGGAGTTCACGCTGATGGCACAATATCTGTCCCCATGGCTAAAAAGTGATGGTAGTGGTGGTGATGCTTCTTGGGGGCTTAACAGAATGGGTTAAACCATTCTGTTGCTGAGGCAACTCTGGGCTGCTGGGACCAGTGCAACGACTTTGCTCTATGGGTTCAAACCCTATTTCAACTGCCTTCTTACTGGCTGTGGAAACTGGGTAATTCCTTAAATCTCTCTAAGACTCAGTGTTTGGGTTGAAATTCATGTTCACCTGGAAGCTGAGAATGTTCCAAATAACCTTATTTCCAAATAAGATCTCTGCAGATATAATTAGTTAAGATGAGGTCATACTGAATTAGGGTGTGTCCTAAATCCAATGACTGATGTCCTTATAAGAAAAAGAGAGGTCAGAGAGACTGGCACACAGGAAGGAATGCCATGTGAAGACAGAGGCAGAGACTGGAGTGATGTGTCTATAAGCCAAAAAAATGCCAAGGATTGGCAGAAGCCACCTGGAGCTAGGAAGGGGCATGGAAGGATTTTTCCCTAGAGCCTTTAGAGGGAACAGGACTCTGCTGACACCTTGATTTTGAACTTTTGGCTTCCCAAACTATGAGAAAATAAATTTCTGTTCTTTTAGGTCACTCAGTTTGTGGTAATTTGTTACAGCAGCATAGGAAACTAATACACTCAGTTTCTTCAGATGCAAAGCAGGGATAATGTCACCTCAGAGTTTGCTGTGAGATTAAATAATGTATGTTTTATGAATGGCTGTGCAGTCACTCTGATAGCCAATTCACAGCTCTGGATGGCTGAAGGCCATTTGCCAGGCATTTAGTAAGCCCTTAGAATGTTAAAAGTTATTACTTGTGTTGATTTCTTTGCTTTTGAGAGTCCTCATGGTTGACAGCCTCCTCATTCTTGGGAATCCCCTCCCACTTCATCTCAGGTCACCTTCCCTGTGGCCTTTTCACTCTTCACCCAGTTAGCAAATCCCTCAACCCAACACCCTCCATGGCAGCACTGGGGTTGTTTTCTCGGTGCCCTGCTGCTCTGAGGAGCATGAGCCTCCCTTCAGTGTCTCAGCCACTGCTGAGCCTGTGCCCTTCACCTTCATGGGCCTCCTGCCATCTGCTTGGCCCTCCCATCTGCCTTCCCCAATGGGACCAGTTGAGTGGATGCAAGTGTAGTGTGGCCAGTGGAATTGTATCTACACCATACTTTTGCTTGTGAGGCCCGGAGGGCCCCTGAGAGCAGTGCCTGTGCCAGGCACCATTAGTGCCTGATGTCTGGTCACAGGACCACCTCACAGCAGCTGAAGGGCTAGGGCAGCCTGAGAGTTTGTCTGCATTCCGTTCCCACTGTGTCTTGTCATCCACATCTGAAACGAATCACAGCATCTCAGCTACAGCTTAATCCCCCTCACAGATTCCCACGCTGTTCCCTCAGAGCATAAACCAGTTCCAGTAACTACTCTTAAACACTCTCAGCCTTCTGCTGCCAGCTCCCATCTCTGTCACTCGGCAGCAGGTGGACCCCTTGTCGCTTCACATCTTCTGTTCTGCAATAGGCAGAGCCATACCAGACATAGGATAGAGGTGATTCAAGCACAGGGCCTTTCTGTTGGGTTTTCAAGGATGAGTACTGTAGGTAACTGAGATGGTAATTGAACCGAATTCATCAGTTCACTAAATATCTGTGCTTCCCGTGTACTAGGCAGAGTGCTGTATGTTGGAATTTTAAAAACAAGTGAGAATTTCTTCTGCTGCTTTCCCGGTAAGACCACCAAGTTGACTTCCACCCCTCTCATTTCTGCACGAAAAGGCCCGGGACCTACAATTACAGTAACTCTATGGATTACAAAATAATTCTACTGCTGATCATCTCTATGAAATACCAGAAACTTCTCTGCTTCAGACTGGGTATGAATCTTGATGTATCCAAGAGGTGTTGTTCCTGTCCATTTTACTTCAGGTGGTTTTTAAATGTCTGCACATTCCTTGACACTTGTCCTATCAAGAGGTGGAGTCTCTGACCCTTCTTTTATCCCAGTCATCTCAGACTGCTATAATAAAATACCATAGGCTGGGGCTTAACCATTTATTTCTCACCATTCTGGAGACCAAGTCTGAGTTCAAGGTGCCAGTGTGGTTGGGTTCTGGTGAGCGTCCTCTTCCTGGTTTACAGATGGCTACCTTTTTGCTATGTCTTCGCTTGGCAGAAACAAAGAGAGGGGGCAAGCTTTTTGGTGTCTCTATGAGGACTCCACCCTCAGACCTCATCTAATTACAATCATTTCTCAAAGATCCTATTGCAAATATCATCACATTAGGGACTTAGGCTTTAACATATGAATTTTTGGGGTGAAACAAGTCAGTCCACAGCACCTTGATCTTGGGCTTTTGTGACTGCCTTGATGACGAAATGTGGTGATGTTGCATGACTTCCAAGGCTGGCTTATAACAGATTCTATAGCTTGTGAGGGTTTCCCTGGGATGCTTACTTTTGGAAGCCAACCATCATGCTGTGAAGAAGCTCAGCCCACATGAACAGTGCATGTGGATGTTCCACCAAGAGTGCACACAAGATCCAGCTGACAGCCAGCATCAACCACCAGACAATCTTTGAGGAAGCCTTAGAGAGGACTCCAGCCCTCACCACTATCTCTCTAGAACCACATGAAAGAGTCCAAGTAAGAAAGCATCTAGCTGAGGCCAGTCCAAGAGTGATAATTACAATAAATGGTTACTGTGGTTTATGCCACACAGTGATGGATAACCAGAACAGCAATCCCATTGGCTATTTGATTATTGCCCTTCAGAAGAGGGCTGACTTTAGTGTGCATGGTCCCAGCACCCCTGCACATTAGCTACATTAGAACAAAGGGCCCCCAGTTTTCTGCTTACGCTCACTGTACACACATTTAGTGCAGCCGTAGAAAGATACTGAAGCTCTTTGACTATAGCAGTGGTTCTCAGCCACGGCTGCATGTTACAATCACCTGGGGAGATTTTAAGACTTCCCCCCATGCCCAGGTGATAGTCCAGACAAATTAAACCAGAATCTTTGGGGATGTGGTCCAGGAATCAATACTTTTTAAAGTTCCCCAGGTGATCTTAATGTGTAGCTCAGCTTGAGACCCAGGGACCAACGCAGTGAGCATCGAGGCCAACTTGTTGGAGCAGTGTGGGCATTCCACATCACTGAAAACAATGATGCCAGTCCTCCTGCACCCTGGAGGAGCACTGTGACTCTTTCTGGGAAAATAGGAATAAATGTGCTCTTCTCCATTTCACTTCCAGTGAAACATATTGTCCCTGACCTAGATTATTGTTCTACCTAATGTCCTCCCTTCTGTCTCTTCTCTTTCTCATCCCTTCTCTTATCAGTGCTCAGAGTCCCATTTCCTTCATGAAGTGGTCCTGATCATTCCTTTCTGCTTAATGAATCACCCCAAAGCTCAGCAGATTAAAACAATAATAAACATTTATTACTTTATATCAGTTTGTGGGTCAGGAATTCAGGAGGGGCTTAGCTGGGTATTCTGCCTTGGAGCCTTTCATGAGGAGTCATGTAAGGAAGAACTAACATTTAAAGGTTTCACTGGGGTTGGGGTATCCACTTCCAAGATGGTGCACTTATGTAACAAGGAAGTTGATGTTAAACTGTTGGCAGGAGGCCTGGGTTCCTTTCTATGTAAACTTCTTTGCAGGGTTGCTTGAGTGTCCCTATGACACAAAGTGCCAGAAAAGTGATCCAGAGAGAGTGAGGAAAAAAGCTGTGATGTCTTTTATGACCTGGCTTAGGACCACACATCATAATTTTTGCAATATTCTATTGATTAAACAGGTCAGGGCTATTCATTGTAGAAGGAGATTCCACAGGGTTTAACTATCAGAAAGTTTGAATTATTGGGGGTCAGCCTAGAAGTTGGCTGTCACTACAGGCCTCAATCATCTCTTCCTTCTTCCACGCTGCCCCAGTGATTCTCAGATCTGGATGATCTACAGGATCATTTGAGAAGCTTCTAAAAGTAAAGATTCTCAGATGCCACCTGAGATGTTTTGATTCAATAAGGTATATAATCCATATTTTTAGTCTCCTGAAGCAATTCTGGTGGTCACAATAGGAACGTATGGTCTCTTTGATTTGGGCAGTTAGTTTCTGGTCCAGGTGGGACTCTTAGATTTTGTTCCCATGGGCCAGGCCACATAAGGGGGACTCTGTAATCCCAGAAAGGAGTCCCTGTGTTAGTTCAAGAACTGCTATTTTGTACCTTGCTCCTCTTCTGGTCACTCCTTTATTCCCTGGCTCCCCTTGTCCTTATCCCCACCATACCAATTGCCCAAATGGTCATTTTGATGGATCCAAACCTTTAACTTAGCCTCTCATTCTGGGAAGAGAGTGTTTTCAAAGACTGAAAAATGGCCTTATGACCTCCTACAACTATATATGGCCTATCATCATGGTAATGTGTGGGTGGTGAAATAGAGAGGGTTTTGAGTAAACCTATTTTTTTCATCTCAAAAATAAAAGTTTCGCAGGTCAGCTGGACAGTTCCTTAGTTATGCCAGACACTCTCCTCATCCAGCCCTTGTGTTTATTTTAGCGTCGTGTGGTTGAGAGCACTGACTCTGGAGCCAGACTTCCTAGGTTCAATTCCTGCCTCTTCTATTTACTGTCTTTACTGTCTTTCTGTGGTCCTGGTCCTGCATGTGGTAGCCAGTGGAAATTGCTCTTGTCCCTGCTTATTCTTCACAATCTGTCCTTCCTCAGGGGCTGTGGTGTTCACAGCATGGGCAGCAATCCGTGCTAGAGCTTGAGAGGTGTCATGAATCTGAACACATGGCTGAAAGGTCGTTATGAGGAGGGTTTGGATTCGGGGTTCACAAAGTAAGAATGAGTGTGACCTGCTGAGAAATTGCAGGAAGAATTCCAGGGTATATGGGGAAAAGAAGTTAATGAGGATTCCCAGGGTTTGATTTGAAAATGGGGGAAATATTGGTACCATTTGCTGAAATGGGGATGATCAGAGGGACCCACAAGTTTGAGCAGAGCTGATAAGAGTTTTGTTTTGATTTTACTGAACTTGAGACACCTACTAGGTATCTAACTCAGCACTGAGATATCTGAGGTTGGATCTCAGAAAAGACATTGGGCTAGAAATAGACTTTCAATAATCATGAGCACGTTGGTGTCATTAAAGCCAAGGGACCAATGAGATGTCATGGCATATGACTGTAGATAGAAGAGATGCCACCCCGGGCTCCATTTAGAGGGTGAGGAGCCAGTGAAGGGCCCTACAAAGGAGCTGTAGCAAGGCAAGAAGCAGTGCAAGGGGGACCATGGGTTCCAGAGAAATGACTTTTTTAAAAGGTGAGAGATACTAGAACATATTATATGCTTATGGTGATAAGCCAGGATATAGGGGTAGATTTATGATGCCAGAGGGAGGGAAGATAATTATAGGAGAAACGTCCTTGAGTATAAAGGAGAGATAAGGTCCAGAGCACATGCAAAGGGGCTGCTTAAGAAAGAAGCAAGGACCGCTGGCTACCTGCCATGGAGAGAACAGGGAGTGGAGGAGTCTAGGTGCAGGGAGATCAGCAGATGTGGTGGCAGGAGATGATTGCATATTTAGTGAGGACAAGATGCTGGGGTCCAGCATGAGAGGGGTGTGGGAAATTCAAGCACTGAGGAGTAATGAAATAACCTTCAGGGGAAATGAGAGAGCAAACGATTCTAGCAATGTGGTAGGATGACTGGGCAGGGTAGGGTCCCTTTGGGATTTATGGTTATAAAGGAGAAGAGAACCCCCTCTCCCCAAGAGGAAGCAATAGTCCAACTGAGGCAGAGAATTTGCCTCCACTTGACAAAACTAGGAAGAGAGCTACAGGGTGGGAAAACCAGGCCAAATATCGAGGACAGGTGACACCCATGGTGTAAGAACAAATGGGGCATTTCTGTTACTGTTGCTTGGAAGCAGCCAGAAAAGCAGCCAGGAATTGTCCAAGGCCCCACTATTTCCCCTCATCAGGGAAACAGCTATTCAGCTCCCTGCCTGTTCTGCTCCACACTTTGGGAAGGAAGCAGTGAGAACAGCCAACAGGGACCCACCCAGTGAGGCCATTTTCCATGCACTTGTCCAGTGTGGCTGCTCTGCTGAATAATTGTCAGAAAAAGGTTCTTGACTGTAGCCCAGCTTCTGACACAACTAAGACATTTGTAATTGGAAGGCCTGCTTCAGTCTGTGGCTACTTGACGTACTCCAAACTTTGAGGCCAGTTGACTAGGTGGGCCCTGAGACAGGACTTTGCCTAGAACTTAATTTTCCTCAAAGTTGACCCAGCAGACTTGATTTCCTTCCTCAGGGGGGAAATCGAACTCCTGGTCATAAAGTCTACCCTTCCGTTCTGCTGGCCTCACATGGCAGGCATCTGACCAGCTGTGGAGGCTTCCAGAAGTTGCAGCCTCTAGCTGCCAGGCAGCAGCCAGGACATAGTCCCCATCCTTTTTGCATGTGGAGTTCAAGGTTAGCTGAGGTGCTGTCTCAGGTTTTGTCAGGAAACCACAATATCAGATGGGTGTCATATCTACTAGAGATCTTGGGACATAGCTATCCAAGAGCTTTATGATGCATGTCTTAGTCCGCTCAGAACTCCATAACAAAATACCACAGATGTGGGGAGGAAGGCAGAGGGCTTAAACAACAGAAATCTATTTATCATGGTTCTGGAGGCTGGCAAGTTCAAGATCAAGGCAGGATTTGGCTTCTGGTGAGAACTCTTTTCCTGGCTTTCACTGCATGCTTGCATGACAGAGAGAGAGAGAGAGAGAGAGAGAGAGAGAGAGAGAGAGAGATAAAGAAAAGAGGTCTCCTGTGTTTCTTCCTCAGTAGGACACCAGTTCTAACAGATCAGGGCTCTACCCTTAACCTTAACTTTACCCTAATCAACTCCTTAAGGCTCTATTTCCAATCAGCTACATGAGGTTAGGGCTTCAACATATGAATTTGGAGGGGACACAATAAAGTTTGTAGCTATCCTATGGCCTCGCCTGGACTTGATGAGTCCCTTTTAGAGTCCAAAACAGGCTGTGTCCAGGGATGTTTGGTTGCTCTACCAGATAACCCAGTGGCTCTGAAAACAAAAATGGGCTCCACTCCAAATAGGTGGTTGTACACACT
This sequence comes from Lynx canadensis, assembly GCF_007474595.2. Classification (NCBI taxonomy): domain Eukaryota; kingdom Metazoa; phylum Chordata; class Mammalia; order Carnivora; family Felidae; genus Lynx; species Lynx canadensis. The sequence continues at coordinate 69,476,179 of NC_044304.2, read as the reverse complement.
GGAGTATGAGTTTCTGACTCCGCTCACTTTGGTTCTCTGGATTTCTGGGGGTGGGGGCACCACATCAAAGTGGACATGTTCTGCTATTCAGAGTTATGTGCCCTGGAAAAACAGGCTGGTGTTACAGGTCCTGAGGCTAAAGCCCTGTTGGAGGAAAGCACCTCTCTTGCCACTTTATGTTGGCCTTCCTGACACCATGGTGCTGTTTCAGGCATCTGATGTGCCCAGTGTAAGATGACCACCTCCTCTTGGTCCTGGATCAGATCTAGCAGGGAGCTGTGTTTGTTGAAGGCACTGTCTCCCTGCTGCCTTCCCAGATTAACTGTTTGACATGAGCACTGGGGAAGAGGCAGGAAATCTGTTGTTAGTGTACATCCTAATTTTAAGTATAGGCTTAGTAGATTTCCCTCTGTTCTAGCTGGGACTAATTGACAAAAGTAAAAGTTGAATCTGCCTAGAAAAAACAAGGGACTTTGCTGACTCTTAGAACTAAGAATTCATTCAGCATGTTTCTTCAGCAATGCAGAATTCTGGTTTTCAACCCTTGTTGTCAAGAGTTGGTTTGTCTCTTTCTCTCAGCTCTGCTTTGCTCTGGGAAGCTCTTCCCTGGTGGTGGGAAAAATGACTTCCAGATGCCCCAGGTTTACATGATCCCCATAGCTAGCAATCTGCTAAGGAAAGAGAATTGTGTTTCCTAATACCCTCATCCCTCTGCCTGAATATTCTGGTTGGTTTTGTTGGATCATATCTTACCCCTTAACCAATCACAGAGTCTGGAGGGATGGGGCACACAAATAGGCCAACTTTATAATGAAAGAGGCTGCAATCCTCAGTTTTCAGCCTTGACAATATTATTTTGAGGGCAGAAGTTTCCATAAGAAAAGCATGTGTCACAGACCAAAGTGTGAATACATCTGCTATTTAACTTCTCTAGTGCATGCACTTGAGGTGGGGAGGTTTAGCTGGGTGTATTCACACACACAAGAGAGCATCAGGAATCGTACCTGCCACTCTCATAACAATGGGACCACTTGGTTCCACACTGCCAAGTTCACACATAGCTATCCTTCTGATGCCTCCATTTAGAAAACATTGCAGCTTGGTTTTTGTCCTTTGTACATCATACTTTTAGCACCTTTGCTGCCTTTGGATTTTGACGAGCATTGTCTTAAATGATGGATACACAGGATGAGATTCAAGGAAACCTGACTTCCCACATGCAAGTATGTGGTACTTGGCCATAATCTTACAGTGCTTTGGCTTCCTGCCAATGAATTTTTAAATTTTTGGCAAGTGTTCTTTGGTTTGCCCTTTTCTTTACATGGTGACCTATTCTCCAGCATGTCCCTGCCCCCTCAGATTCTACCCCACCCAGCAAAGGGAACCCAGGTGGTTAGGACTCATGGTGGGGATGTGGATGGCAGCTATGATGGGTTAATTTCTTTGAAATCCTGTTCCTGGCTTCACTGAATATGTTTTACTTTTTGGATGAAAACCCAGCCCCCATCCCCAGTGTTCATCATCCTCCAAAAGGGGGATAGTTTAGTGAATGAATAATATTTGTGGAATTAATTTTAAAACTATTTGCTCCAAGACAATCATGGGAATGTCTCAATGTTAGATCACTGAGTGACTTTCAGAATCATAGCAGGAAAGGAGTAGATGTTTTGTTGTCAATCATCTGGAATGACGGTGATGCTGGACAAAGCACAAGGCTCATGGAGGTGAGCCTGAGACAGAGTCAGGGGAAAGTCCTAATGTCTGTGATGGGACTGTTTGATCAAGGCTCTGATGTTTGGTAGGTATGGATCATCCTGATTTTGGGACTGTGGTGCCATATCTAGTGCAACAATATGGGATTCTGAGTGCAGGCCCCTGTGCTTATTGCTTAGCTTCTAGAGAAAGAGAGAGAGAGAGGTGGCATCTGCATCTTCTAGGCCCAGGAGCACAGTGGTCTTAGAAGCATCAAGGCAAGCACAGTGGTGGCATGAGAGCCTGGACTGTGCTTGACAATGAGACAAGACCCTGGGGGAACCCTCAGTAATACTTGGGCAAATTTTAAAGCATGCTAATCTCTAAAACAAAATACCCCTGTGATGTGGGCCAGATACATGTGACCACCTCATGTTGACCATTCTCTGGTTTTCCACGTTTAATCCTTCTGCTCTGGTATCCAATTCAACTATTACTTTCTGGCTCCCAGGCTGTGGCTTTGCTTGATCTTTCCCAAACTCTAGCTTGATCTTTCCCAAAGGTGGTTAGTGGTCAGCTCTGGGAAAAGTATTTAGTCAAACTTCTCTGGGTATTCAAGTCCCAGGTAATGAATGCAGAGCCTCAGATCCCAATCAGAGAATGACCCTTTAGGTGCTGCCATCTGTCCATCATATACATTATCATCTCTAGGGAAGCTGTGAGAAAGTATTTCCTATGTGTTTACATGAAGACCATAAAGATGAAAATAAGCAAACCCTTGCTATAGCAAGGGAGTCAGCCACCATAACTTGCTTTTGGCAGAAACTCAGATGAGGAGTAGGAAAGCTTCATTGTGGAAAAAGCAGAAGGTTTTAGTGTGTCCTGATTGGAGGCTGTTGTCATGGCAAAGCTGGAGATGGGTACTAGAAGGAGGACATTCTATGTGATTGGTTACATTTATAACCAATGTGTAACCAGGAGTGTATAATTGGCTTTCTCTGCTTGGACCTAAGTTGGAAATAAGGGCAAAAACTAATGAAGCTGTAAGTTGTTAATCAAGTCCTGGCCCTTTGGGGCCAATTGTTACAGAAGCTGTTGTTTGGTTTCCTGGATTGTTATCAGAGATAGCAGTCTGACTTCCCCTAAGTCTGACTTATGGCAGGCTGGCTTCCTGGGCTGCCTGCTGCAAGTTGTAGGTTAGCTCTATTTTTACAAGTAGGCTGGCCATTGTTTGTTTATATGTTCATTCTCTCAAGTGCTTGGACATAGTAACAAACTTCTAAAAAGTAGCTATTATTGTTATGGTCACCCCCACTGAGGATGCCCCAATTGTTCACCCAGATGGTTTTAGAACTAGGTATTGTTTAGGTCAGTGGCTTCTCTAAAGCATGCATGCCCTGGGCTATTTTCAGATCTGGATGATTAGTTTTGTGGCCTGTCCCTGCTGAGGGAGCTCTTCCCAGGTATTGCTGTATCAGTGCGGTCAGAGTCTTGGGTGCAGTTGAATAAGGCTCCTTTCCTAGAGGCTCCAGGTTCCACAACTGATTTTATCATACTCTGTGCTTTGTGTTTTAAATTCTCTAGTATTATAATCTTCTCTAGGCCAGAAGGACCTGCTACCTTCTGAATTCCTTACCAAGTCTCTCTCTCAATTTCTTTTTCTCCTTGTTTTTTCCTTCCTCGTTTTCTTTGGTATTGTCCCTTGTTCTCTGGTTTTTCATTATTTTCTGATTATCCTTCTGATTGTTTCCCCATTTTCACAGCTTCTAAAATATATCCAGACTGGAAAATTATATTAGTTTTCTTATTGCTGCGATAACAAATTCCTATAAACTTAGTGGCTTAAAATAACACAAATTTATTATCTCATTGTTCTGGACGTCAGAAGTTTCACTGAGTTAATACCAAGGTGCCAGCAGTGCTGTGTTCCTTTGGGGGTTTCTAGGGGAGAGTCCATTTTCTAGTATTTTCCATTTTCTAGAAGTCACTTGTGTTCCTGGACTCACAGTCCCTCCCTCCATTTTCAAAGCCAGTTCTCTATCTCTCTAAGTCTGTCTGTCTTTCTCTGACTTCTGTTTCTGCTGTCATACCTTTTGCTCTGGTTCTGATTCTTCAGCCTCCTTCTGAGGACATGTAAGTACATTGAGGCCACCTGGATAACCGGAGTAATATCCTCACTTTAATATCCTTAAATGAAATTACATCTTCTAAGTCCCTTTACCATGTAAAGTAACATATTCACTGGTTCTGGGGATTAAGATGTGGATATCTGCTATAGGCTGAACTGTGTTCCTTCAGAATTCCTATGTTGATGTTCTAACCCCCAGTACCTCAGATTGTGACTGCGTTTGGGAATGGGGTCTCTAAAGAGATAATTAAATTAACATAAGGTCATTAGGGTGGGCCCTAATTCAATATGACTGATGTCCATATAAGAAGAGGAAATTTGGGCACAGACACAGGCAGAGGGAAGATAATGTGAAGGTACAGGGAGAAGACAGCTCTCTACAGCCAAGAAGAGAGGCCCCAGAAGAAACCAATCCACCAACACCTCGATCTCAGAGTTCCAGTTTTGAGAATCATGAGAAAATAACCTCCTGTTGAACCCACCCAGTCTTTGGTACTTTCTGTGTCACAGTCTGTGTTATGGCAGCCCTCACAAACTAATACAGCATATTGTGGGGATATTATTCTGTTGACCACAAGAGTTATGGTCTAAAGCTTGTCTGAGTGTAGTCTATTTTGCGAGTGGTAATATTTCTCATTTTATTTGTGACATTAGAAATCAGAGGCCTACATGCACTGAAGTGCTTAAATGAGCTGAGATGATATAAGCCTCCTAGTAATTGAAAGGCTCTGAGTTCAAAATTTGACATGGACCTCTTTTGGAGATAGTTGGGAGTGAATTTGTTTTGTTTTGTTTTGTTTTGTTTTGTTTTGTTTGGTGAGAGCATACAGGAGCTGAGTTAGGACTTTGAACACTGGTAGTTAGAACAAAGAGACACTCTCCTGACAGACATGACAGCCTGTGGGCCAAACCACAGGCAGTGGTAGAGAGGTAACTGCATGGGGTTCCCATGGTGTACAGACATGGTACCCCCCTGGGTGCAGACCATAAGGGGTGGACTGTCTCAAATGAATTTACAAACCATCATAAAGTTGACTAAAATACATCTGCTTTTTATAGTCTCCACTTGCTAGAAATTCTACACAGTGTCAGTGATAGAGTCCTGCCCCCCTGCAGTAGAGGGTAAGTGGGGATGGGAGTGAGTCTTCCTCCCTCCCCTCAATACTCACCACTGGGGCCACATGGTGTTAGAGGTGACTGGGAAAGAAGATATGGAAGAAAAGAGGTTGTGTTACAGGATCACAAAAATATTTGTGCAATTATTTAATGTCTTTCTCCCCCACTAGCCCACAGCAGCATGAGGACAGGGGTTGTGTTTGTATAGATTATCACTATAGATATAGATGGTTTACCATAGTGTGTGGCACATAATAGGTCCTGAAAATATTTCGTGAATTAATTAATTAGTTAATTAATTGAGTCTGAAAGGGAATTTGGAGAATGAGATGAAGCTGACTTATCATTTGTACACTATTTTGCAATTTTTGAAGGACTTTTGTGTCCATTTTCTCATCTGATCCAAATACGTGAGGTTGCTCGTATTTGGAGGATTCTGACAATGATGGTCCCATTCAGAGAGGCACAGGGACATGCCCACAAGCCTGTGATCAATGGCAGGACTTGGAAAGCAGTGGTCTGATCTGTCCCATGGTGTTCAGCTGCCTCCTTTCCCAGATAAAGAAACTAAGACCTCACTTTTAAGGAGAATTACTGGCCTGTATCTCTGATGAACATGGCTGCTAAAATTGTCAACAAGATACTAACAAATCAAAACTAACAGTACATTAAAAGAGTTATTCACCATGATCAAGTAAGATTTATTTCTGGGATGCAGCGTGGTTCAATATCCACAAATCAATGGACATGATACACCACATTAATAAAAGAAAGGATAAGAACCGTATAATCCTCTTAATAGATGCAGAAAAAGCATTTGACAAAATACAGCATCCTTTCTTGATAAAAGCCCTCATGAAAGTAGGGATAAAAGGAGCATACCTCAACATTATAAAGGCCATATATGAAAGACACACAGCTAATATCATCCCCAATGGGGAAAAACTGAGACCTTTTCTCCTAAGGTCAGGAACATGATAGGAATGTCCATTCTCATCACTGTTGTTCAATATAGTATTGGAAGTTCTAGCCCCAGCACTCAGACAACAAAAAGAAGTAAAAGGCATACAAATTGGCAAGGAAGAAGTCAAAATTTCACTATCCACAGATGACATTATACTCTATGTGGAAAACCCAAAAGACTACCAAAAAATTCTGCAAAGTCACAGCATATAAAATCAATGTACAGAAATCTGTTGCATTTCAATATACCAATAATGAAGCAGCAGAAAGAGAAATCAAGGAATCGATCCCATTTTCAATTGCATCAAAAACAATAAAATGCTTGGGAATAAACCTAACCAAAGAGGTAAAAGATATGTATTCGGAAAACTATAGAACCCGTATAAAGAAATAGAGGAAGACACAAAGAAATGGAAAAATATTCCACGCTCATGGATTGGAGGAACAAATATTGTTGAAATGTTTACAAATGTTTACACTACCCAAAGCAAGGTACACATCATTGCAATCCCTATCAAAATACCACCAGAATTGTTCACAAAACTGGAATAAACAATTCTAAAATTTATATGGAAACACAAAGGCTTCAACTAGTCAAAATAATGTTGAAAAGCAAAGCAAAGTGGGGGACAGACAGCACAATTCTGGACTTCAAGGTGTATTACAATGCTATAATCATCAAGACAGTATGGTACTGGCACTAAAACAGACACATGGATCAATGGAACAGAATAGAGAACCTAGAAATAGACCCACAACTATATGGTCAGCTAATCTTTGACAAAGTGGAAAAGAATATCCAATGGAAAAGGCAGTCTCTTCAATAAATGGTGTTGGGAAAATTGGATGGTGACATGTAGAAGATTGGAATTTGACAATTTTCTTATATTATATATAAAAATAAATTCAAATGGATGAAAGACCTAAATGTGAGGCAGGAAATCATCACAATCCTAGAGGAGAACACAGACAGCAACTTCTTTGACCTTGGCTGTAGCAACTTCTTACTACAAATGTCTCAGGAGGCAAAAATGAACAATTTTTTGTAAATTTTATTTACAAAATTTTATTTTTTTACAAACTTTAATTACAAAAAAGAGAGAGAGCATGCTCAAGATGGGGAGGGGCAAAGAGAGAGTGAGAGAGAGAGAATCCCAAGCAGGCTTCATGCTGTCAGCACAGAGCCTGGCATGGGGCTGAGTCTCAGAAGTCATGAGATCATGACCTGAGCTGAGATCAAAAGTTGGACACTTAACTAGTTGAGCCACCCAGGCACCCCATGAACTATTGGGACTTCATAAAGATAAAAAGCTTCTACACATCAAAGGAAACAACTACAAAACTAGAAGGCAGCCAATGTAATGGGAGAAGATATTTGTAAATGACACATTGGATAAAGGGCTAGTATCCAAAATCTATAAAGAACTTATCAAACTCAATGCCCAACAAATGAATAATCCAGTGAAGACATGGAAAGAAGACATGAATAGACATTTTTCCCAAGAAGACATCCAGATGGCTAACAGACACATGAAAAGATGTTCAACATCACTCACCACCCGGGAAATACAAATCAAAACCTCAATGAGACACCACCTCTCACCTGTCAGAATGGCTAAAATTAACAACTCAGGCAACAGCAGATGTTGGCAAGGATGTGGCAAAAGGGGAACTTTCTTACACTGTTGGTGGGAATGCACACTGGTATAGCCACTCTGGAAAACAGTTTGGAGGTTCCTCAAAAAGTTAAAAATAGAACTACCCTATGACCTAGCAATTGCACAACTCTGCATTTATCCAAATGATACAAAAATAGATTTGACGGACCCACAAACTAATCTTTGACAAAGCAGCAAAGAATACCCAATGGAATAAAGACAGTCTCTTCAGTAAGTGGTGCTGGGAAAACTGGACAGCGACATGCAGAAGCATGAACCTGGACCACTTTCTTACACCATACACAAAAATAAACTCAAAATGGATGAAAGACCTAAATGTAAGACAGGAAGCCATCAAAATCCTCGAGGAGAAAGCAGGCTAAAACCTCTTTGATTTTGCCTGCAGCAACTTCTTACTCAACACATCTCTGGAGGCAAGGGAAACAAAAGCAAAAATGAACTACTGGGAACTCATCAAAATAAAAAGCTTCTGCACAGCGAAGGAAACAAACAGCAAAACTAAAAGGCAACCGACAGAATGGGAGAAGATATTTGCAAATGACATAACAGATAAAGGGTTAGTATCCAAAATCTATAAAGAGCTTATCAAACTCAACACTCAAAAAACAAATAATCCAGTGAAGAAATGGGCAAAAGACATGAATAGACACTTCTCCAAGGAAGACATCCAGATGGCCAACCGACAATGAAAAAATGCTCCACATCACTCATCATCAGGGAAATACAAATCGAAACCACAATGAGATACCACCTGACACCTGTCAGAATGGCTAACATGAACAACTCAGGCAATAACAGATGTTGGCGAGGATGTGGAGAAAGAGGATTTCTTTTGCATTGTTGGTGGGAATGCAAGCTGGTGCAGCCACTCTGGAAAACAGTACGGAGGTTCCTCAAAAAACTAAAAATAGAACTACCCTACAACCCAGCAATTGCCCTACTAGGCATTTATCCATGGGATACAGGTGTGCTGTTTCTTTTTCTTTTTTTAAAAAAAATTTTAAATGTTTTTATTTATTTTTGAGACAGAGAGAGACAGAGCATGAGCAGGGGAGGGGCACAGAGAGAGGGAGACACAGAATCTGAAGCAGGCTCCAGGCTCCAAGCTGTCAGCACAGAGCCCGATGCGGGGCTTGAACTCACAGGCCACAAGATCATGACCTGAGCCGAAGTCGGACACTCAACCCACTGAGCCACCCAGGCGCCCCCAGGTGTGCTGTTCCAAAGGGACACATGCACCTCCATGTTTATAGCAGCACTATCAACAATAGCCAAAGTATGGAAAGAGCCCAAATGTCCATCGATGGATGAATGGATAAAGAAGATGTGGTATAAATATACAATGGAATATTACTCAGCAATCAAAAAGAATGAAATCTTGCCGTTTGCAACTATGTGGATGGAACTGGAGGGTATTATGCTAAGTGAAATGAGTCAGTCAAAAAAGGCAAAAAGCAGATGACTTCACTCATATGAGGACTTTAAGAGACAAAACAGATGAACATAAGGGAAGGGAAACAAAAATAATATAAAAACAGGGAGGGGGACAACACAGAAGAGACTCATAAATATGGAGAACAAACTGAGGGTTCCTGGAGGGGTTGTGGGAGGGGGGATGGGCTAAATGGGTAAGGGGAATTAAAGAATCTACTCCTGAAATCATTGTTTCACTATATGCTAACTAATTTGGATGTAAATTTAAAAAATAGATTTGAAGGGGCATATGCACCCCAATGTTTATAGCAGTGCTATTAACAATAGCCAAATTATGGAAAGAGCCCAAATGTTCATCAATTGATGAATGGATCAAGAAGATGTGGTACACACACACACAATGGAATGCTACTTGGCTATCAAAAAGAATGAAATCTTGCCATTTGCAACAATGTGGCTGGAACTAGAGTATATTTTGCTAACGGAAATTAGTCAGAGAAAGACGAATGTATGATTTTACTTATATATGAAACAAAACAGATGAAAACAGGGGAAGGGAAAGAAAAATAAAAACAGAGAGGGAAGCAAACCATAAGAGATTCTTAACTACAGAGAACAAAGGAACTGAGGATTGCCAGAGGGGAGGTGGGTCGGGAGATGGGCTAAATGGTTGTGGGCATTAAGGAGTGCACTTGGAATGAGCACTGGGTGTTATATGTAAGTGATTGATCACTGGGTCCTATTCCTAAAGCCAATATCACACTATATGTTAACTAACCTGAATTCAAATGAAATCTTGGAAGAAAAAAATACTTTGCAATAAATCAGCAAAAATATGCAAGACCTCTATGGTGAAAAATACAAAATGGTGCTAAGAGAAACTAACGACTTACATAATGGAGACATACACCATGTCTATGGGTTAGACGACTTGGTAGTATGGAGTTATCAATTCTCCCCACATAGGCATTCCCTGAAATCTCAATCATAATCCCAACATGACTTTTTGTAGAAATTGACAAGATGAGTCTAAAGTTTACATGAAAATGCAAAGGACCTAGAATATCCAAAGCCATCTTGGGAGAAAAAGAGCAAAATTGGAAGGCTTTACACTCCCCAATTTGAACACTTGTATAAAGTTAATAATTCTACAGTAGTCAAGACATTTGGTGCAAGCAGAAAAATCAACAAAGAGGTCAAAAGAACAGCAGAGAATATCCAGAACAGGACCCACTGGTGTTTAATCATGACTTGACTTGGGAACAGTGGCTCTTTTGAATTCATGTTCAGCATACTCAAGACAAGGAAGTGTGTGCCAGCTGAAAAAAGACCCTAATTTGTAGGAAGGTCCATAGCTCATGGTAGTATTTCAGGAAGTTAAAGTTTAGAGCCATTCACCATAGGCATTGGGTAAAATCATCATTCTCCCTCCTCCTTCATCTTATATTGTAAGTAAGAGTTATACGACAGATATAAATCTGACCTTGTGGGATGGAGCAATTGTTAAATAATTGACACCACCTTCTCATGCCATCCATGTATCCTAGATGTTCTGTGCCAGTCCTGAGTTCAAGTAGTCTATTCCGTGATTCTCAGATCACCAGTCCTTATTCAGGATTCAGAATATTGGCACGAAGTGGGGGCATGGGTCCTCTTTCTTAGACAGTTCCGGTATCGAATCCCTCCTGCATGCCCTGGAGCCAGAATGAACCCTTTCCACCACAGGTGGTAATTATAGCCACAGTTATTAAACCCTCGCTTGCCCAGTTACGTGACAAGCACTTTATATACATTGGACGATGTAGTCCTAACTCAACCCCAGTTGGGAAGATTATTTTGACTACTAAGTTACTGACAACTAGGTAAACTAAAACTAGGAGGAAAGGTGGATTCTTCTAAAGAGAGCAGGGAGCCACTTAGATTGAAAGCTTTTTATGGATTTTGATGCAGGTTTACAAGTTTTTAACTGCAATTCTGAAATCCAAACAATTCTGAAAAATGGAACACTTTTGGTAACAAATTTGGTCGCAAAATGCAGTCCTACATGCTGACAGAAATTGTGAATCTTCTAGAGGGGAGTAAATTATTTGCCTGTGCAATCATTTTATCTTGGGAGCATCTCAAGGGAGTTTTATTTAGGGAAGTGATGCCCTGAGATAATCTTGCTTTTGCTATTTAAGACCTCCTAGTTTCTTTTTTGCATAAATTTGTAGTTTCCTTTTAAGTTTACTTTGATTCACTCTTTACTGGGAAAATATGGCCGATGGTTATTTGATGGCATTCTATACTAACGATCACATCTATATGCATGATCTTCAAGCTTCATAAAGCAGTACTGTGTTCATTATCTTGTTTGCTCCTCGGGAAAACCCCTTCTTTTTTCAACAATGCAGAAATGGAGACTCAGGACACACAGGTGGCAGAAGCAGAACTGGAGCCTCTAGCATTGCCAGGTTCCCCAGGCCCAGGGCCCATCAGGAACAAACCAAAGTTCTGGCTTCAGGACAGCTTGTCGATGACCCTCACCAGCAGTAAGAGTCTCATGTGTTAGTTAATGCACAATCTGCATACCTCCAAGTGAAAAAATTAAAGAGAAATTCAAAGGATCAGCCATGCCCAAGGTGGAAAGATGAGTGACTGTTCTATCTCGGGGTCATTACCTCCCAGGATTCAGACCACTGGGAAGCCCATGAGCATGCTGGTCACTTGTGTGTTCAGGAATTTCAGCCAGCTGTTTCCTTTGTCTCAGGTTTCTCTCCAGTCTAGTGTAAAGTCAATAAGTCATGATAAAGTACGTGATACGTTATTGACCTATAGGGTATGGTGGTTCAGGGAGTTTTATTGCTTCTCTACCAGGTTATATAAGGGTCTGGTTCCCAAATTTTGGCAAGAGCGTGCATCTGAGTCCTGTGCTGTCTAGGAACGTAGGAACCTGGAGGCACTGCAGACCACCTGACTCAAACTCCATTCTGGAACAGACCACTGAGGCCCAGGAGGCGGAAATCACTCGTATAATGTCAGGAAGTCAACTTGCAGAAGAGTTGGGGCTGACATGTAGTTTCTTCACTTCTGAGTACTTCTAACACGTCACACTGTCATTTCTGAATCTCAACATTGATGACCTTCGGCCTTTATGCTGTAAAGCACAAAGTGCCACCAGCAGAGGGCACCATTAATCTATTGGTGTTTTTGACAATTTTGGTTTCTAGTCCAGGCATTGTAAGGAATGCATTAATATTTGATAAAATATAATATGGGGATATTGCATTCATAATTTTAAGAATATATGCTGAGTGTTTGAAGGCACTGGATTTTATAAAAGGATATGAAACATCGTGATGTACTCTAACCTGGAGACAGATATCCCTATGACACATGGGAGCTCATTTGAAAACCAGGTTTAGAGAAGCATCAGCATTGGCTGAGTACCGCAGAAGCCACTGGATATCTCTGTCCCTGTGTCATCCAGGCACAGAAATACACTGCCATTTGTGCTGACAGAAAACAGGTGGCCACAACTGGATTTATTTTTTCTTTTAGAACAATTCATCACTGCGACATTACCACTTTCAAACGAATCCATGCCCTTCCACAATGCAAGGTCCCCCGGGACAGTTTAACAGACAGATGGGGTGAAACTCTGCTCTGCACATTCCAGCTGTTTGACCTGAGGATAGTAAGACCTCCTTGCAGGATTGTGGTGGGAATAAAATGAGTCACTGTGTGAGAGCCATCCAGCACAGTATGTGACACATAGTAAGCCAGAGTGATGAGGATCTGTCTCCAGGTGAGGGTGTTTGGGAGTTAGGTAGGGTTGGAGGCAGCCAGTCCTTGGCTATGTTTGACAAATAGGAATCCCAATAGGAAAAGGGGCTTGGGAGTCAGGATGAAAGCAGAGGCCGGGTGCTTTGAACATGGGCAAGCTGGTGGGCACAGCTTTGTCCCTTGACTCAGGAGGCCCTTGATCAGAGGGCAGAGTTAGAACTGCTGCATGAATAAGGCGGGAACTCAGCAGTCAGAGGCATAGCTCCATGGCCTGGGTCCACGCCCCCTGGACTCCGTGTGCATGTGTGTGTTGGTGTGTGTGTGGCACTATGTGTGCGTGTGTGAGTGGGCATGGGAAGGGCAATTTACATGGTGGAGCGCTTTCTGTTCCCACTGGGTCTTGAACTAGCAGACCGAGCCTGCAGGTGGTGCAGTAATCGTTCAAGCCAAGGTTTCTAATTCCGATTAGCTATTGGAAATTACCTCGGGAAGCTTCTGCCCCAAAGTAGGTTCTCATTAAAATTTCCTTCCCTTCCTTTCTTTCCCCATATCCCTCTGCCCACTCGTCTCCTCCTTCTCTTCCCCTACCCCCCTCCCCTTTTCCCCTCTCTTGGCCCCTCTCCTTTGCTCCCCTCCCTCCCCTTTCCTTCCCACAGGTTAGAGAGGATGTCCTGAGATCTCGGCCTCAGTAGGGACCCCTGTGGAAGCAGCAGTGGCAGAGTCTGCAAGGCTCTGCGGGCGGAAATGGGTGAAGGAATGGCAACTGATGCCCGGGTCATGATGCCAATTGCAAATTCGGTGACTTGAAGACCTTGCTGTTCTTTTTAAATTATTTTTTAGAGGGAAGCAGGGGTAGGAGGAAGTTATGATGTTTGGTTTATAGATGCAGTAGATGTGCATGTGGACTTATTTGGATGTTTTCCATATGGAAGTTATAAATTAAGTGTGGATAAAATCTCTGAGGTGTAAAAAAACCAAGCCGAGAGGGGGCTTGGATTGAAAATTGAGATAAGTTCTGCTTTAGGGCCCTACAGGGGACAGAACAGCCTGCGGAGAAGGCAGCAAAGGGGCCACAAGAGGTGTGAGTGGGAAACACAATGCAGTGGTGAGGGAGGTTGCAGAAACTGGGGCGGGGGGGGGGAGTCCTCCCTTTGGAGCTCAGCCACTGAGTGCTCATGAGCTGACATCCTTGCCAGGGACAGGGCTTTGCCTCTGAAGCCACTTTACTGAGGAGGCGGAACGCAGGGCAAAAGGCAGCCTCTTCTCTGCTGAAATTACCAAGTCACCGCATGACGACATCGTGAACAAGTGAGGTGGAATATAGCACTGACTGAAGAAACAAGATGGAAGGGTAAGGGGACCTCCCGGCATTCACAGAATGTCATTCCACTCCATTCTCAGTTGCCCTCTGAGGAAGGTATTTTTATGTGCATTTGCAGAAGAGACCGAGGTTCCGCTTAGCTGTTTGTCCAGGATCACAGAACTAGTAAATGACAAAACACGCTTCTAGCCAAATTGAATGGTTCTAAAATCTAAGTTCCTTCCACAATGCCCGGCTGCCTTACAGAGGCTGCATGCCTACAGGACCAGACTGTCAGTTTTCCAATGACCCAGTTCCTCCGTGGTCATGCCCAGCTACCCACTTAATACAACTCTTCGGTAGACCCTTTCCAGTCCTTATCTTCTGTCACATCCATCTGGTATTTGACCCAGACTGTGTCCTTGAAACTCTCCTCTCCTTTGGTTTCTGCCAATCCACTGGACCATTTTTTTTATTTTTTCTTAATGTTTATTTTTGAGAGAGAGAGAGAGTGTGAGCGGGCTAAGTGCAGAGAGAGGAGGGAACAGAGGATCTGAAGCGGGCTCCACAGTGACAGCAGAGGGCCCAATGTGGGGCTCGAACTCGTGAACCGTGAGACCGTGACCTGAACCGAAGTCAGGTGCTCAAACTGACTAAGCCCCCCAGGTGCATCCCCCACTTGACCATTTCTTCTATGTTTAACTGACTTGTTTTTCACTGTCCATCCCTTTGTTAGTGCTCTCCAGGATTATGTTCTTGGATATCTTCTTTAACTTTACTCTGGGAAACACAAACTAATAAGACTTTAGGGGCTAGGGAGTGAATGTGAATGTGAACAGCCAGTGAATGTAAGATAGCAGTGACACACCCAACTACTGCTAGGTTAGAAAGATGATACAGAGACGTATGGTCTAAGTGAGGGGTAGTGAGGCGGGTGGGTAGTAGGGTCTGTGAGAAATGGACAAGCAGTGTCTAAAAGGGGCCGAGGCAGAAAAAGACTGGGAGAACATAGAGTCAGAAAAAAATTAGCCTTGAGGAAATTAGTAGGATGTCTGGAAGTAAAGGAACCTAAAAACATATGGCCTGTTTAGGCCAATCAGATACCAAAGGCTGGCAGATCACTGTTTACACTGTGTCCTTAGACAAAAGCTCTGAGTTTTTTAATAAGTAAATAAACAAGCAAGCAGCCTCTATTTGCAACATCCATCCCCAGCATGCCCATGGTCATTTTAAGGTCAGTATTAGAACTGGCAGCAAAGCAGGGGGTGTGAACGGAGACTGGGACACTTTGTCACGTGGAGGCAGATAATGAGGACAGGGAACACTGAGTGGGTACCAAAGGGCATTGTTGGCAAAGGAGGAGTGGCTTCCACCAATAAACGAGAAATTCCATTCATCCATTTCAGGAACTTTTGTTTTTTTTTTTGTTTTTTTTTTTTTCAACGTTTATTTATTTTTGGGACAGAGAGAGACAGAGCACGAACGGGGGAGGGGCAGAGAGAGGGAGACACAGAATCGGAAACAGGCTCCAGGCTCTGAGCCATCAGCCCAGAGCCCGACGCGGGGCTCGAACTCACGGACCGCGAGATCGTGACCTGGCTGAAGTCGGACGCTTAACCGACTGCGCCACCCAGGCGCCCTCAGGAACTTTTGTTTTAAGAAGACTTCGTTGTCCCTACCAGGTACACTGCCAAGATCAGGTAGTTGTATTAAAGTCTGATGACAGGCAGGTGAAGTTGTGACACCATTGTTGCATCTTAATCTTTTTTTTTTTTTTTTTTTTGATGGATGGGGAAAATTGAAATGTGAAAGCTTCAAAGAGCTGTATTTCTAGAGTCATGCTATTAGGTGAGGTGTCTTTTTTGAATATACACTTCAGAAAGCCTGGGGTGTCAGGCGACCACCAGGAGAATGCTTTCTATGGGAGTTCCAGTGCTTTTTTGAGAAATGGCCCAGATGGTCTGAGGACCACCAGTCTGGATTTTTAGACACTGGGATAAGATTCATGAACACACATAGAGCAATAAGAGTGGATTTACCCTTGGGCGTGAGGGAGAATCTCTAGGAGTACATGAAACTCCATCCAGGAACACCAGCTTTTGAAAAGAACACTTTAGGGACTGTGGTGGCGACCCTTCTGTGCCATGAGCACAACCACAGTGACATGTAAATTCTTTCACGGGAAGGACAGCAAATTGGAGGAGCAAAGTGACCTTTTCAAATGCTTGAGGTCACTTGGAGATTTGAAGCTGAGGGTGGAATCCTTCCCCCGGTAACCACAGAAGTGGAATGGAGAGGGATGTTGGAGGGAATCCCAAAACTGTGAGTCCTCCTCTGAGTCTCCTTCTACCAGGTTCTCAGAGCTTCTTCGCTATCATTATCATTATCAAGTAAGCAGCTGAAAAACACCCCTTCTGGCCCACGTGTCCCTGTGATCTCTCGTGCACCTGCCCCTGACCATCATTACTATTCTCAAAGCAAATACAATCCCAGGGATTATATTCCACCCCACCACCTCTCTAACCAACTCTTAGGAGAAGGGTACGTCAGTTTAATTTTCAGTCCCCCGGGATTCTGAAATCATTAGATGTATTTTGGCGCATGCTGTATCACAAGTCCCTTCAGACAGAACTCAACTTCCTCATGTGGCTCTGAGGCTCTCTACCCTCTTCTCTCAGATTTGTCACAGGCTTCTGTGGCTCCTTTCCTGCCGCTTCTCTCTCCTCAGGCTTGGGGGGAACCTCATTAGCTAATCAAGCCGTTCTTGTCCACCGTGCCTCAGACCCCTGGGGAGCCACTGCCTCCAGCTGATGGGAGCTGGCACTTGAACTGAGACAGATTTATCTGCCGAGGGTTGCATCTTTCTAGCCCTGCCTCTTATAGCACCTTGTATCCTCACTTTGCTGTTAGTTCCTGATTTGAGGCTTCACCCTCCTAACTCCATATCTTTTCTCACCTTGTTACTTCTTCCTAGGATGGCCAGCCCACCCGCCAACAATTCCTCAAGCCAAGACTCCATCTATTCAGACATCACTCTTATTGGCCACCAATAGTAGTTATAAATTGTGCATACCTGCCTTCTTTAAAAAAAAAGTTTATTTATTTTGAGAGAGAGAGAGAGAGAGAGAGAAAGAATCCCAAACAGACTTCATGCTCAGTGAGGATCCCATGACCCTGGGATCATGACCTGAGCCAAAACCAAGAGTCACATGCTTAACTGACTGAACCACCCAGGCACGCCCCTGCCTTCTTCATCAGTACCCGAGGGAGGAAGGCAGAGAACATGAGGACTCACACTGCTTTCTACTCTTGGTAGTAAGGCTGCATTCACCAGGACACCAGGAAAAAACTCCATCAGATGTGTGAGAACTCCATGTCTAACCAGAAAGAATCCACCAACACACATGTGGATAGTGTGGGCTGGAGATATTCTCCACTCCCTGTGACCTGGAGAAATCTCTTCCTTCAAAGATGAATGAATGAATCTTTCCCTGCCCAGGTCAATTACACCCCGCAAGAAAATGTGCAGAACTCTGGTATTTTGAGCAGCTCTGCCTCAGTATAGCAACTACATATCTCCCCCAAAGCAGGATGCAGCAACCCCAGTCCTTCTCCGAAACAGATCCGGCTCCACACCACATTAACAAGGCACCGATACTTAGGGAGGATTATGTAGGTATTCAGTACAGAGGGTTTCCATTGCAAACCCCTATTACAAAATCCTCTACATTTTTTCCCTTTTGCCTGAATTCTTTCCTGGAGTCAGCAGTCTCATGTCTCCACCTAAAAGTCAGTGCGTCTGGGCTTTTCTGGCTAGGCTGGCTCCAGCCCTGTCTTCCCCGACCCCCCACACCATCTCTTCCCTAAGACAGAGCAAACCGCCATTTGTATCTTCACATTCACCCCTTTGCTGACCTGACAAAGATTCTCCTTGGAATTTACTCCCTGTCCTAGAGGCTGTTGGTAGTATCCAATATCTGCTCTCCCACTTTTCTACAACAAATGAACTCAAGTATATTATCTGGGCACAGAAAAGACTCCGTTCCCCAGCATCCCCGTCACAGTGAGGTGTGGCTACATGAGAACATAGCACGGATGACATGTAAGCATGGGCACAACTTCTGAGAAGCGTTCTTAAGAGCTCATGGCACAGCCCTTTCCTGCCTTTGTGTCCTTTTTTGCCCAGAATGTGGATATTTTGGCTGCAATTAGAGCAGCCATCTTGTATTAAGATGTGGAAGCTTTGTGCTGAGGAATGGCAGGGACAGCCAAAGAGAGAAAACAGGGGCTCCTCATGGATGAGCAAAATATTATTTAAATTTAAAAAAAAATTATAAGAATTCTTGATTATATTTGTTTCTACCTGCATTATTTTTGTAATCAAACATAACATAAAATTCCACCATTTGAGACCTATTTGAAATTTTACTTTATCTATTAAGACTTCAAGTATTTTCTGATATCAGAGAAAATAAATAAAATAATTGATAATTTGATTCTTAAAGTACTCGACTGTTTCAGGAACAAAAAAAAAAAAAAGAGGGTTTTGGAATACTTGTGGCAGAGGTCAGATTTAGACCCCAGATTTTTTTTTTTTCTCTGTAGATGCTGAAGCCTTGAGCCTCATATTTAACTGGTCTTTCTGTCCTACAAAGTATCTGAACCCTGAGGCTTCCCTTGACTGCGACATAGGGGGAGCAAAGGGTCATAAAGACTAAGGATCTAGCAGAGGAGGAAGTGGTAATTGATTCTTTTCCATATTCCTGCTTTTCAGGAAGCTGATCAGATGTTTTTACCTGGGGCGAAGGTGGTCGCTGGCGAGTCAAGAGCTTGGCCTCCTCATCCCCAGACCCAGCCCCTTGTCTGGGGCTGTTCCAATGTAGGGTGGGAGGGGGGCTGTGTGCCTGCCTCCAAGTTCTGAGGCCTGAATCATTTGACATCCTCCGGAGGGAACGATGGCCTGGCTCTCAGATGGTGTGGGCTAGCCTCCTGTTTTTATAATCTGCAAGCTCCTTTTACTTAGTGGGACATACAGATCCCTTTGCCTGATCCTCCTCCTTTAACCTTAAACTTGGGTCAGGAATAAAAGGAGCAGCTGAACAACAAGGCTTGATGGCAAAACCAGAGGAAAAAGTCTTTTTAACTCTTCCAACTTTCCCCTTTCTAGAAGTCTGAAATTCAGAGATGCAGAGTCTCAGCAAATGGAATTAAGCCTCCATTATAAAAAGTTGCAGAGCTCTGGTTTTCTGGCTCTTCTCGACCTTTTTACCCAAAGTGTTTCCATTCACAGAACCCCCTCTCTTTCCATTCTCTCAAATTAAATGATAGATACTATGTAATGTAGAAACCAGTGTGCTGGCAGCCGGGAAAGAGCTCTCTGCCTGCAGATGCTCACAACATAGGGAAAGATAGTCCCACCAGGGAACCTAAAAGTAAAAAGCTTTGGAAACTCAACACATTGGAAACTCAATGGGAATAGGATAAGGGAGAGATTCCTTTGGTAGTGGGGAGGGGGATATTTGGATCTATGACAACCTTATGGAAAAGGTGGAGGGAAAGCTAAATCCTATAGGGTGGTTGGGGAGAAAGGTCTCCTCAGGCCGAACGGGGATTGGAATATGACACAGAGGGCAGGTTGGGATGGTGATGGTGGACATTATCATGCAAATCTAGAAACCAGACACAGATTACTTTCTAGACATCTTTGGACACCATAGATAATATTTTGCATGCAAAGGACAGTTCTGTATAATTTTGGAAGACAAAAATGATAGGTGAGCATCTGTGCTTCAGAAGAAAGAGTAAAACACAGAGACCATTTAGGAGTAAAAGTATCCACATCATGTCCGTGAAAGAGATGTGGGAGGATGGAAAGGGCTAGATGCAAGTGGAGAGGGTGGGAGACTAGTGTGTGCTGATCTGTGAAGGGGAGGCGGGGTGGGGGGCGCGAGGTGAAGACCCAGTTTTTGGCCTAATTGTGTACAGTGTTTTCTGGAAGAAAACTGAAGAGTCAGTTGACTTGACAGTTTCAGGGCAATTCCCTAAGGAAAGAATTTATAATCCCATTACAGGCTGGACAGCTATCAAAATCAGAATGAACTTTCCTGCAGAAGAGGGGTCAGGATAAAGTCCCAGACTGACTGTAGACATCCACGGCAGAGGACCCAGCCCACTGAAAGGAAAGAGACTCAGATGAGCCACATGATCGTGAAATTTCAGAATTCATACAACAAAAGAAAATACTGACAGCTTCTAGACTAAAATAAACAGATAATGATAACAACAAAGTCCCACCCTCAAGTGGCAGTAGTCAAAATATTTGACACTTTGTATGGCCTGGGCACTGACCCATCAGAATGGATGCTACTAGAAGTAACACTAAAATAGTGTCTTGCTGTACTGGGCATTAGCCCGTTAGCTGTTTGGGTTGCGGGAAGTCTAGGGGATCCAAGAGGAAAGTCTTCAGAGGCCAGGACAGCTTGGGGAGACTTTGGCGGGGTGGGGGTGGGGGCGCTAGAGGACACTGGCCATGTACCTACTGCTACAGAAGAACTTCTGTATTTTCGCAATACATCTTAGTGTGAAACATCTGTCCACTCTGCCCACTCTCTGCCCCACTCCACCAAAGTAGGGAACTGAATCAAAATGGTATTCTCAGCACTGGTTCGGTGCTTTTGGGTATCTGAGAAACAAAAAAAATCAAACTAGAAATCTGACTTGGCCACACTATCCATCAATAAAAGTCATTTTTAGACTTGCAAGGCCTCAGGAAATGTACTTCCAGTAGAGTGATGGATTCAAGTTTGGTGGGGCCTGAAGCTTATGCAAATTGGGGGGGGGGCTTCTCTTTAAGAAAAGCATTAATACTCACTACTCTGGGGGCATCTGGGTGGCTAAGTCGGTTAAGTGTCCGACTTCGGCTCAGGTCATGATCTCACAGGTTCATGAGTTTGAGCCCCGCGTTGGGCTCTGTGCTGACAGCTCAGAGCCTGGGGCCTACTTCAGATTCTGTATCTCCCTCTTTCTCTGTTCCTCCCCAGCCCACGCTTTGTATCTCTCCCTCTCTCTCAAAATTAAATAAGTATTAAAAAATTTTTTTTAAATAAAAATAAATTACTACTCTGTAATTAGGTTCAAAAGTGAATATTTACTTAGACTCATGAAGAAATCACAATTAAACAAAAATATTAGCTTTAAATATTATAAACATTATAAAATCCAGAAAAATTTTGATCCACTGATTTCTGTCATTATTTATTTATTTAGAGAGACAGAGAGGGAGAAAGAGAGAGAGAGAGGGAGAGAGAAAACAAGTGGGAGAGAGGCAGAGAGTGTGGGAGAACGAGAATCCCAAGCAGGCTCTGTGCTATCAGTGCAGAGCTCAACTTGGGGCTCAGGCCCATGAACCATGAGATGATGACCTGAGCCAAAATCAAGAGACAGACACTCAACTGACTGAGCCACCCAGGCTTATATTTTTATAGAAAGAATAGAAATATTCAGTCTTTTCTGTGCTCTTATGGTTGACCAAAATTTGTTATTTCTGATTGATAGTATAGGAAACTAATGTGTTCATATTGAGATATGACCTCAGGCTCTGAGCTGGTGAGGCTGACAGGGAGAGAGGGAGGAGAAACAGAGAGAAGAGTTTTCTGGAAGCCATTTCTTTGAATTCACAAGTACTCAATTATACATAGAGGTAGCCATGACTCTTATACCCAAACTCTGTATCGCCAACTCAGCTTCCCCTTACCTAATTTTCAACACGTTTCTAGGCCACTGCATCATCACCTAGCAACATACGTGTGACAGAGGGAAAAAAGGAGAGAGATGTTGTCCTAAACAATTATTGTTAAACTATTTTATTTTTGCAGATTTTATAAAAGCACACAATCATGTGATGCTAAAGCAAAGGCCGTTCCTTCCTTGGGCCTTGGAAGAAGCCCATGCTGGTTGGGGACCTTAAAGCTTTTATGCTTCATTAGCATCACAGTAAATCCGCATTTACTTTTCTGTGTCTGTCCTGGGAAACTGTACTGTAGCAAATATTAGGATCAAAGAAAAAAGAAAAAAAGCTGTAGGATCCAGGAAATAGTGGGTCCAATTCAAGAGAGCTCCGAAGAAGGTTGGAACGTTGATGAAAAGCAATTATTCCTAGTCTGAGAAAGCAGCACATTCTTATTAATGTAGGATGAGCAGGGCTTACAGGAGTGCACATGTGAGTCCCAGAATTACAGGCCTTGGATATTTAGAAGATGCCTAAGGGATCCCATAAAGGAGCTCAGCCGTAAATGGTGAGTCCACGTATATGGATCATCAAGGCTCGCACCACTGAGATAATCTACATTTGTCAGTAGACTTGTCCAGCTGAGTGCTTACTGTCTCCAACAGCTAGGAATCCTAAATCCTAAATCAGAGCAGAAAAGGGATTTGTCTAGTGGTTTGATATTTATTTTTATTTCCCATTTGATTTGGATTAATAAATGAGTATTAGTGATTATAGCTCAAAAAGAAAGAAATACATCCTGTCTATATTGATGGGAAAATATAGAGAGAGGTAAGGATATATAGTTATACAGATAATAAATAAATGAGTTAAAAAGGCATTATAAACATATATTTCCTATACATACATATGTATATAGCAGGTGAATGTGTTATAAAGAAAGATATCGGGGTATAAGCAAACTAAACTGTCACGTAGCACAACAGAAAGTTTAAGGATAATATATAAGGCTGATGAATCTAGAAATAGCTCCATGAGCTTGTTATTGAGAACTTCAGGCACAGAAGAACTAAATCAGAAATTATTAAATATGATTGCCTCTGGAGACCAGGATGGAGGCTGGGGGGGCAGGCAGGGGACAGTTGTTTTTCCTTATCTGTGTCTCTACACTATTTGATTTTTAGAAAACACGCACATGTCTTTCTGATGAAAAAAAAAAAAGTTAAAACATTTGAAAGACAGCTCTGGTTATGAGCTTTACCCAGAGTCTGGACCATGGGATTTGTGTACGTAACAGCACTTTTTCAACCTTCTGCTTCATTTGACCTTTGCCTGGAATGGAATTAGTTTGTAACGCAAGGTTTCATTTCAGGAGATTCATCAAAATTTGTATTGTTCTAGAATTTCAACCATGTCCTACTGACAAGTTCGTGTTCACAGATTGTTGACTCCTCAAGAGATCAGGTTGCGTAACAGGAAGGGTTTCCTGTGCACAGATGACATTTCTTTTTTTAAATTTGTTTATTTATTTTGAAAGAGAAGGAGAGAAAGCAAGCAGGGAAGAGACAGAGAGAGAAGGAGAGAGAGAATTGCAAGCAGGCTCCATGCCATCAGCTCAGAGCTCAATGTGGGGCTCAAACCCACAAACCATAAGATCATGACCTAAGCTGAAACCAAGAGTCGGATGCTTAACCGACTGACCCAGGCACCCCAGAGATGACATTTTAAAACTCTCCTTGATACTGATATTAGACATTAGCATTCATAATATATTTGTAAATCAAATGAAACAGTTGTCTTCATGGAGTCAGAATCAAAAAAGAAACATGGCTGGTACCCATAAAGAGGAAAACTTTTGGTTAACGCACTTGGTTCTTTCTTCTTTTTTCTTTCTTCTTCGTTGCCATCTGACACAGACAAGCATAAAGAAGCAGTGACAGAATAGGGAAAGGAAAGTAACATTTCCTGGCACTCACTAGCACGAGGTCCCATACTGGGCTCTTCTCGTACACTAGTTCATGGGCTGCCTTGCCAATCCCATGAGACATGTCCTGGCGCTCCTCACTTACAGTAGAATGGGGTCTAACCCCCTGTTTTTATGATCTTTCCTGGCACAAATAAGAGCGCACACAGTACTGAGGAGAGCTTGTGTTTACGACAGCCCCTGGGCTAGCCCTGGCAAGGGTGCAGCCTGGTTGGCACCGGGGCCGGTCCAGGCCATGGTGACAAGGAAACGTGATTGGCTGAGTCCCAAGGTGGAAAACCCTCTGCTTTCATGGGTGCACGAGCAGAACCTGAGCAATGGCAGTGACTCTGTGTGTCTCTGAATCGGGCAATATTCATGCTAGGCATTGTCCTTGCCACGTGCCCATGGGCAGGTCACAGGCTGATGAGCAGGAGCACGGCACAGTGCAGTTGTGCAGAAAGAGACTGGCCGCTGTAACATCAGTGATCAGAGGAGGCACGGTCCTGGACTTAGGATCATGCAGCCAGCAACCTTCTCCCAGACTACCCCTCAATTCTGTCACACGCATTAGGGGCCTTACTCTCTTCTCTTATTAATGAGGAAAGTGAGGTGCCGTATGGTTAAAGTCATCTGCCATCACAAGACCACCATGGGGCCGAGTCAGGATTCCAGCCCAGACGTGTCCACGGCCGATGTTTCTCTTCCTGTATCACCAATGGAGGTGGGTTTTTTTTTTTTTTAGTTGATTTATTATTTTGAGAGAGAGGAAGGGGCAGAGAGAGAAGAGAGTGAGAATCCCAAACAGGCTCTGCACTTGAACTCACGAACCTTGAGATCATGACGTGTGCTGAAATCAAGAGTCAGACTCTGAAACCAACTGAACCACGCAGGTGCCCCGATGGCGGTGTTTTTAAAGGACAGCAAGACTGAAAAGAGTGATGGAGGGACAGAGGCTCGTGCAGGTGTGGCAGACAGAATAAAGATTAAAATCAGGGAGCCCAGGTGGGTGCAGAAATTTGCAAGTTCTCTCCCTCCCCTTAGCGCAAAATGAATTTCTTCACTCACAAACACAAGCGTGGGACGGCTACAAAGCACCTCGGCACATGTCCGGCAGGGAATGTCATCCTTTCCAGGTTTCAGGCCAGCAGCTGGGGGCTCCATGGGCCCGCGTTGGCAGGAGTCCAGGGAGACACAAAGTGCTGTGGCCGGGCGTTTCCAGCTCCCCTCCTCTCTGTGGACAGAGCCACCTGGCTCTCCTGTCACCTCGGCCAGACACTTCTGCCTTCAGAAAATCAGCTTATGAAACTCAGCCTTGTTCCAGAATCCCTGCTGGAACGCTGGGACTTTGGTCTAGCACCACCCTGGAAGCCAATGGCTTCGTGCTGTCCTGGGGAGACGTTTGGCCCAAGGCCACCTCTGTGTCTGCCTGTCCCACTCTACCCCACTCTGATTTATCTTCTAGGGGGCGTGACAAAGTGGCACAAGAGGGAAGGAAGGGAAAGCAGGTGGAGGCAGCTTTGCATTTTATTTTTCTCAATTCTGGCTCACTGTTCCGTCATAACCTGGGGCTCACTTTTTAAAAAAAATTTTTTTTAACTTTTTTTTATTATTGCGAGACACAGAGAGACAGAGCCTGAGGGGGGGAGGGGCAGAGAGAGAGGGAGACACAGAATGTGAAGCAGGCTCCAGGCTCCAAGCTGTTGGCACAGAGCCTGACACGGGGCTCGAACTCACGGACCATGAGATCATGACCTGAGCCGAAGTCGGAAGCTCAACCGACTGAGCCACCCAGGCGCCCCTGGGGCTCACTTTTGACTAGACCTGGCAGTGTCTTGTGACACTGGTACAGTCCATGTCCCCAAACTCAAATCCAAATAGTTATATGCTCTTTCCACTTGTTCTTCTTCCCCACTTACAGGAAGAGAATCTCATTTTATATTATCCTGTACATAACATTGGGGTCCCCTTATGGCTTATGGCTTCCTAACATTGGGGAATAGGCTGGGCCATGTAGGCATTCTAGAAAATATTTACTTACAGTCAGTGAGAAAATACTTGTGTTAGGACATTACAAAGTCCAAATTTGCCTCAAGATGAGTCTTTTAAAAATGATAAGGCACATCATTGTGGAATCATTGCACATTTTCTGGCCCCCTGGTGTTTAGCTCCTATATACCTGTAAACATCACACCAATGGCTACTTTGAAAACTTCACTGCCAAAGTAGTGTTAGCCCATGTGCAATCCAAGCTGGCTTCCTCCTTTTTTCAAAGAGCATAAAACAAGGTAAATAAAACAGCATTTCCCTGCCCTTTGCATGAGGCTCATTACAGACGTGCAGCATAGAGCTTCTCAATCTCCTTTCTTCCCAGTTATGTTTTCTTTAATGTTTATTTTATTTTTGAGAGAGAGAGAGGGAGAGCTTGAGGGGAAGAAAAAGAGGGAGACAGAGGATCTGAAGCCAGCTCTGTGCTGACACAAGAGAGCCCGACATGGGGCTCGAATTCACGAACCGCAATTTCATGACCTGAGTCAAAGTCAGACACTGAACCAACTGAGCTATCCAGGTGTCCTCCCCACCCCCACCCCCCACCCCCCTGCCACTCCCAGTTATGTTTTTTAAAGCAGGGACAATGGGAGAAGCTGGCCTGCTGGGAAGTGCACACATCCCACAGGGACACTGTGTGTAGACATTTTAACAGCATGCCACCACGAAAACACATACGGTGCTATTTCCCACCAGGCGAAGATCTCTGGGATCTATCGCTTAAAGATTGTGGACTTTGCAGGTGCTTGGATGGCTCAGTTGGTTAAGTGTCTAAGATGGTTAAGGGCCAAATCTCTTGATCTCGGCTAAGGTCATGATTTCATGGTTCATGAGGTTGAGCCCTGCATGGGGTTCTGTGCTGACAGCACAGGGTCTGCTTGAGATTCTCTGTCTATCCTTCTCTCTACCCTCCCCTGCTTGCACGTACGCTCCCTCCCTCAAAATTAAAAAAAAAAAAAATTAAAAATATGGTGTGGACTTTGGGGCAGGCCTCAGTTCAAATCCTAGTGCTGGCATGCAGTATTTGTGGGACTCATATTATTAAGAAAGTTACCTACTCTCTTTGAGATGCAATTTCCTCATCTGTTAAATGGGAACAATATTACTGACACCCTAATAATCTTGGCAGGGTGTATAAAGACACAATGCCTGTGTCCAGCACAGAATAGATGCTCAGTGAATACCCAAGACATAGAGGAAGGTAATGTCTGGATCCAAATTTCTTTTTCTGTATGTTGAACTCTCCTCAAATAGATATCTGCATATGTTTCTTTTATTCTAGACAGATTGTCTGACCTTGGGACTTCAGAGGTGGTAGACTTCAGGGACCTTCTGGCCCATCTTCTTCATTGTAGGGGGGGTGGGGATATACGATTTACTTACAGTCACCCAGAACTGAGTGGCAGAACCAGATGAGCTCCTTGGGTGAGTAAGGAAAGGTCTGCTCCTTGTCCATTTATGAGCTAAAACCACACTTATGGGATAAGTGCGGATATTTCTTCTACTTCCTAATTTTAGAATCTGTAAGGTCAGCATAAGCTCATGCTTTTGAAACTGACTCAAAGTGCCTGTTACTGGAAAAACCATATAGCTGGGCAAAACCCAGACGGTGGGTTTTATTGTTTTGTTGGGAAGAAAAGAAAACTGGAGCTTCCGTCACCTGCCAATTAGTCTTGGTCTACCTCCAAACCAAACTTACGCTCAGTGAAGCAGATTAATAAAATGATGGGGCATCTCTGGCTGCTGAGAAACTTTGATGAATATGCATGCAGAACAGATAGTGCAGCTTAAACCCTTTTCTCACCTTGGACTTGGGCAGCAAGGGTTCTACCTTCTTAGTTTTTTCTGAGATAAGGTGTGCTAGAATTTTGGGGCCAGAAGGGACCTCAGTGAAGCCCATTTGGCCCAGTCCCCTCATTTCAGAGAGGAGTAGACTGAAGCCAGGAAGGAAAGTCCACTCAAGGCCATTCAGTGAATGGCTTGCAGACTCGGGACCAGAGCAGGTCTTGTGGCTCCTATTCCAGATGATGCTCTCTGCCCAGAGTGTCCGTAGTGCCCACAGTGCTCCATTCATGTTTTCTTGTGGAAGCTTATTGATTAAGGTCACATGGAAAGCAATTTAAGCCTCAAGTTATATGCATTCAAGACCAAGAGAAATGTGACTCATCATGAGATCTGTGTTGAGGTCTCCCAGGGGGTCCCCTCTCTTAACTGTATAGGTTATGACATTGTCATCTTAGAACCCACTAAATGCATTCTTGAGAAATAACATGACAATTTCTGTTTTCTGAAGAACTGTTCTATACCAGAGGAGCAATAACATTGTTTCTAAACTAGAAAAGTGGTTCCTGTCTCACTTAGCAACCTCACACATGCACCAGCCCTCACTTGCCTGGCAGTGCAAATACCCCAATATTGCATCGTGAAAGGGTGAACCATCACAAGATTCATCGTGGAGGACAGAATGCCACGCAGGCTAAAAGTAGGAGGAACAGGGCCTGTAATGCTCCTCATCTCTTACTGAATGTGAAAGACACTACAGCACTGAAAATGAATTTACTCCAACTCGACAAAACAGGAGGAATCTCACCAACATAATTCAGACTGGGAAAAGCAACCCTGAGACACTGCCTAAACTAGGGATTCATTTTTAGAGTGATAAAGATCAAACAAGATGAAATAATATATTGTCTATAAGTACATTTCATTTATGATCACTGTTTTTTTAGAAAAAGCTAGGGAATGATTTAACACATAATTCAGGGTGGTGGTTATATCTGAGAAGTCCACAGGGGAATGTGATAGGAGAGAGGCAGAATTGGTGATGTTCTTAATAATGAGTTGGGTAGTGGGTCAAAAAGCAGTGGAGGGGTAAGATATTAAGCCAACTTCTGGATAGAATTTATGACTTCATAACAATTGTGGTGTCTTTATTAAGCAAGATGTCTTATTCTAATAATCAGGTAATTTACTAGCAAGAAGATACCCTATACTCTATATTGTTTAGGAATGAAAATCCCAAAATAAATGAAGCCATGTGTCACAGTGCTTCACTGATTCTTGCTCTGTAGTAAATGCTCATCATGTTATGTTCTATTATATGGAGGAAGACAGGAGACCAGGAGGTAGAGGGTAAAAACTGAGCTGCAATATGCAAGAGATGACAAAGTCTTAAAAGAAAATCTTTAGGCATCCCTCCTGGTGGCAAGATGGCCACTGTGCTTCCAAGCAACAAGTTACAATTCCAGGTGGGAAAGGGGGTGGGAAAAAAGTAAAGGGGTTCCAGATTCCAGTTGTAGGAAGCCTGGAGCATAAACAATTTGCAGGTTTCTAATGTCTGTCTACACTCTAGGTTAACTCAGTAGATGGAGCGCTCCTGTATGAAATGGAGAGCAATGAGGCATAAATAAAATCAGGGGGTACACAAGTGCAGCATGGCCAAGAGTCAAAACCTAAGCCAAGAGAATGGGAAGGAAGTAAAGGGGAATAAAAGAGAAGGAGGCTTATTTTTTCCATCTTTCCTCTAGAACCATAAACATGGATGAAAAGAGGTGAAAGGAGTGGGTTGTCTGCTTCATTATAGAGATGGATACAGAGAAGTCTGATGAATAAGGAAGAGTTGAATAGAATGTGTTACCTCCTGTTTCCTTGGATTTTCCAACTCTAGCCATTGATGCCTCAATTAGGAACAGCTTTAACAGGCCTGGTCATTTCCAGCAAGGGCAGGGGCAGGAAGACTATGAGAGCCTCATCTCAACCAGTGTCTTGAGGCTACACTCAGTCTTCCTGCTTAAACCTTATTCTTGGCATTCCTGGGGTACACCTGGAGGCAATTTTGGGTCAGAGGATGTCTACAAAGTCTGACCTTTCCTTTTTAATGCTAGCTGTGTCTTCTTGGGCCATAGAGTCATCTATGTCTTGATTTCTCAGTTGTCTTCTAGATTCCTCCTGAAGCTGCTGCTGAATCCTGCTCTGGGACCCACTTATCTGGGCCTAGACACTCTGTTCCAGTCCCTCTTCTATGGGTTGGACTCTGTTCTTCTTAACCCCATTAGCTTTCCAGGGTTCTGCTCCACACTGGGTAGAATATACAACATAATTGTAGGATTCAAACAGCCCTGGCACCCCCAACTTTCTAGAAACACATCCCAGCTCATCTTGGGCACTCCCTACATCAAGCTTGAGTTTTCCAGTCTGTCTGATGGAAGTTGTGATAGGGCCACTGATCACCACCCTGGAGAATTTATATCCTTTACCACAGTCCTATTTTCCCACAGATTTCCCTTTGCTGTGTTCACTGGCTATTACTTATCCGACAGCATTTCATCTCTCTTATCATCTGATGTAGAATCCCCAATTGTTCAGGCACTTGGCAGAAATTCCTTGATCCTGGGAAGGCAGGTGAGAGCTCTAGCCCAAATGGATGAAACATGACTGCCCTACAAGGGTTATGTGCCCTTGTTGCCCTTGGCCAGTGTCCAGCAGATGATCTACAGCCAATTTCTAGACTTCCTGATCAAAAGGCACTAGCTTCATTTGGAATTCCTCTTTATCTCCTTATCCTCCCCCCATCTTTTTGCCTGGAATTCTATATTATCTGGGGGAGCAGCAGTTATCCCGCAAAGCCGTCTGTTGATGAAAGCCATTGCTTTCTGAGTAGGAAGAAAAAAGTCCAGTGCCCGAAGGCAGTGCTGAGCAACTGTGTCAGCCTTGGGTTACCTACCTCCAGGCTCACCATAAGGAAACTAAATTCTTTTATGTTTAGGCTTGGATCCTTGCAATTTAGGTTGTTTTCTGACAAAAGGGAAGGTCTTTGACGGAGGGGAAGTTCTCTCCCACTGAAAAAGTGTAGTAATCGGAAGTCTGCAGGCTCCAGAGAAGTAGGGACTCCTTATAGGCACTTGGGGGTGTGAGGGAGTTTTCTTTCCAGCCCTAGGAAGAAGACAGGCCTGGCTATGTGGTTGACTCTTTCCTATGGAGGCAACTCAGTACCACTCTGGTGGCCAAAAGCATCTAAGAGTTCTTCTTGGAATAATTGTTCAGGCCGTGACAGAACCTGCCAAGATTTTTCAGATCCCTTCACTGCTACTTTCTGTGGGTACATATTACTTTGCCAGGAAACACCAGACAAGCGTTTTCAAGGATTGTCTAGGAATCACATGAACCTCCTATCAGTGAGGTAAGTCCCAGGGTTTCTCCTTGGTTTTGAGGTTCTGTGGGTGGTGTGGGAGGCTGTGAGGGTGGATGTGAGCTGCTGGGGAGGACACAGACCTGGTCAGACGGAGACTGAGGCCTGGAAGGGCCAAGTGCAGAGTGCCCAGGATAGAAGAAATGGCCTCATCAGCAGGGTGTGTGGTCTAACACCAGAAATGGTAGGTAGTCCATTGAAACTCATCAAGTGGAAGTAAAAATAGCCTGCGGACAGGAGAAATACGGGAAAACATTTTTATGTCCTTGAGGAAAAGAAAGGCTTTCTGAAACAAGATGCATAAGCAAATACCACAAAGAAAAAAATAAATTTCATGTAAAAAAAGTCGAAATTATGTTTTACCAATGATAATATTTACAATATATGTGTGATTAGAAAATTAAAAATGAGAATCCAGGATGCATAATGAACTCCTATAAGTCAATAAAAAGGAGACAGACATACCAATAAAAAAAAAAGGCCACAAATGAAATTTGAATGGGTAATAAAGTAAGAAAAATAAGCATATTGTATGTATTTTTATTTATATTTATTGTATGCTTTATTTAAAATAAGCATATTTGATGTGCAAATATAAACACTAAAAAGATGCTGATCTTCACTGAGAAAATGCAGAAAACAAAAAGGAAAAGAAAACAGAAACCAAAACAAACCAGTTATTTAACCTCCATTGACTTGACACAAATTACAAAATTTGATAATATTAGGAATTGGCAAGGATGTGAAGGAATGGGTCCCTCATATTCTCCTGGCAATTTGATAATTTCTATTTAAAATAGCCCACAACTTGACAAAGCAATTTCCTATTGCAGAACCCCTGAGAGAGCCTTGCAGAGGTACAAGAGGGGATACAAAATAATGTTCATCACAACATTATTTATGATAGTAAAAGGTTGGAAGCAAACTACCAAAGTCTATCAACAGAGAGACATATGCTTTTTATTTAAAAAAATTTTTAATGTTTATTTATTTTTGAGAGAGAGAGAGAGAGAGAGACAGAGCGTGAACAGGGGAAGGGCTGAGAGAGAGGGAGACACAGAATCCAAGGCAGGCTCCAGACTCTGAGCTGTCAGCACAGAGCCTGACGCAGGGCTCAAACCCACAAGCCATGAGATCATGACCTAAGCTGAAGTCTGGCGCTTAACTGACAGAGTCACCCAGGCACCCCAAGATAGCTGCTTTTTAAAAAACTTATGGTCACACTGCAGAGTATTAGGAAATACTCAGATAGAATAAGCTGAACTTCTATGCCATTATGAGAGAGGTTTCCAAAACATATTGCTGAAGGAAAAGAGGAAGCTACAGGATTATAAAAGAGTGACTAACCCTCGACATTAAAAAAACCAAATCCAGTGGCACCTGGGTGGCTCAGTCAGTTAAGTGGCTGACTCTTGATTTCGGCTCAGGTCATGATCTTTGAGGTTCATGGGATTGAGTTCTGCATCCACACTCTTTAAGCAATAGATCCTGGAGGTCTCTGCCTGGTGGGAAAGCAGGCGTGGAGCCTGCTTGGGATCCTCTCCCTCCCTCTTCTCTGCCCTTCCCCTGCTTGCGCTCTCTCTAGCTCTCTAAATAAATACATAAATAAACTAAAAAAAATTCATTGCCATCTGCAATATTTTAGTTTTTAAAAAGAAGGATGAATTCACATAAACACATATTACATGAATATAAGCCTTAAGGGCTATATGCAAGAATTACAACATTTATTAAAGGACAGAGGTGGAGCAAAAGAGGAGTCTTGTGTGGAACAGGATGGAAGAAAGGAACCAACATGTTCCTGATACAGGTCATGGAAGAGAGATGTGATACCGAACATCTCATGATGAGAGATTTCAACTAGAACTTTCTTGGTCATTTCATTCTGCTAATTAGACCCTTATTACTGAAAAATTAATCTTACAGAGCAAGTAGAAAGTCACTATGGGTGCCTCCCCTTTCTGGATCTAAGTGAAAGATTGCTTATTAAGTGAGGAAGAAGGACATGGGATTGTATTAGTTCATTTCACCAAATCTTTACTGAGCATTTTCCAAGCAGCATTATTGCTTCAGGCAGCAGAGAATAATGATTAATATGGACAAATCCTTAATTCCAAGGTGCTTTTTTCTAGTAGGGGAAAAGGCTCCATACAATAGAATTTTCGGTATTAATGTGATATGTAAGAATAGAGGTACAGAGTGCTATGAATGCCCTAAAAACAAGCACTGGCCCAAACTGGGGGTTCAGAAGTGGCTTCCTTCTTTTTAAAGTTTATTTTTATTTATTTTGAGATAGAGAGAGAGCGCACACAAACAGGGAAGGGACAGAGAGAGAGAAGGAGAGAAAGAGAGAATCCCACGCAGGCTCTGAGCTGTCAGTGTGGAGCCTGATATGGGGCACAAACCCACAAACTATGAGATCATGAAATCAAGAATCGCTTAACTGACTGAGCCACCCAGGCACCCTGATGTGGAGGTTCTTGATGAATGAATGACAGTTGGATTTGGTAAGGAAAATGGAGAAAGCCATACATTCAGAGGGAAAGGCTGCATGATATTGTATGAGTAATGGACACCAAAAGCCACTCAGCAGTGCTTGAACAGAGCAGTGAGGGGGAGTGATGAGCCGAGGTGGGGCAACGGGGGAGGTCATGAGGGCTTCGGACATCATGCTGAGGAGCTTGGACTTCATCCTCTCGGACAATGTAGAGGATCTAGAAGGTGAGCACTCTGGTCAGATCTGAGCTTCAGATAAATCACCCAGGCAGCAGAGGAATGTCATCCTTGCAGTTATGAAGACAAGTTGGGAGATAATTCAGGGGTCCAGGTGAGAAATGACAAACGGTCTGTACTTCCTTAGGGTTTGCAATAAAGAGGAAGAGGAAGTCTGGGCCTGGTTAGATAACATTAGACCTGGTAAGGTAGATTTTTTGTCAAGGCATGAGCTTCTTAAAGGAAAGCTCACTGAGGGGGGTTTGGAGGTCTTCAAAATGAATAAATATCTCCCTGAGGAAAAGGAACCACCTAAATAATCCAATAGGGCTGTTCTGGGAACTCCTTGGTGCTTTCAGATCCAGAGATTGATTGATTGATTGATTGATGAGAGAGAGTGAGAGAGCAAGGGAGGAGAAGAGGGGGGGAGAGGGAGAGATTCCCAAGCAGTCTCCACAGCTAGCACAGAGGCCAGACATGGGCTTGATCTCATGACTGTGAGATCATGACCTGAGCTGAAATCAAGAGTCAGGTGCTTAACTGACTGAACCACCAAGGCGCCCCCAGACCCAAATATTTCAAGTCATCTGTATCCTCACAGGAAAAAGGGAACCTAAAAAATAAGCTGTACATTCCTGGAGGAAGGCATGACCTTTTTGGTTTGTTCCCATCAAATTCCCAGCACCTCGCACGGTGCCTGAAAAATGGTAGGTGCTCAGTAATATTTGTTGAGAAAATGAATGAATGAATGAATGAATCAATCAAAATTTTCTATTGGTAAGATCTAAGCAAATAGTTTCAGCCAGGGTAATATCCTACATGAGTATTGTAAAAAATGATTTAAAAAAAGAGAGAACAAAATGGACATTTAAAGCTATTTTTGGAAAACAGAAAGTTGTCATTTGTGGATGGGTGCTGAAAGATATAACCCTTCGACTCAAAAACCTCTGGTTTTGGACTGAAAATAAGAGACTGTGTAGAAGTAGGATGCTGGTGAGGTGGGCAGAGTGATGGGTAACAGGTCTAAAAGCACAGGTGAATTACATCTTTGGGTAATGACAGAATCCTAACCCAGCTCACTGTGCCCATCTAATGCTGGGGTCTGGCAACACAGTGCTGGAGGATTCTGCTCTGCAATGTAATGCTTTGTTCTAGAAGTTTCAGGAGTCACTTTCTTCATAGCCTGGTAGTCAGAAAAACCACATGGCCCATTCGCTTCATAGGAGTAGGAAATGCAATCTCCCATGTGCCAAGAAGAGGAGGTGTGCTGGGCAAGGCTGTCTTTAGAAGTCTTTACCAGAAGTATAAATGAGAATTTATTGAAAATATACTTCTCTTTCCTTGAAGAAGATCTTTTTTATTTTCATCAAAGTAAACTCTGCTTCTGTATCTCTTGTGCTTTGGTCTGTACTTTTTATGCTAAAGAATATGATCTTGGCTGCCATGTTGATTTTTTTTTCTTTTTTGCTTGCCCTTTGTCAGGATGTATGATTTCAGCTGAACTGTAACCATTTCCGGTTGTCTGAATTCCCACCTGGCAGCTGAGGAGGAGGGGGTCCATGTACATGGCTCTTAGCCAACTTTCTGATGTGTGTGCATGTGTGGGGGCGTGTGCACATGCATGCAGCTTTACTTGTTTTGCAACACTAGTCTTGGTATTTTCACAGAGCTC
Source organism: Lynx canadensis (assembly GCF_007474595.2). Lineage (NCBI taxonomy): Eukaryota > Metazoa > Chordata > Mammalia > Carnivora > Felidae > Lynx > Lynx canadensis. The sequence continues at coordinate 69,440,792 of NC_044304.2, read as the reverse complement.
AACACCTGTTCTGGAACAGAGTGGGTCAATTAATGTTTGTTGAGTGAGCTGAGAGTCTTAGTTGCATGCTGGTTTAGTACTTTGTGTCTGTGCACTCTCAGGGGCCTGGAACCAATCCTACACCAGAGATGACTTGTTTTACTTTGGGTTTGGAGTCCAGGAAGTGTGGTACCTGATGTCTAGGAAATACTCCAGCTGTAGGCTCTGGTCCTGAGCAAGGGTGACATGATTTTTCCTCTGCCCAAAATAGTAGCAGAATATTACATTTTAAATACTTCTTCATCTATAAAATAAGAAAATCCTTTCTCTTCCCTAAGTGTAGATGGGCACTAAGCACAGTGTCTAATATGTAAGTATACATATTGTTTATATTTATATATGCTATCAATTATTATTGTTTCGTTAGTTAATTCTTTCATTGTTCCAAGGATTAATTGGCACTTTACTGATTTATTGAGCATATTCCTTTGATTAATGTAATGGGTGAAATATGGAATCATCGTTTATTTTTGGTGGCCAGCAGGAGTACCTGGAGAGAATTAAACCTTATAGAAAATAATTTAAGTGACTATTGTTTCAATTCTCCCAAGGATGGTGCATAACTAGCACAGTTCCAGAAGGGCAGGGGAGAAGTTATTAGCTACATACAGTGGATTCCTGCAGCATCAGGGCTAAATTCTGTTGTGGAATGGGGTTGAGGCTGGCTTCAGGATGTGCTGCTTAAAGTGAATTATATTTAAGGAAAGTCTTCCTAACCCCCTTCTACTCCAACTCACTTTTTAAAACACCCTCTAAATCTTTCTGTGGCTCGTGCCTGTGGCCCATAAACTTAAAAAAATATATTGTTTTGTTTCTTAAGCTTTAAAATGTTATGTGTTGGAACTTTGACCTCTAATGGCTGACACTTGGATGCTTGAATCAATATCTCATTTAAAGAAACAAGACCCAAACAGAAATTCCAGGCCATATTTGGATCTCATCTAAACTATAGAACTTTACTCTCAGGAAAGTCCTCTCCTCTTCCCTAATCTCTTGCTCCTAAATTAAAGAAGACTTTCTGTTATAGACTGTTTGTGTTTCCCCTCACCCCCAAAGTCTTATGTTGAATTCCCCGCCAATGTGATGGTAATTGGAGATGGGGCCTTCAGGAGGTAGAGTTAGATGAGATCTCAAGGGTGGGGCCTCAGCATAGGATTAGTGTCTGTCTAAGAAGAGACAACAGAGATCTTGCTTTCTCTGCCATGTGAGGACACAGCGAGGAAGAGGACTTGGACCAGGACCAAATCAGTCAGCAGCACCTTGATCTTAGATTTCTCAGACTGTGAAAAATAAATGGTTAGCCACTCAGTCTGTGGTATTTTTTTTATGGAAGCCTGAGCTGAGTAAGACACTGTCACACTAGAGGGGTTCTGTCATCTTAGCTGCGTGTCCGTCTTTGGTCATCGCAAGAACCCATGCACTCAGCCCCAGATGCTCTCTGCCCACCACATCCTCCCTGCCACACACAGTGCCCGAGGACTGCATTCTCCTTCCACTGATGGCTTTCCCAGGAGATGCTGCCACAAGGATTTTCTCGGACAGAGAGATCAGGAAGAAGAGAATGCTAAACTAGAAATTGCTAAATGTCTTGTGAGTGGAGGGCAGGGAAAGATTATGAACGGATATAGTTTAAATTTTGTCCCAACACAATTGCCAAAGTAATACACATTCATTATAAAAATCCAAACAACAGAGAAGTATAGAACATAAAAGGTAAAATTCCCTCCTTGCTACTTTATTATTCACATTTTGCTCCCTACTCACCACAGGTCTCCTCCATTAATGGGTTGACATTAATGTTTCTAGATGGTTTCCAGATTGTATACGTAGGGGCACGCTCACACAGTAGGTATATACACAAATATAAGCTTTCTTAGAAAACCAAAAATATTATTCAGCATCTTGCTTCATTTCACTTAAAACCATATCATACAGTCTTATATATCGTATATCATATATTGTATATCACATATTGTATATCGTATATCATATATCATAAGGAGGGAATATACCTCCATCCCACTGCATATGGATTTATCCTGTTCTAACAACTGCACAGAATTCCATACTACCATACTCCATGACTCATTTAATAATTTCCCTTTTGATGGACATTGAAAACTTTTTTCCCTATTACAAATAATGTTTTAGTCAACATTCTTATTCATATATCTTTGCATAGTTGTTTGAATATCGTCTTAGCTCAGGCTGCCAAAACACAAAATACCATAGGCTGGGTGGCTTAAACAACAGACATTTATTGTGGAGGCTGGGGTCTGAGATCAGGGTACCAGCATGGTCTGGTTCTGGTGAGAACACTCTTCCTGACTTACAGGTGGCTGCTTTCTTGCGGTGTCCTCATTAGGCGTAAAATGAGGACCTTATTTTCTTATAAGGACACTAGTCCCACATGGGATCCCAGCTTCACAACCTCATCGAACCCTAATCACCTCCCAAAGACCGTCCTGGGGTTAGGGCTTCACTATAGAAATTTTAGGGGACCCACATTCAGTCAATAACAATATTTTAGTAAAGTTTTTATTTCTGCAAGTGAAACTGCATATCAAAGGATACACATATTTACTATTTTGATTGTCTTCCAAAAAGATTGTGACACTTCCTATTCCCACCAAAATGTGTCGTGAGATGACATTATCATTTCATTTTAACTGGCATTTTCTTAATTGTTAGAGGGGTTGAACACACACTTTCATAAATGTTTTAGTCATTTGTAATTTTTCCACGAATTGTCCATTTATGCACTGTCAGAGTTTTGGTGGGTGTTTAACTTTTTATGGGCTCATTGGAATTCTTCATATTTTAAGATATTAATCCTTGCTGTATCTTAAATTTTTTTCTTCATATGAATTTTGACTTTTTTGAATGGTGGTTAGTTATTTTTTTTCTTTAAAAACTAAAAAAAAGAAAAAAGAAAAAAGAAAAACAAAAGGAAATTTAGGTGGCCACATTGCCAATCTTTTTCTATGGCTTTGGGGTTTTGTTGTTATGCGTTAGCAGCTTCTCATCATGAGATTCAAAAATACTCACATACATTTTGCCCAATCCTTGGATTGTTTTGGTTTTTATGCTTAGATCTTTAGTCCATCTGCAATTTGTTTTGGGTAAGGTGTGAAATAGAGCTCTAATTAATTTTTAAATGCATAGATGTTTTCTCTAAAACCATTTACTGGAATTCGTCCACTCTCCGGAAAGTTATCATTGTCATATGTTGCATTTACACACATAGTACGTGTCTATTTCCAAACTTCTGAAGTATTTCCATTAATTTGTGTCCTGGACAGCATTGGTAAACTATGCAGCTTCAATTATTAAGGTTTTACATGGTGTGTTTTTATATCATTGATATCAATTGAAAACTCAATTGTTTTTCACCTGGTCTTGGCTGTTGTTGTGCATTTTCTTTTCTAGATTCCAAGTTCTAATACTTCTACTTTCTGAAACAATAATTGGAATTTTCATTTGAATTGCATTGAATTTATATAATAGAGAGAATTGGTATGTTTACAAGGTTAAGTCCTCACATCCACAACTGTAATATATTTTTAAGTGTTCTTTTTTATGCCTTAGCAAAATTCTGTGGTTTTTGTTTTCATGCTCCTCTTGCACATTTAAGTGTGTGCCTAGGTATTTTGTAGTTTTAGTTGCTATTTTAAATAAGATTCGTTCCATTATATTGTCCAGTTAATGATTGGTGGTAAATGCAAAAACTATTGATTATATTTACACATGGCCACCCTATTGAATTTTCTTGTTTTTTTTTTTTTCAAATTTTTATTTAAATTCTAGTTAGTTAACATACAGTGTAATATTGGTTTTGGGAGTAGAATTCAGTGATTCGTCACTTATATACAACACCCAGTGCTCATCATAACAAGTGCCTCCTTAGTCATCAACCCTCAGTTTGTTCTCTGTCTTTAAGAGACTCTCAGGGTTTGTTTTAATAATTTTTTTCCAGCCAGTTGCTTTGGGGTCAGCAAACTCCTGTAAAGGGCCAGATGGGAAATAGTTTTGGCTTTGCAGATCATAGGATCCCTGTTGGAAGTACTCAACTCTGCCATTATAGTGTGTAAGCAGTAATAGGCAATATGGAAAGGAATGGGTTCAATTGTGTTCCAATAAAGCTTTATTTACAAAAAACAGCCTGCTGGCTGGATTTAGTCCTTGGGTATGGGACAAGTCTTGCTGACTGTATTTTAAAGATGCAAGTATATCATACATAAATAATATGTTTTTCCTTGTTTCTAAAACAGTGAACTTCAGGACAGTGTTGAAAAAATAGAAGTGCTCTTGTTCTTATTTAAGGTGCTGGTATTTCACCATTAAATTCAATGTTTCCTTAAAAAATTTTTTTTAATGTTTACTTATTTTGGAGAGAGAGAGAGAGACAGAGTGTGAGCAGGGGAGGGGCAGAGAGAGAGGGAGACACAGAATCTGAAACAGGCTCCAGGCTCTGAGCTGTCAGCACAGAGCCTGATGCGGGGCTCGAACTCATGAACCATGAGATCATGACCTGAGCCGAAGTCAGACGCTTAACCAACTGAACCAGCCAGACACCCCTAATTCAATGTTTCTTATTAAATTTTTGATAGATATTTTTACCCAGTTAAAGATGTTGTTATTTATTTGTAGGTTACTAAGAGATTTTAATAGCAATATGAAATAATTTTATCAAGAGCTTTGTGAGCATCTCTTAATCTTAACATTTTCTCTATTTTGTTTTTCATGCATATAAACAAAATATCTTATGTTGAATTATCTTTGAATTCCTGGAATAAATGGCTCCATTTCCTTTATTTAGGATTTCTACACCTACATTCATAAATGAAGCCATGATTTCCTTTTTGTGTATTTATTTGATTTTTAGTACTATTCCAACATTGTGGAACGAATTGGGAAACTTTCCATCTTTTTCTATGTTCTGAAATACTTTAGTTTTTAAATTTATTAATTGACTGATTGATTTTTTTATTTTATAGAGAGTGTGAGCAGGGGAGAGGGACAGAGGGAGAGAGAGAGAGAGAATGTCTATGCTGAGTGTGGAGCCCGATGTGGGGCTCTATCTCATGACCCTGGGATCATGACCTGAACCAAAATCAAGAGTTGGATACTCAACTGTCTGAAATATTTTAAATGACATAAAAAATAACTATTCTTCGCACGTTGCCCAGAACGCCCAAAACTCTTTGAGTCTAGTGAAGTGTTTAGTGATGAACCTTTGTCATTTCAATTTCTTTTATGTTATTGTTCTATGTGAAAAACAGCGTTCTCCCCTGGAAGCCTGGTTGTGTGCTGTATTCAGTCAATTTCACTTAGACTTGCCCTTGTGGAAATTGATCAGCCAAGTGTAAAAGCTGAGGGAAAGTTGTTGTAGGTTAAAATATCCTTGTTGGTTTATCTGCCCATTTCTGTTTGTGGTCAACAGTAAAAAAAGATAAAAGAAGAAGGCTCTGGAAACATGGCAAAGGGAAATGCAAGCCATTTAGAAATAAAAACAGTTGGTAAGGTGTGGCACTAAGCTCTATCTGAAGTAGAAGGGAGGATGCTATTCTTTTTCCAACCTTCGCTTTCACCTAGATGGAGCATCACTGTTTTGTTTGTTTTTGTTTTTTACATCACTATTTAAAGAAAAGAAAGAATGGTGCATTTTAGAAACTGAATTGGCCTTTAGGCTCCTGGAAACTGGAATCAAAGAAACCCAGTTTCTATTAAGTTATCAGGTCTCATTTGCTTGAGCAAATGGGACCACATCTGGTCCCAGGTGTTGGGGACCCTGGGTTGTAGACCTCCCCAGTCTCCCCAGTCTGTTCTCTCGCCTCCCCCTCCCATTCCATGGACTGTACCCTTTCTCAGGCAAGGGAGCACCTACCTGGAGCCTGCCCTCCCTCTCCTGCCCCATGCTCAGGTCCGGGATCCTGGGGATTTCTTGCCAAGTGGTCCCAGGCTGGAGGCTTGTTCAGCATCTTCACCTGCGCTGATCTCATGCCAAAGAGTGGCCCAGGGGTGGCCTACACGGTGGGGGACTGAGCCACAGGTGAGAACACAGTGGGAGGCACCACGGGTCCACCTGTTCTCTTGCTCCAGGTGTACACGTGTTGGATTTAGGACTAGGGATGCGCTTTGCTTGGGCTCAGAAGGGTTGCTTTCAAGAATGGGATAAAGGATATATTTTTATTTCCTTTAGACCCTAGCATCCAGCTTTTCTAGCTCAGTGTCCCGGGCAAGGAGAGAGATTCAAGGTAGAATCTGTAGAAGCATTTCAGAGTGTGGACTTGGCTGTTCTTCCCATGATCTGTATCTCTTAGGGTTCTCAGTGTGACTAATGGGGAGCAGAATGGGAGGCTCCTTCAAGGGACTAATTACAAATATGCCCATAGGCTCTTTCTCGTATTTCGTTTACTATTTTTGAAAGTAGGGTGGACATCAGATCTGTTCTTAGGGCTTTTCTACCCAAGTTTTTAATTTTTTTTTAATGTTTATTTTTGTATTTTTGACAGAGAGAGAGAGACAGAGCATGAGTGGGGGAAGGGCAGAGAGAGAGGGAGACACAGAATCCAAAGCAGGCTCCAGGCTCCGAGCTGTCAGCACAGAGCCCGACACGGGGCTCGAACTCACGGACCACAAGATCATGACCTGAGCCGAAGTCGGACGCTCAATTTACTGAGCCACCCAGGCGCCCGGTCTACCCAAGTTTTTAGATGTCCTTTCTGGGTATAGAGGAAAAACCTTGAGAAGAGCAAGGTCTGGAGGACTTGCCCAAGCCCCGAGCAAAGGGAAACCCAAAGAAAAAGAATTCTGTCCTCCTTTTCAGACCCTCCAGTTCTTGGGAAAACTTTTCTCTCCCCAGGTAGTTATAATTACTCTCACAAGATTATTGGCCCAGAGCAAAATCTCTTCAAGCTGAAACTCCATTTGTCCTGAGCTTCAGCTTGGAATTATGGGGAGCAGGATGGTGGGGCGGTGGTGGAGATTATGGTGTTAGGGAGTTTGCCCTGAGGTAAGGGCACTCCTCTGGGATCATAAGCCATGGCCTTCCCTTGGGCATGACATTGGAGGCTTGAGGGGGCCAGTGCCCCATAATGCTCTCCAAGTCTACCTCATTTGCTGACATTTGCCTTTCTCTATGTGGGGCTAAACCCCCTAATCGAAGGCTTTGAGCTCTAAGAGGCTTACTCCTTCCCAAGGTGCCTGACAATACCAGCGTGTGGAAGGTCAGGAGGCCAGGAAGCCAGGGGAGCCTGGGGCCACAATGGGGAACTGGAAAGTTCCCGATTTGCTTATTCTTCAGGGACCCGGTTATCCTGAAGTCTTGCTTCCACATGAATTACAATTTACTCTCAGCCCTCCGTTTGTATGTAGGCGACCGATGATCTTCTGAATGAACAACACAAAAACAAAGCTGCAATTTTCCTGGAAATGATGAGAGTCAACCCTGCAGGGATCAGTGGTGGTCGTGAGCCAGCCGAGCCCCACTTCCTGCTCTCTGTCCTCCTGTGTAACAGGAACAAGGTAGAGCATTGTGTGGCGACCAGCTGGTCCAGGAGAAAGCAGTGGCAGAGGGAGTTGGGGCTTTATTCTCTGGGGTCAGAGCACTGAAAGTCAAAGAAATCTGAAGCCCTGTGGACGATTCCAGGCCAGGGCCAGGGGATTCCAGGTGCTAGTTCCACAATCTAAAGCCAACTTAAAACCGCACGCCCACCTCTTCCTGCCCGGTGCCCTCCCACCTCCCAGCTGGTCAGCTGCTGGTCCCGTTTCCAGTTTCCTCTCCAGTGCTGGCACCTGCTTCATCACCAAGTTGGCTTTTCCTCAGCTGTTGAGATGGGTTTACACCCTTTGACTCGCACTCTGTGGTTACTACAGATGAGAAAACTGCTTATTCCCTTACGTGTTCAAGTACTTAGCTGGAGAACCGGGTTCTTACAGAACTTTTACCTTGACTTTGGCAGAACAATTTCCCTCCATGCTGGTGGTTACTTTCCTGGCTCACAGGAAGCATAGGATATAAGTGTTTCCGCCACATGGAGTCCTCATGGACTGGGAAAGCCCTCAGATGTAAGGGAGGTGGGTGGTAAGGTGTAAGCCGTGCAGCCCAGAGTGGGGGGCGTGACCCTCACACAAGGGTGTGCCTCGTTCATTCCTCAGGCTTCTAGAATTTGTGATTTAGCAGAATCGCAACAAAACTTCTGTTTGCTTTGGTGCCTGCCATAGGAAAATCCCGTCCACTGAGGAATTCCCTCTTGGGAAAATGGGTGATGGGCATTGAGGAGGGCACTTGTTGGGATGAGCACTGGGTGTTGTACAGAAGCCAATTTGACAACAAGTCATACTCATAGAAAAATAAAAATAAACAAAATTAAAATTAAATAAAAAAAAAAGGACTTTCCCCTTGGCTCTGTGTTTCTCCACCATGAAGGAAATCAGGAGAAGGGAGGTCCTAGGAACAGGTGCGAAGACGCGGCAGACCCCAGTCAGACCACACGCTGCTGCCACACAGCACGGCATTGAGGAGTCCCAGTCTCGCACAGGAAACCTCCAAACATTAAAAAGTTCCCAGGCCACTTGGGTGTGGACGTGATACAGCGGAGGCAGGAGTGGGGGGCAGGGAGGATATGGGAACCCTCTGTACTTTCCGCTCAGTTGTTCAGTGTTTGAAGTTAAGACTACTCTAAAAATAAAGTTTATTAATTAATTTAAAAAAGTTATCAGGAAAGAACATCTACAGTAGGTCAGATATGATTAATAACTACTGTCAACACTGCATCGCTAACGAAGGATACAATATTATTATTTATAAGGTACTTATAAGAAAAGACCAATGAATAATATACATCTAATTTTTTAATACGCAATATACAATCAACATGTTCTGATCAACAGTGTAAACCATATAAGAGAGAATCTTGCTTTTCATTTGTACACATATTGCTTTCATCACAGCAAAATTTTACATTGTTAAGACGTACCATATATAGAAGCTATAAAGCTATTGCTTGCTTGTTTTAGAAATGAAGGTATTGCTGTCTGTTGTTAACTGGACATGGTCACCCTGATTATCAGGCATCAGATCTATAGGATCTCTTCATTTCCAAGAGATGGTGTTACAGTATAAGATTATTTTGTAACCAAATCAGGTCAAAGGGTTTAAAAATAACAAATGCACCTAAGGAAAAAAAAAAGTATGCTTTTCCTTGAAGTTTCGTCTGCTAGGTGATAGGGTGGGGATGCATAGTAAGAACTTTTGTGGGCAATTTAGACAGGACAGACCTGTGACCTCGGAGGGCGTAACGTGGCTGTAAAGTTTTAACCGTGGAAGAGAAAATCCTAATTGCTTTAGGTTTTTTTTTCCCCAGATGCAATTTATGGAAAATATATAAAAGTGTTTCTTAAAGAATCCTTTTCTTGGACTATTGTTTTTGTAAAAGCCATCCAGCTACTTACACTATCTTCTTAATGTCTCCCCTTTATAACGTAACATATATGTCAATGTTTTATTTTAGCCGGGCAAACAAAAGTTACCTGCTTATGATAGGTGCCATGTTGGTTGGACCAGCAGTGAGAATGCTCTCTACCTTTATTATACCACCAGTCCACCTTTAATAGGGGGAATGGAAAAACCTATCTGTTCCACATTTCCTTCCCTTTTCATCAGCTGGTTAAACCTCTCCCTTCTAGTGCTTGGGCAGCTTGTCACGGAACCTGTCCTCCCCCGCAGCAACTGGCACTGAGGTCCTTGAAGCGTTGAGTTGTCCAGGCACCTAGGTTGGTGGTTCTCAACCTTGGCTGTCCATCAGAATGACCATTAGGAGCTTTCAAAGGCACGCATGCCTGGATTTCACCCATAAAGATTTGTATTGAATTGGTCTGGGGTGCAGCTGGACCTCACTAGTTTCAAAAGCTCCCCAAGGGATTTCACTGTGCAGCCAGGGGCTGAGAACACTTTTTCGGGAATGGGAAGGTGAGGTCATGAGAAGGCTTGGGAAACATGGACTTCATCAGTGTACTGAGTAACCAAAACATGCTGAACATTATTAGGGTTCTGCAGATCTGTTTAGTCTATTGGTAAATGCACATCAGCTATAAATATAAAAATAAAAATAATTTGTATCAAAGTCAGATTAGTGTATATAAACCAACAAAGTGCTATATTATTGTTTTTTTTTTTTTTTACATTGACAGGATCATGCTGGCAGTTGAGTACAGCATAGCATGCCGTTGGATCCGTGTTAGCAATAACAAAGTCATTCTTTTTCTCTAACATGGAGAGAGCCTGCTTTAGCGGAAGACTAAACCATATGTGCTTTTTACCTTTTCTCATTTTATAAATATAAAAGTTATGATTCCTCTTTATCAGGACAATGACCTAGCTTAGCTCTGTGACGAGGCTGTGCCTTTTTACGAGAAAGAGGAGCGTTCCATTGCTTTAAATCCCTTCAAAGATTTCAGTTTCGACTTTTGATTCTATTTCAGTCTAACTTTTAGTAGAAAAATGAGTTTTTCTAAAAACATACCTTACAAAGTTCAGTGCTACAAGAGAGGCTACTATTCTTCAAAAAAAAGTTACAAAAATAGATTAACATTTACAAACCCTATGTGAGTGTGTCTTTCATAGTACAAAAATGTATGCCCCTGATACGGCAGGTGTGGCTGGTAATAGAGGCAGGGATTTCTTTTCAGTAAGGTTTTACAGCCCGTGGGCAAGGAAATATAAACAGATTGTTACGTTGTAATAAAAACGTTCACTTATCAAAAGAGAAATGCAAAGTAGACGTTGAGGGCAATTCCACCAGCTGTCACGCGGTGAGCGCCTCACTGTGAGAGAGACGATTTTTCTAACTTCTTAGAAAACGCAAACTGTTCCGGGGCTTTCCGGAGGCTCAGGTTTGGGTATTTGCCACTTTCAGGGTAAGCTGCCGGTGACGAAGAATTAGAGGCTTTGGAACGGTCACGAGTGGGCAAGTCTCAGGAATATTAAGGACTCCACCACCTTCCTTTATCTGACTCAGGCTTTTCTATTCGGCCCTGACTTGGGGGCATGGTATAGACGACCTTACAGGTCACCTTAGAGGTGAGGGTTTAACTCTGCCCATTAGGATCACGTGGGGAGCCCTGAGAGTCCCCTTCATTGGTCTGCAGGGCCCCTGCCCCTGCTTTTTAAGCTCACCAGGTGATTCTGTTTGGCAGCAAGGGTGAGATCTGTGGGTCACCATAACTCAGCAACTTGACCCCTGCTTGTGTAACCTGAGGCCTGGAGAGTGTGCAACAGGCCAGCGGGATGCCTCCAGCTGAGGGATGGGCCTCCCCATAGGCCTTTCCTTTATACCAGTGTTTTCCCAAACTTTGGTGCTCATCAGAATAAGCTGGGGAAGCTCTGAAAAGCCCATGGGCCCAGGCTGCACCTGAGCCAAACTAAGAATCCTTCAGATTAAGCACTTTCAACAAATACCTAAGCCTTGTTATCAACTGGAACGCAATATGGTGCCTCCACAATGCTCCTGGTTATAAAACCAGTGACAACTGGCACTCAGCAAATCTAGAATTTGGAAGATTCATCTTTTTTACTTTGTGAGGTGACAAAAGTGTGTTTCATAGAGTATGATGGCAGGGACTCCTTAAAGTTTATACGAGACGTGTGAGGACGCTGGCCCATTGTAAGTGTTCACTTACAACTACTTTTCCCTGAACTGTTTCCAAAGACCAAATCTAAGGTGGGGTCAAGGGGAATGTTTCCAGGAACTGACTGAGAAGGAACAGGCTCTCTCCAGGGTCTTTGAACCCAGTGTCAACAAGGAGGAACTGAAGAGACAGAGTAGAAGCTTTGAACCCTGGCCAATCAGGGCCATGAAATGGAAATACTGGTGCTGCGGGGAGCCCTCTCCTCATCTGCCCACAGTGACGGCTGGGGCTCTTGACTCAGGCTCTGCATTCTCAGGTTCTGAAGCATCTACAAGCCCCCTCTGCACCTCCCTGGATAGCCATTGTGAGGACATTTTGGGAAACACAGTCCTACAATTAAGAGAATTTAGCAACCAGATTTTATGCAGGAAAGCTGAAATACAAAAAAGAAAAAGCTTGAATAGTTTTTGCTGTTTTATTATGTTATAGTAAAATATTGCAAATTACAAAAATACTAGGATTTAACTGCTACAGTTGAACTCACATTCAGTTGCTCTCCCTCACTAGTCCCTTGCTTCTTGAAGAATAAGTGGTGACAGAAATGTGCATCATTCTGTTTCCTGGGGCTGGAGAAACTTATCAAAATATTTATGTTCTGAGGTGAATAAATAACAGAAGTGCTTTACTGACAATGGCATAAAGTGTTAGATTCTTAGAACGATGTTTAATCTTTTTGCTCATCATTTTCAAATCCCCATAAGGACCCACATGTAGGGCACTTGGGAAATGTTACAGGCTAGTTCCCAGGCTTAAAGGGACAGTTTGTAAAGACCACCTAAGGCAGGCTTTTCTCCCACTTTCATTAGTGGTTCCTCTGGCAGATGCTTTCTTGGTCAAGTTTTCCTCTGCTTGGAACACACGTCCCATTTCCCTTGTGGCTAAGACCCTGGTCCTGTTTTGACCCAACTCCACCACTCCCTCCCCGAAGAGCCTTCCAGGTCCCCCCAGGCAGGGCCCATCCACTATTCCCTGTTCTGTGCTGTCCGTGCTCGGCAGACCTGTCTTGTCTACCGTCCCATCATGTTGCTTTAAGGTTGGCCTTTATGAGTCAATTCCCTCGGCCAAATTGTGAATTTCTTGGAATCGGGATTATGTTTTATTTATTTTTCTATCGTTAGTGCTTAAGCTGGGCTGGGATAGTTGCTTAAGAGTATTGAATACCATTGGGACAAGATCAATATTTTGGTAACAAAGCTGTGCGGCCCTGACCTGACAGTCAATAATTTAATAGCAAAAGGACAATTGTGTGTGTGTGCGTGTGTGTGTGGCTGAACACATCCGTAGGCCGGAAATACTGTCTGCAACATTCTTCCCTTGATAAGCTGGATGTTGACTAAGAGTGTTTAAAACACTGTATACAAAGCACTGCCGTGAACCGATTGGGTTACAGGGACACACAGGTTGGAAAAACACTTAACGTCCTAAATTATCTGGATCTTCCAATAACTGGGAAATTGTTTTAAGAGGGAATTTTTTTTTCTAAAATACCCGTAGATGTCGTTAAGGCATTGTCATCAATTTCAAACTCTGATTTCATATTTACCACTTTCTTCCCCTATATATAATGTTGTCTTTATTTCCACCTGTAAAATGCGCCCCCCAGCGGCGAGGGCTGTGCGTTCCCGCACAGGGGCCTCAGAGCCTGGATCCCTTCATTCCTGAAGAGCGAGGCGGGCGCTTTGGGGCAGCTCATCAGAAAGGAAAAAAGTACCCTTTGAGTAAAAATCTTCTAAAGTGACATAAAAAGAAAATTATCTCCCATAAGTAGCCTAATGTGGTGGTGGGAGGCTGAAAGTGTTTTAGGAGCGGCTGTACCTCAGCAGTGTCCCGATATATGGCCACTCCTTGACCCCTAAGGGACTTGATGTATTTCCTTCGAGACTCAAATTTGAGAGCCATGTTCTTGTGTGAACTTTTGCATTACTGTTCCATCTTGATTAAAGGCTATTGGTCTAAATACAAGCCGATGCTGGTTATGGTTTGATGTACCGTCTCCTCCTACTGACAGGGAAAGCATACTGAGTTTCAATGGAATGGAAAATAAACAAGTAAGTCTAATACTTATAACTAGAAAACACTGGACAACCAATGGAGAGTAAGTACCATGAGGAAACCTGTATAAAAAGAAGTCTGAAGAAGAGTTCTCCCCCCCTCCGTTTCTTCTTCAGTCAGGAAGGGTTCAAAGTGGCTTTATCCTCTCGTACCTGGTATGACTTGATACAGTACCAATAAGTCCCGCTCAGGACATAGAGCACTTCTAGTTTTGTCTTGCAATGGAAGAATCATGAAGCAGAGTCAGTGGAATCAAATGTTAGCTGGAAGACGCTGACCCTTGCTTCTTGGTCACAGTTGGGCCTGGATCAACTCAGTGCAGCAAGTGCTACAAGCAAGCTTCTTCCTCATTGGAAAAGCCCATTATAAACAAAATCAACAATGACAATTAAAAACCCCAAGGGCCCCCAAGCAATAAAACTCCTTACACAGTTTGTTTCATCAGATATACCTCATGGCAAGGTGAACTTCTGCCCAAACAGACAATATTCTTGCTGGATGCCTTTTTTGTGGAGGCCTCACAGTTCGAAGACAAAGGAATGTCCCAGAAATTTCCCCAAAGTGCATCCAAGTAGGGGGAACTTCCTGCACGAAAGATGGGTCCCATCGGAGCAAATATGGCTGAACCAGTCCACGGGTCCAAGAGTTAACGTGGGCATGACTATCAGCACTGAGTAGCTGCCGTGGCTTGACCCAGGGACTGAAACATTGGAGATTGTGACGGCCAACACTATCCTCCGTGGTCATGCTCCAATAAATTCACTGCTGGGCGGTGCTACCCTTAGGTAGTCTGCATTTTCAGCTGCAGGACCCTTAAAGATGCCATTTGACTTGGCTTCCTTGGGAAAGAAGTCCTGCTGGTAGTCAGGGTTGTCCAGGCTAATCTGGTGGTTGCCTTTCTGGGCCCAGAGGGTGGGGCCGTCGAGCACACTGTTGACGCAAGTGGGGTGGGTGTTGAGATACTCAGGGTTGTCCACTGCATTGCTGTGGGGATTTTGGTAGTGAGGGTCTCTGCCAGGAGCTGGATTTAGAGGCTGATTGTGATAGACAGGGTTCTGGACGGAACCCGCAGGCCTTTTGGGAACAGCCTGGTTTATGTATTCTGAAATGGAAAAGAAATCGCAGGTGAAGTACTCAACAAAGCATTGTCCCAAGCAGGATTCCTGTGTACCATCTGAACCCTATCAATATTCTTCCCTGAGGCAACCAAGTGTAGGGACAGCTGGGAGGATGATTCTCTGGCTGTTGCTGCAAAGTAAATTACGTTCCTTTCTGTATTTCTCAAAGCAATTGGCACATCTGTCTCTTGCCAATTTAAAGTTTGGAAAAAGATGGCCCGCCTTGAGGCGCATGTGTGCACACAGGTATGGTACGTCTGGGGATAAAGCTCAGATTAGGAAAATACATGTTTCATGGGCCAAGAATGGAGCCAGGATCGAATCTGTCACATGTGTTCACACACTCACTGGCACACACACAATCATACACACGCACACACACGCCTTTAATACCTGCTTCAAATTCTAGAACGTCTTCTGATTGATTCTAAAAGCACACCTCCAACCTGGACGTGACTTGAGCTCAATACAAAGACCCTCACGTGTGCTCGGTCGGTTTGTATTTCTCTGCCGCTCACTGTCTACATTGTGTCTGTGAATTTGCCAGAGTCCCCACCTCCGGATTAGCCTGAACGAAGCATGTCCTCTGGGCACCAGGGGACGGAGGCTGGCCCTGCTGCCTGGGGAAGCCTATGACCGTGTTCAGCGTTAGCCACTCACCAGGTGCCGGGAGGAAAGTGTCATCCATGTTGTCCTCAGTCAAGGTGCCAGTGGGGTCTGAGCTGTACCGCTGCAAGAAGCTGTCTTCCTTGAGGGGGCAGCTCTGAGGGGAGGGAAGAAGGCAAGGTTATTAGTCGGTGCTGCTCAGACTTCGATGTGTATAAAAATCACCTGAGATTTTGTAAAGTGCAGATTCTGATTCAGCAGGCCCTAGAGAGGGCCTGAGATTCTGCATTTCCAGCAAGCCTCCCCCCACCCCCCGGATGATGCCAGTGCTGCTGGCTCACAGACCACAGAGCAAGTGGCAGGGACCTGGTCAGTGCTGTGAAGCAGGGATTTCGGCAACAACAGAAATGTTCCATAATCTGTGCTCTTCAGTGGTTGCCGACTGAAATTGAAGCAGACACGTGTGGCTGGCGGCTTCTCTCTTGGTAAGTATGGGTCTGGATCAAGGCTTCATGTGATCAAGCATGAGCACCCCTTGGAAGGCTGGCTCAAACACAGATGGCTCGGCTCTGCCTCCAGCATTCCTACGTAAGTAGGTCTGGGCTGGTGGCTCGACAGCTTTCATTTCTCACAAACTGCCAGGTAATGCTGCTACCCCAAGTCCACAAACCACATACTGAACAGCACTGTGATAAGTGATAGCTATTACTGGCCTCAGAGTAGGGGTCAGGGAAACCAACCAGGGAAGAAAGGAAGGAGATACAGGAAGGAAAATCAAGATTAGTTGGGTTAAGACAGGCATTTTCTATGTCCAAGAGAGCCATGATCCAGAGCTGTTGTTTAATCCTGGTTTATTAGGTGTTCACACATACCCCATTTCTATCGATGCAAGTCACGGTGGAATTGTTGCTGGTGGCACTCTGAAAGAGGTAAACAAACAAACAAACAAACAAAAGGTAAACAAAAAATTGCTGATCGTACACTTGCATCTTCTCTCCCATTTCCACTGACTGGTGGGTCTCATGGAGGGGATACAACTAAAGGTGCTTAATTTCGTCTTGACCCATTAGCTTTAGAAAACTAGGCTTCATTCTGATTTAATTCTAATCCTTAGTAGACCTAAAAAGGTTATGATCCAGTAGAGGCAATGCAATAAGAGAATTCATACACTTAACTGGTTCATTCTGACACTGGCTTGACCATTGGGTTGAAATTTACTTCTTTGACTCTATGTACATTCCACTAGATGGGTCTCATTTTCTCTCACTTTCTCTCAACATGTCATTCAAACCAGTGGATACAGCTTGAGAGTGAATGATGTTTCCTACCAGAGAACTCAGGAGGGGGGTCCGGGATGTGGAGGGGCTGTGGAAAAAGCCTTGCTGGGGGATGAGGTACTCATCGGCATCTACGACGTCTTCCATGTCTTCTTCGTCCATCAGGGCGCGGTAAAAATTGGAGTCTGTAGGGCTTGGCAGATGCATTCTCTCATCTCCCTGGTGCAGAGATTGTGAGACAGTTAGTGAGGCCCAGAGAGATGCTAGTCCACTTCCTGCCTAGAGGAGGGATCTGTGGTCACAAACAGGGAGGCCTATTTGTTCGCCAATTTAGTTATAACAACATCACCCTGGTTCTCTGAAGTCTAGCCGCTTCCTTCCCTCCCCTACTGACATTAAGACACTAAAAGTTCTTTGATGTTTTAAAGGCCCTGGATGAGGGGCACCTGGGTGGGTGTCCCAGTTGGTGAAGCGTCTGACTCTTGATTTTGGCTCAGGTCATGATCTCACGGTTCATGAGATCAAGCCTTGCATTGGGTTCTGCTCTGTCGGCACAGAGCCAGCTTGAGATTCTCTCTCTCTCTCTCTCTCTCTCTCTCTCTCTCTCTGCCCCTCCCCTGCTTAAGCATGCTCATGCTCTCTCTGTCTCTCTCTGTCTCTCTCTCAAAAATAAATAAATAAACATAAAATAAAACAAAAGACCCTGAATAAAATAGAAACAGCATAAGAGGAAGAAGACAGGGGCAAAGCAGCAGCATTTATTGAGTGTTACTATGCTGTTAGGTGCTGTGGTCATTTGTAATAAGAAATTTATCCCTACTCAGGACACAGAACTCTTAGACCCCAGGAATTTCCGAAGTGATGAGAGCTGCAAAGGTGTCTTTTGCTACATTAATGAGTGGCTTTAGGACCACACCCAAGGACTGGAACTATCCGTCTCACCCCTGATGTCTTGGAATGGGGGAGGGGCTGGAGGTTGCATCAGTCCCCATGGTCAGTAATTTAATCAATAATGCCTATTTAATGAAGACTCCATATAAACCCACAGGGACCAGGGTCAGAGAGCTTCGAGGCCGGTGCACACATGGAGATTTGGGGAGAGACACCCAGCTGGTGTCAGAGAACTGCTTGCTTGGAGGTGCGTGGAGACCCCCTCTCCCCCACCCCCCAACACACACCGGAATGCTAAGCAGCACCTTTGGATGCTATGCGATATATTTTGCATTCATTATTTCACTGACTCAATTAAAACAGCCCCGTGAGTTTGGTTTTAACCTAAAGTGGGAAGTGGAGAGCCAGAGATCTGAAGCCAGATTGGTTGACACCAAGCCCCGCTTCTCCATCAGACCGGGAGAAGGCTCTGGCTAACTGAAATGTAAAGGTGACATACGGGAGGGGGTGTGTCTGGGCACTAGACTTTAGAAGGGAATGGCAAATGAACTTGGAGGCACCACACATGCCCTCCTCTTAGTTCAAGGCTTGCTGCAAATGCATTGAGGATTTAAGGACGGGACCTGGGAGACAGGGAGGCCAAGCTGGCCCACGATGCAACACGGTGACCTTTGACGCCCATCAGAGGGACCTCTCCCAGTGGAAGTTCAGACTGTGATCCAGTACCTGGATGACAAGGTAGCGCTGGGGGTCTCGGGCCATTTTGGAGAATTCAATGATCAACTCACGGAATTTCGGGCGACTGTCTGCATCTATCATCCAGCCTGGGGAAGGAATGAGGAAAACAGTACAGTCAGGCCCTGAAAGAAATGACAGAGATGGCACTGCTTCACGGGGGCATTTATGGTGACCTCTTTGTAGGCAAATAAGTGATGCGGAAACCTAATCTCTGTGATAGACGTTTCTGTCTTGGCAGACGAGCGTTGGTCACAGTATACAGACCGTGATGACACAGTACGCTTGAATCAGAATGACAGGAGCATCCTCTAATTTTCTATGCCTACTCTTCCTAGAGCCGGAGTGCCGGCATTTTCACCGCAAGTGACCCAGCATCGGAGGCCACAATATTTGTGAACTGCTCTGACTGTAGGCAGCCCCCGGCGTGCAGGCTCTCCGGCAAAGTCCTCCCTGGACGTCCACGCTCGTCTATATTCACTTGGCAGTCTTGCAAGCTGGACACTAGATTCAATTTAGAGAAAGTTAGGGACTTTCTTAACAGCCTCAGGGTTTGGGAACTTCCCATCCTGGTGCTTTCATTGTCTTACATATTCAGTAACCAAGCACGCAAGCGAGGGGGGTGTTCCCGAGTCTTCCTTAAGACACATGTTAACCTCGCTGGCACATTTGATTACACAACGATCTAAGTCTGGATCAAACAAGCTGGAGGAATGGTTCTCAGCTGGAAATCCTCGTGTCTCTTGAGGGTTCGCATTTACTTTCTATCAGCAGGATGTCAAGCTATTTTTGGACAGACTGTTATGTGACCTTAGAGGAATCATGTAACCTCTCTGGGCCCCAGCTTCCTCGGCCCAAAGCGAGGAAGTGAGAGTAGCTTACCTCTGTGGTCTGAAGTTCAGAAAGGCAGTAATATTTACATCAACTTGGCCCTATCATACCCCCTGTGCTCCCTTGTTTCATCAGTATAACGTTACCTTCAGAGCCTGCTGAACGCGTGGAATAACAGCATCAATGAAGTTACACACTCTTATTTAGATTAAAATGTGTACTTGCTACACTGCACAAGACCTCACGTTGATCTATTATTTGAAAGGCTGAAGTCAAGACGCAAATGTTGACTCTGTTAGCCTCATGTGCTTACTCATTGTCAGGCATTTAAAAACATTCTGTCTCTCTGGTAACGGGCCTCAAAATGCAGAGTGCCTTTTTCATTGAGCAACTCAAAGACTAGAATATTTCGGTGTAATGGCTTATGGAGGAATTTGATTTTATTTATTTGCTTCCAAACATGGGCACATGCCAGGTCACAGTGCTCAAAGGGTCAAGCAAGTGCTTCCTGAAGAATGTTGGAAGAGGCTGTTTACAGATGTTCCTGGACTTGAGTGCCTGCTGTAAAGATGTGACAATATTTCCTCAGGGAATCAGAGGCCTCAATTTTTTTGGCTAAGGGCAGTGATGCCTTTCCAGGCACAACAAGGGGCTCTGAGTGCCAAGGTCCAGCTAGGCAAGAGTGGATGGCCACAGCAGTCACTCACACTTGACCATGATCATGTAGACATCGATGGTGCATATGGGTGGCTGCGGGAGGCGCTCTCCTTTCTCCAGGATGGTCGAGATCTCACTTGCGGGGATTCCGTCGTAAGGTTTAGACCCAAAGGTCATCAACTCCCAAACGGTGACTCCTGAGAGGATGAAGAGTTGCTTTACAAGTCAATAATAATCACACTGCCTTGCCTTTAGTCATCATTTAAATGTTTCTAACATTTAAAAACCCATGTTCCTAGGGGCGCCTGGGTGGCGCAGTCGGTTAAGCATCCGACTTCAGCCAGGTCACGATCTCGCGGTCCGTGAGTTTGAGCCCCGCGTCGGGCTCTGGGCTGATGGCTCAGAGCCTGGAGCCTGTTTCTGATTCTGTGTCTCCCTCTCTCTGCCCCTCCCCCGTTCATGCTCTGTCTCTCTCTGTCCCAAAAATAAATAATAATTAAAAAAATAAAAAAAAATAAAAACCCATGTTCCTGTGGCTTTGGGCCATTTGCTTGAGTGCTGGAAGACTCATTTTACCTTTGGGTAAAGTGGGATAATAACAGCATCTGTCTTAGAAGACCGTTGTGCAGATCAAATGAGATAACACAACGGAAATGTTCAGACAAGGCCAGGCGAATAGTAAGTGGCCAATAAGTGGTAAACTTCAGTAACAGCAACAATGACAACACAAGCACCGTAATGACATACATGTTATTATGCAAGGAAGCAGGAGTCACACACTCAGACATCTCCCCTAAACGACTTGGATCTGCGGAAGATGGAGACCTACAGACAGGGTTATATACACTGCACGTTTTAAAATGATAATAAAAACTGGAAACCAGAGAACCCCATAATCTTTTTAACAAACCTAAAAACACCATACCTTTTATTTCAAAAAACCATCAAGCATCATGATTAAAAAAAAAAAAAAAAAACAAAGCAAAGCAGTTTTAGAATTGGTGTTTTTCCAGGCCCTCCCTGAGTTCTGACGATCCTTCCATCTCTGTGCCTCCTCCCTTGACAGAATTCTCTGCTCTAGAAACCTGGATAGCGAAGGAGCACTGGGGAGACTAAGAGAGGAGTCCGGTGGGACTGAGCCCAGGTCCCCGACTGCATGGAGAGGGACAGACACAGGATCCTGGCAGTTTCCTGATAATCCAATTGGTCTAATGACAGACTTTCTTTAGAGCTGGCCTCTAGATACCTATTACCACAGGTCTGCTTGGATCATCCAGAGGCCATCACCAAACTGAATGACCTGAATATGCAACATGCAGGAGTGAAAAACGGAGTAAAGTAATGGTTCAGGGGTAAGAAAGTAGATTCTCCTGTCCTTCCTCACCAGTGTCAATATGGACTGGATGAAAAAATATCTCATCTCCAGATCCATGAAGTCAATGAATTCTCCTATAACTAGGTTTAGACATTGCGTTTAAATATGCACATCGAGGGGTGCCTGGGTGGCTCAGTCGGCCAAGTGTCCGACTTCGGCTCAGGTCATGATCTCACGGTTTGTGAGTTCAAACCCCACGTCGGGCTCTGTGCTGACAGCTCGGAGCCTGGAGCCTGCTTCGGATTCTGTGTCTCCCTCTCTCTCTGCTCCTCCCCCACTCGTGCTCTGTCCCTCTGCCTTACTCTCTCTCTCTCAAAAATATAGAAACATTAAAATTCAAATGTGCACAATTCCTCTGGGAAGTCAAGGTTTGAGTGGGCCTGAAACATGGCACAAATTCTCTTTTCAACTCCTAAGCATAACACATACATTCCTAATTTATTAAAATATTTTGTCTTGAGTGGGGACTAGAGAGTGGGGTAACAGGATATGTTTTCTAAACTAAAACTTCAGGCTTACGGTTTAACAATTCCAGCGTACTGCCAGGGATAGCAGATCGATCCTAATGGCTGACAGCACATCTTCCGCCGAAATGAAAACCACATGACCGCCATAGTGATGCTGAGTCTCTGATGCTGGTTGTAATCATTCAAAGGTATTAAGTCACAGAACTGTAGAGAGTGTTCATCGATTCAACAAATGTGGATCAATTCACGGACTGTGAGTTGGCTCATGCCAGTGGCAAGGACAGAAACTCGGCCACGTGATCCTGGACAAGCCAGACCTGTCGTGATTGTGATCTCACCCACCGTGGTTAGGGGCTCAGGTCTTATTTGGAACATACGTGGAAAACCAAAGAAGGATGATACTCAGAGAAGTAAAAGCCTGCTTTAGTTTAAAAACAGTTTTTGCCTGTTGTCCGGAGAATAGATGAATGTGTGTAGAACAGGAAGAGAAAAGACCCATGGCAACTCTTGCTATGGTGTCACTGAGGGAGGGAGGTGACAATGCGGATGCCTCTGGCCGGGATTCAGGATCAGGAAAAGAAGCATTTCCTCCTATCCCTCTTGGGGAGTAGACATATCTTGGAAACGACTAAACTAACAAGGCATCAGAAGAGCTTTATTTCCTCATCTGGTTCATTCATGGCAGGCAGCCCCGCTCACAGGCACGTGTAAAAATTCACTTGTTCACCCACAAAGATCTCTGTCTTTGTAAAGTTTGCATTCTCAGCAGAAGACAAAGATCCATGAAATTAAAGCACATTTAGAATATTAGGAAGTCAATAGTACTATGAAAAAAACCTACTAAACAGATGATATCCTGAATGATTTGGTTTTGTGATAATAACTAAATTACTCTTGGAAATTTGTTTCAATATTTCTCTCCCCAAGTACCCATTTCTACGGAGGGGTTGGCCCCTCCCCTTCACCCCCATTGCTTTAATAGTGGAAATAGACGGATAATTCATGGATAAATATATTAGATGAGCTGTTTGGCAGCCTTCCAGCAGATTGCTGGACTTGTGAGGGCTGACTGTGAACAGGTGTGGGTGCCTAGCACAGCAGTCAGTGAAAATGTGCTAGTGACACTTTCTTAAATGGTGAGGCCCTTGTAGGCTCAGGATGTCCTTTGTACAAAGGCAATGAGGCAAGAATGGGAAAGGAGTGTTTGAGAGGAGAGGCACAGGCCTGTGCAGGGCCATGGGGAGATTTGGAGGGGGAAACAGAGAGTCAGTCCCGATGAGATGTCCTCACTAGAGCCACAAGCAGTAACTATTTCCCTTGCCTACTATTATTATTTTTTTCCCCACAGACACATCCTCACAGTGCACTCTTGTCAAGTCATTCTCTCTGATACACACAGACCACCATTCACTTCAGGAAACAACAGCCACTGAGTTAGTCTGTCACAAGACCTCATTTCTCTACCCGGAAACTCTTCCCCATGAAACCTCATTTGTCATCTGCCTTTGGTTCACTTCAAATCCATGGCAAGAGGTCAAGTTTGGTTTGATGTCGCAGGTACAGGCATTTCCTAAGTCCAAGCTCTCTCTCTCCCTCCCTTTCCCCCCTCTTGACTAGTTCACTGATATCTCCAGTGACAGGCAGTGTGGTAGTTAGACTCAATTTCCTTTGTCATGTCCTTAGTATAATAGACAGCAACGAGGACACTATTATCAGCCATTGTCTCAAAAGACAGTATTTGGATGACAGAGCATATAATGTAAGTCAACAAACTATACAAGCCGGCTTAGTCTCAGTACGCATTCATTAGCATCAAGATTTTGACTCACCATAGCTCCAGACGTCACTTTGGTGGGTGTAAATTCGGTGTAAAATTGATTCCAAAGCCATCCACTTGATAGGCACCTTGGAAGGATGAGAGAAAAAGTAATAAGGTAAACTGTTAGCTTCCCTCTGTTGAAAAAAAACTAGATCACATTGGAACAAATTACAAGTGACAAATGTGGGAGAGCCAGGCCACTGTACCCCAGTACCCCAGGAGCAGTGCTCCCCCTGCCAGCGGGAGGAGCAAGTTTAATACCTGGTAGAAAACAGGGCTATTCTGTTGGTCCCCACATGCAGTTTCATAAATGCCTCAGCTGAGGACCTTTGGTCTGTGGGCTCTTCTGGTGAACTGGGTACACCTGCTGGGGGCTGGGGGCCCTGGTCGTGCACTGTGGTCCTAGCCACCTCACATTTAGGGGTGTTTGAAGCTGCTTGGAGCCATAGAGGCCAGAATGAAGCTTAAGAGGGGTACAGCCGCTTCGGAAATCCTGGGGGACCTGCACCCCTCAGTGCTGGGAGAGAGTCCCACGGAGGACCCTCAAGCCTGTCTGGGAGGAGGGAGCCAACTCTACAAGAGTCACGGAGACCCTCGGGAGCTCTAGAACAGCATGGGGAATTTTCCATATTTCTAAGATGTCCTCAAGAGTTGTGTGCCACCAAATTAGCTGTAACACTTCCCAGATGCTCCTCTGAAGGGTGCTATATCCTGGAGGAGGAGGCTGAAACCTAACCTTGGCCAACGGTCACCTGAAGACAGAGCTGGCTCGCAGTCGTGGCTTTGGCCTCTGGACGTGATAGAACCATCTATACCCACTCTCCCAGCAAATCCTGCTCTCAAAGCAGCGCCTCCAGCCTGCGCGGCCAGAAGACGACCCTGGCTCAACCCAGGTGTCAGGGCAGCTGCTGTGACCTCACCCAGAACTTCTGAGAAGGTCCCCTACACGGGTCAGTTTGCTGGCAAGAAAATGCTTGCTGGTCTACCAGCCAGCTTCTTACTTTGCCTCCTTCCGCGTGGTATTCTTTCTCCTCGGCGCCAAGCAGTTTGGCCAGCCCAAAATCTGTGATCTTGACATGCTGTGGTGTCTTCACCAGGACATTCCTGGCTGCCAGGTCACGGTGCACCAAGCGCCGGTCTTCCAGGTAGTTCATGCCCTGAAACATGGGGCCGTGCAGTGAGGGAACGCACTGGTTAGCCGACTCCCCTGGAGAGCGCGGACCTGGGTTCATACAAAGATGGCAAGGTGCTCCCCTGGGAAGAGCTGGTGCCTGCGCACAGGGATTTGAGGCCATCTTCACACAGGCTCTGAGCTGTCTGAGTCAGGGACTTGTGTTTGCACCCATCTGTGTGCTTCCTCTGCAGGACACAGTTACTTGCACCTTCAACACTAGTAACCACCTACTAAATTTTTTTTTTTTTAACGGTAATTCATTAGAGAGAGAGAGAGAGCGAGAGAGAGAGAGAGAGAGAGACAGAGTGCAAGCAGGGGAGGGGCAGCAAGTGAGGGAGACACAGAATCCGAAGCAGGCTCCGGGCTCTGAGCTGTCAGCACGGAGCCCGGCATGGGGCTTGAACCCACAAACTGGGCCGAAGTCGGACGCCCAACCGACTGAGCCACCCACGCGCCCCAGTAACTACCTACTAAATAGTGACAGAGCCAGAAGTCTGCTGTAGGGCTGAAACTTGGCTGGACGACTGTCTGGACTCGGGCAACCGAACCCCCTGCCTGGTGTCCCCTTCCCTGTGCTTAGTTGATCTACGAAGCAGGGAAGGTAAGGGTGCTCACCAAGCTGGGGCAGAGCCCTGCTTCTGGGTGATGTGAAGCCACACTCCCCCCCTGCTTCCCTGGACGACCTGATGGGATTCGCTACCAATGGAGAAGATTGTTTCTTTTTCCAGTTTGATTTTTTTTTCATTGCAATCACGTGGATACTGCATCTGCTTTTACAAGGTGGCCCTTCCCACCCCCTCTTTGGGTTGCCGCCCTAATTCTGTTGTAACCAGAGTCACTGCTAAAGCAAAAGAAAGAAAGAATACTTGAGAAGCACCCAGCACATTGCCTGACACCTGAATTCCCAGAAGTGTTACTCCTCAACTCCTGTCCTTGCCCACAGCTTTCTTGGGGTCTGTCGCGCGCACTTCCTGCTGGCAGGTGAGGTCACTTCCGGTCGCTACTCCTCCTTGCTCCATGCCTGCCTGGCTCAGCCAAGCTCCCTGGGACTCTCCCAAGCTCCAACCTGTTGACATGAGCGTGGCAGCTCTCACCTCTGTGCAGGGCCAGTCTGGCAGGTGGGAGAAGCCATTAAGTTCTGCAGACATCTGATGTTGTTTGTCCCACATTCTCTCCCACTTACAAATGTGCCTCTCTCTCTCCAGCCGGGAGAATGGGCCAGGTTTCCAACCTCCTTTACAGACAACACTCATGAGGTCCCCAGTAAAGACAGGCACAGAAATGCTTATTGAAATGCATGAAATGGAACCAAATGGGCTTCACTGACCCTGCGTTACTCTCTAGCTTTTTCGTAGCTATGGCGGGACTTCCATGTTGGGGCAATGGCAGGGAGTACCTGTAGGTAGGTATGGATTCCCAGATTTTCTGGCAAATTCTTTGCTTCCTTTTGCATGGATGTTAGGTAAACATTATTAGTGAAGTGACATTAAAATTTTTTTCTTATTTTTTTTTAATGTTTATTTATTTTTGAGAGAGAGACAGAGAGTAAGCAGAGGAGGGACAGACAGAGAGGGAGACACAGAATCCGAAGCAGGTTCCAGGCTCTGAGCTGTCAGCACAGAGCCTGACGCGGGGCTCAAACCCATGAACTGTGAGATCATGACCTGAGCTGAAGTCGGACGCTTAACTGACTGAGCCACCCAGGCGCCCCCAATTTTTTTCTTTCTAGAGCAAAACTAACCCTCATAGGAAAGTAGGATCTTAGGAAGATGCTACCACTAATTAGTCTTTGCGGGCTATTTTTGAGGGCTTCAATGTTTTTCTTTCCTTGGGAAAAAAATGATTAATTCCCATGTCTCCCTTCTCTGTGGTACTATCTAGAAAGTTCCTGAATGTTTAAGATACTGTTTGACTTAAGTGCCCCCGTTCTAAGATTTCTCAGGTGCTGCATAATAAGGTTAATGGGGCTCACATCTACTCAAGAGGAAACCAGCAGGCTCTCCCTGGGACAGTGTTTCCAAATTAGGGATTATTATTTAGGAATGGCATGTGGAGAGTGAGAGGGAAGGAACAGAAGCTGAGAAAACACTTCCAAACAGAAGGCTGACTT
Organism: Lynx canadensis; assembly: GCF_007474595.2. NCBI lineage: Eukaryota > Metazoa > Chordata > Mammalia > Carnivora > Felidae > Lynx > Lynx canadensis. The sequence continues at coordinate 69,413,950 of NC_044304.2, read as the reverse complement.
ACTACGCCCTGTCACCTCTCCCCACGACCCCTTCACAGGGGGCTCCATTCATCAGCTTCCTTTTCTCCTTTGGTTCCTGCTTGGTCCTCCTGTCTCTTATACAAGAGTAAGTCCTCTATTAAACATGGTGTACTCTTACCCATTCCAAAAGGGTTAATTGAGCTTGGCCTCTCGCCTGGTTAGCACAACATGTGCATTCCAGGCTGTATTAGCTCACTTGTTCTCCCTCCTTCCTTCTCTCTCTTGCCCTTATTTTCTCTTTTTCCTTCCACCCTGCATGGCTTGCGTGCTCATCAGACCTTTCCCGAAGATTGCCTCAGTGGTAGGGATCACGTAGCTGTTGCACATTAATATAGTAATGATCACATATTAAGTCCTGACACACGGGAGCCCATCAACCTTGCCCTATCCCTCTCGCTTTATTTCAAATTTGTGCTCTGAGTTCACAAGACCCCCAAGGGGGGACGTTAGAGGGAATTTCCAGCTTCGTCTAACTACCATCTCAAACCTTTCATTCTGCCTATTGGAATGCCTAACAATCTGTGCACTGGACACATTTGCACAAAACTTGTTGAAAAATGAATGAATGAATGAATGATCAGAGCAGTGGACAGTTGTGAGCACTGATGATGTGCCAGACATTTCAAATACACCTCCAAAGAAAGCCACTCTGGTGCTGGGGTCCCGGCACCCACATGACCATCTTGAGAGCCGCCCCAGAGGGTCTAGAGGCCGGTCAGACCAAGTGCTCTGGGTCCTTAAGACCACCATTGGGACCCAGACCTAATTTCCTACTGATACTCGCATGCTGGCCCAAAGGCTGCCTCAGATGTTGAAGAAATTCCAAATAAACAAACAAAAAGACCCTCCGGTCTTTAAAGGACCAGAACCACTTTAATAAATTGTGACGTTTTCTCAGAACACCGGTCTTTAGAGAAGCCTTGGGAATGGGGAGGAAAGAGCCGTTTATATCCAGCTAATCAGCCAGAGGGGTTTAAATCAGAGATGATTTGGGGGCGGCAAGATTAGGCTCATTTGAACTTAGATAAAACTCTATTCATCAAGTCTCTGTCCCACACTATAGAGGCAGTTTCAAAGACCATCTCAGTGCCCAGCAAAGTTATATTTTAACCAGTCAGCAAAGATAAGAGATGTGATAAGAGCCCATCTACACAGAGAACCACAGGAAGCTGTATCAGCACCGGCTCAGTAGGGCCTCTTTGGGGAGCTCATTTCCTGAAGAGATCCTCTCTTTAATTTAAACCAACATATTTATTTTTGTTAATTACTACAGGACAGCTAGGATGAATTTTGAAATACGAAGGTTATACGGGAATTTGAAGAGCCAGCTTGGAACCTGTATGCACACAAGAGAAGCCCAGGGATATGCTTCACACGGATATTAAGGATTTTTCTGGCATACCACCTACGGAAGAAGAAAGGACTGGGGGTGGTTGGGTTTGACATTTACAGACTCTTTTCCCCGAGGGCTGCAGCATCCTACAACTCTTGGGAGGAGTCCAGAGTGAGAGGCTGGGATCCATTTCTGTTCTATTTCATAAACAGCCATGGGGAGTCCATTGACCCCTGACTTCGTGAGTACGGAAATGGCACAAAGTAGGAAGTAGAGAGGTTGGCAGATGGTTTTGGCAGAGTAAACTCAATAGTATGTTTCACCTACCACTGAGCCCCTACCCAGAAGAGGTAAAAAGTGTCAGAATTTCCAATCCCAGACAGGGCTCGTTTGGCACCAACATCCTACTGTGAGGGGACAGGAGACCAGCCAGGCTCACTGGTCTGTGGGTTCTGCCCTGAGCCATGACAGCAAGTGCAAGAGTACGGAAAATGAAAACCATGATGAGATATCACCTCACACCTGTCAGAATGGCTAAAATTAACAACTCAGGCAACAACAGATGTTGGCGAGGATGCAGAGAAAGAAGAACCCCTTTGCACTGTTGGTGGGAATGCAAACTGGTGCAACCACTGTGGAAAATAGAACAGAAATTCCTCAAAAAATTAAAAATAGAACTAGTCTACAACCCAGCAGTTGCACTACTAGGTATTTATCCAAAGGCTACAAAAATGCTGATTTGAAGGAGCACATGCACCCCGATGTTTATAGCAGCACTATCAACAACAGCCAAAGTATGGAAAGAGCCCAAACATCCAACAGCTGATGAATGGATAAAGAAGATGTGGTTTATATATACAATGGAGTTTTACTCGGACATCAAAAGGAGTGAAATCTTGCCATTTGCAACAACGTGGATGGAACTAGAGTGTATTATGCTAAGCGAAATAAGTCAGACAAATATCATATGATTTCACTCATGTGTGAAATTTAAGAAACAAAACAGATGAACATAGGGGAAGGGAAGGAAAAATAAAAACAGAGAAGGAGGCAGACCATAAAAGACTCTTAACTATAGAGAACAAACTGAGGGTTGCTGGAAAGGAGGTCGGTGGGGGATGGGCTAAATGGATGATGGGCGTTAAGGAGGGCACCTGTTAAGGATGAGTACTGGGTGTTATATGTAAGTGATGAATCACTGGGTTCTACTCCTGAAACTTTATGTTAACTAACTTGACTTTAAATAAATATATTAAAAAAAAAAAAGAAAAGAATAAAAAACAGTATGGACTTGAGAGACTGGCTGCCTGGGGCCCAATCCTGATTTTGCTACTTACTAGCTCAAGACCTCGGCAAGTGACTTACACATGCCCGTGCCTCAGTTTCCCCATATGTAAACCGGGCTCCTCAGATGGTTAAATAAGTTAATCCATGTAGAACACTGAGGATGGTGCCCAGTGAAAGCCCTTCATCATCTCCCCCGAACTGCCAAATCCACCCACACTTCTCCCTCCCTTTTGCCGTGAGCTTGAATTAGGCCGCGACTCCTCCACTTTCCCAAAAAGTCTGATCGTGAACAAATTCCCGAGAGGCGCCCTTTGCTTTCTTCATCTGAAGCTGTCTTCTTGGCCCTGCCGGGGCCTCCCCTCCTCCTCTCTAGCTCCGCACCCTGCCCTTCCCTTCCCACAGCAGCCCAGCTCTCAGCCCCTGAGCTGCTCTGCATTCCTGACACTGTGGGATGGCCACCTCTCACTGTGTGCTCACTGCCAACAGGCGGGCCAGGCCTCTCACTCACGTCTCCAGCACAGAACTCTCGAGGCTAAGCCACAGGCTGGTGTGCCCATCCCCTGCCCATCCCGCCCGTCCCCTCCCCACTGTCCTCACAGCACCTGGTGCCTGGCTGACAGACTGAGCCCACCTTGCCGGACCCCGTGTGTTCTTCATAGCAGCCTGCGGGAGTCTGTCCTCCGTGCACCCAGCTCTCCTGCTCTGACCATTCACTCCCTGCAACACTGCTAGCTGTGTGGCTCCGGTTCCCTCACTGGCTTATAAACTGGGGAGATAAGAAATTTCATCTTATTTATACATCTATTTCACACGATTCCTAATACTGGCACATACATGCCCAAGAAATGACGAAGTGAAATATCTAAACGTTGGTATTTTGATGCTTTGATATTTTAATAGCACAGTAACTTTCGGCTTTTTAATGACTTCCTGCAAAGCGATCATTTAGGTTGATTAAATGCAACTGTAACTTTTTGTGGAACATTCGAGAATAAGTAAAAAATAATCCAAATAACTGAAATGTCTGGTAACTGTTTGGCTCTGTTGCTGATCTGTCTTGTTGCCTAGGTGTTTACGGAGGAGGGTGCTTTGCAGGGGAATCAGCTCCTGGAAGTCATCCTTTCTGAGGACGGAGCAGAGGTCAGTGGTGAATCAGCACCCTTGGGCTGCACCTTGAAACTCACCTTGATGAATCCTGACCTGGAGCGTAGAGGGAGCTGACCTGAGTGGGAAGGCCAGAGCCCAGGCGGGACCAGGAGCCTGTGCATCTGAAGTTCCAGAGAATGGAGTGTCTCTTTGCCACGACACCCTGGTTAGACTAACAGACTGAAGCTCTTTTCCTAGTTCTTCAGCCAGCATGATTTTCATTCTCTCACACCCCTGCTCATCTATTATGACCACAGTAGAGTTTGTCAACATGGGTTTCATGACGGGGCACCCAGAACCGAACATACGTGGCCTGGAATGTTCCGGCTACATCAGGGTAGAACGAGCACTTCTTTCTCCTCACCTGGACCTGATAACCTGCGAATGGCTCTGCCCATCTTGTCTCCTCCCCCTTTTAGCGGCTCCCAGGCAGTGACGGTTCTGACAAATGTGTGGCCCATGAAAACACCTGGGGCTTCTTCAAATAAACTTACACCACACCAAGTAATCCCGTGTACTTCCAAAATGAAAGCTTTGAACTAACTTTTTAAGTTTATCCTTATTAAACTGTATCTCACAGCCTGACCTAAGCATGGTTTGGTGCCCATCGAGCTGTGGTCAGAGAATGGCCCTGCAGCCCATGTCTTCCCGAGAGCCTCTGCCGCCTCCTGCCTTCTGTCTTCAAACCTCACTGGGGCCTGATCCCGAGGATCCTCGACGTATGCCAATTCCCTGAAAACTCAACTCCGTGAGATCTTAATCAGGGTTAGGTGATGAGAAAGTTCTTTTGTCCCAAAGGTTTGGGAAAATGACGGATTAAGCACAGTCCGGAGAGCTTGCTTTCCTGCAGGACTTTGCAATAATGTGCGGGACAACGGATACTCTGAGGGGTATTTTCCAAGAGATGGATGATAGGATGATAGGATCTTTCAGATTAGAACATACTATAACATTATTGTGCCATCTGATATATTTTCGGACTTACTAGCTGCCTTATGCAGCCAGAAAGAGTGGATACACTTTCTGAAGCAGCTAAGTCCCAGCAAGTGGGAGCTACCCGGCCTCATGAGCCAGGAGCTTAGGAAACAAAGATCTTTCTGACTGGGGGCAGGTGGCGGTCCTGAGACCGGAGAATAGAATCCATTTTCACTGTGTATGGTGAGGGGCTGTGGCTCTCTTCTGCTCTCCCAGTCCCATCCTGACCGAGTCCCTTCCTTCTTCTCTTTTCTTTTCCTTTTGCCGAGGTGATATAATTTGTCCTCTCAGCAGTTCAGCCAGGAAAATAAACTTGCCTAGCAGTGGCCAGCTCTCCATCAATATTGAGAAAACTTCCCAAGAGAGTCCATGCCTTTGTAAATCAATGCAGGACGTTTATAAGTCCATGCATCCCACTTTAAAAATGCCACGAGTTTAGTGTCTGGTCAGCCACTAAGTGTTTCTGGGTGGTTTCAAAAACAGCATTTCATACTTAGATAAAAAGTCACTAACCCAAGAGCAAATTTCTCTCTTCACAACTGAGGAAACCATTATTTTCCTTTCCCTCCGGGACAGGCACTCCATCACTACAGCTATTCAAATAGAGTGGGAAAAGATTTCTTTTCTGAATTAGAGAGCAAATCTATCCTAGACCGCTAACAGCAACCACCTGGAAGAACATCAATGTGAAGTAGAGCTAAACAAAGTACAATAGACAGAATAGTGGATTTCAATTAACGGGCTGAAATTGTGAGTAACGTTATACGGAGAACGATCTTGCAAAACTCTCAGGCCCTGGAAACTCAACTCGGGGACTCTGGTAACTCCTATGACAGGGCCCAGGCAAAGCTGAATTCCTCCTTGCTGTGGCTACCAGCATATTTATGTTTGTGTGTTTTTTTTCCATTTTGGTCGGAGAAGCTGGTGTTTAGGGTAAAATACACTTCCAACTTTGTAGACACCAGGGGTCAGGCAGATTGAAACGTAAGGTTGCAAAGGAGAGAGAGGAAAAAAAAAACAAAAACTCACGACTGCGAGAAGATCCGGAAACAGGAGATGCTCTACTAAATGAAAGCGGATGTACAACTCGAGGAAGACAGCATTTCAGCTTAGATTTCACTTGTTGATGCAACAAAACTTAGCCAAAATACGGGGCAAGAAACGGAGAGAGGGAGCATTTAGTGAGCACCACATGCATGCGGGAACCATGATAGATGCGTCAGAGGCTAAATGGGGTTGTCCTCACCACCCGGGAGGACCGATGGCAGAATCTCGTTTACAGCCAAAGAGACTAGGCACAAAAAGACAAGCAACTTGCCGGAGGTCACATGGCTAATAAATGCCACCACTGAGATTCGAATCTACACTCCGCTGACTCGTAAACACAGTTCTGTATTGGACAAAACTTGCTGAGGCTATGTGCCCCATCGCAAGAAATGTCACTTTCGTGGAGCTGGTGGTTGCCATGAGATAATTAGAGAAGAAATGCTCAGTCTCTTGGCACCCTCTGGTGAAGTGGGCCTCATGAATCTGGGAGGAGAAGCCGGCCGCAGATATACAGAGATCTGGACGCTCTGCCCCGGGTGGCGATGCGGCCAGGACACCCACTCTTCCAGGGCTCACCTTCCAGATGGGGCAGGTGGGCACACACTCGAGTGAACAAGTACATAAGCCACATCTTCCCAGGTAGCAAGATGTGCTTAAAAGAAAATAAAGCAAATAAAGCAAGGTACGGAGGGCCATACTCCCAGTTTGTTGCCTTAGATAATCGAGGAAGAAAGCTAAGTGAGAATTTCTGGGTTCAGGAGTCAGCGTATGAGCAGACCTCTAGGAATAATTCTATATTCAGTAAAACCTACTTGAGGCTAACCACCTCCTCCCCCAGATCAGCCACTGTTCCGGACTGAATAGGGTCCCTGAGTTTCATGCTGACCAGGAGCCTCAGAAAGTGACCTGGTTTGTTTGGATACAGGGTGTTAGAGATGTAACCAGGTAAAGGTCTCGGATGAAATCACCCTGGATTTAGGGGTGACAGGTGTCTTTTAAGAGAATGGAAAAGGCAATTTTGACTGAGACACAGAGAAGGAGGCTATGTGAAGACTCAGGCAGAGGTTGGAGGGACACAGCCAGGAGCCTGGGGATGTCTAGAGCTACCAAAAAAGGAAAGGCAAGGACAGATTCTTCCCTAGAGCCTTCGGACAGGGCATGGCCCAGCTGGCACCTTGATTTTGGACTGCTGAGCTGCAGAGTTGTGACAGGGTGAGTTACCGTTGTGGTAAGCCACCAGTCTGTGACAATTTGTGGCAGCCTCAGGAAACTAAACCAGTCACAGAAATAATGAGCATTTTCATGAAACCACAGCATCGGAGGCATGGCTCCCCACTTCCAGGGCTGTTCTCTAATAACACGAATAACCCCTTTGCTCTGTGGCCAGGGTACGGCTGGGAGAATGACAGGAACACCAGGCGACTAGAGATGGTGAGAGGAGGAGAGCCCCCCAACTTCCCAGGGTGCTGGGAGCCTCCGGAAGCTGTAGATGGCACCGGAATAAACAGCAACGTGCTGCTCTCTGGTCATCCTGGGAGGTGGCCTCCCACTTGGCCAACGTGGCCCAGAACCCTGGATCCAGGAAAGGAGCCTGCGTTCCCTTGGTGCCGGTGCTCTCAGCAAGAGTCTGTCCTGTGGTATTATGGGCATCCACTGGCTGGCCAGAGCCCCAGACATGTTTTATTTGTCCTATCAGTCACCTCGCACACCTGCTAGGAATTAAGATCAGAACACTGCCGAGTAATTCCACAGGACTGACTACCACCATGACTCGGGGTGATGTGAGCAGGCAGGAACCAAACAACACCTGGTGGAAGACAGGCTTTCTGACTCTGTGGCCCCAGCACACCCCTCCACACCCTGCCGCATTGGGGAGACAGACAATGTCAATGACATACACGTTCAGAACGGGGCCTGCCCACAAACTCCCCAAATTCAACCCAATAAAACATTGCCAGGAAAAAACAGAATTTGGCCAGTTGGGTTGCAAATAACTGATGCAGTGCTGGGATCAAGAGAGAGAGGTCTGAGGGGAGCCTGGGCCACTCCATCGGTTCAGTAACCGACTTTGGCTCGGGTCATGATCTCGCCGTTTGTGAGTCCGAGCCCCGCAACGAGCTCGCTGCTGTCAGCCTGTCAGCACAGAGCGCGCTTCAGATCCTCTGTCCCCTTCTCTCTGCTCCTCCCCACCTCGCACTCTCTCAAAAATAAATAAACATTAAAAAAAAAGGGGGGGGGAGTTTTGAGATTAAAGTACAAGTCCTTTGGAGGCCAGATGGGTAGTTAAATACCCAGCACATGGCTCTGCTTCTGTCCTCAGCACACAGGTAGGGCCACCTGGCCACTGTCAGCGTTATCCGCCCTCCCTCGCTCTGGATCAGGCCTGTTAACAGAGGAGGGGTGGGCACATAAGGAGTCCCAGTGAAGCAGCAGAAGCCCTGCCCTCGTCGTCACAGCCACACTGCCATCTGAGTCCCAGTCTCGGCCTCAGCCTCCCTGCTTGCCTTGTTATCAAGTCCCGACTGGACAGAAGCCACATCTTGACCGTAATAGTCAACACAAAGAACGCCAGAGAAATGAGAGCATTGGCCATCAAATCGTACTAACCACCTAATAAAGAGAAAATTGTTTAAATGTAGTCATATCATTAGATTTTCAACGTGCAGTGGGACAGTCACTGATTTGATGCCAAAAGCAATCAATTCAACTGAAACCAAAATAAAGGAGAGCGTATGCTGTGTGTCTGGGTACACATGCACACTCACGCGTGTACCCTCGCGGCAAACTTAGTTGTCCCAGGATGGAGAACCCAATTGTCGATTTTCCAGCTGTCTTTATTTTTTTCCCCTTGCTGTTTTTCTTCGGGGCTCCCACGAATGACCGCATCCTCCCAGGCGATGAGGGACAGGCACCGCGAGCTAAGGCAGCCGCACCTCCTGTTTAGTGGGCATCTCTGCCCTACTTTCGGAGCCGGGCCCTGCTCTGTGCACAACCCCTCTGGGTGGGCTTCCACGTCGACTTACCTTCGCAATCTGCACACACCAGTTGAGCAGGTACTGGGAGCCAATGTTGTCCTTGTGCTCGCGGACATAGTCCAGGAGGCAGCCGAAGGGCATGAGCTGTGTGATGAGCTGGACCGTGGATGTCAGGCAGATGCCCAGGAGGCGGCACACGTGGGGATTGTCCACACTGGCCATCACGTAAGCTTCCTGCATGAAGGAGAGGAGAGGAAAGCATTAGAAAGGTCCCCCTATGGTGGCTGACGGGAGAGGCAGGCAGAGCCCTTTCCGGGTAAAAAGAAGCAAAGCGCAAACGTGATTTTGAGTTCCAAAATGTGTGCTTGCGGAGGACGGGGCGGCCCATGAAAGATTCAGTGCAACGGACATTTACATTCACGCGAGGTCTACTGCATACATATTAGGCTGTGAAAGGACCCGTGAGTGGAAGACGGGACCCTGTGAGTGTGAAGCAAGGCTTTCCGTCTACAGAGAGACCCACGCAGCATTTGGCAACAGCACACTGAATGAAAACGGAACCCGCTGACATCTCTGTTCTTAAGACCTCTGTCCGAAGGCCAAAGCTGCTGCATCCTGAAATGTTGTCAGGGCTGCAGAAATCCGTGTCTGGGCCCCTACGCCTTGGTAATGCCTTTCTCGCTGAATGGAGACACGTGTGCAGAGGTATGATGGTGAAAGTTCCCAGCAGAGGTCACACAAGCCCGCAAGTGGCCCCGGAGAGAGACCTCACTTCTCAACAAGGCCGGGTCTCAGTGGGCAATGGTCCACCGCACCACCATGTCCTGGGAGTAGAGCCAGAGAGGCCCTTCTGGGTGGCTTTGAACCAGACAGAGGGCATTACATTAGTGACTGCAGACTCTGTTGGCTGCCCGGGATTCATTTGTTTTTTGTTGATGTTGTTGTTTTAAGTTTTTATGTATTTTTGTGTGTGTGAGAGAGAGAGAGAGAGAGGAACGCGCGCGCACATGCGAGCATGTGGGGGAGGGGCAGAGAGAGACAGGGGGAGAGACTGAATCCCAAGCAGCCTCCACACCGTCAGCGCAGAGCCTGATGTGGGGCTCGAACCCACGAACTGTGAGATCATAACCTGAGCTGAAACTGAGAGCCAGACACTTAACCCACTGAGCCACCCAGGCGCCCCTGCCCAGGATTAATTTCTCAAGAGAGGGGGGTCGACGTTGCTGCCGTGCCTCAGTCTCAAGATGGGAAACTGTGCTGTTCTGCAAAGTGCCCCCTCCCTCATTTAACTGGCTGTCACGGCAGAGGCCTTTTGAGACACAGAACTGTGACTACAGACTTTATTTTAACCCTTCTATTCTTGGGTGCAAGAAGCAGGTTTTATTTCCAACTGCGCACACAATGGGACCCTCTCTTCTGTCTCACAGCACCCATAAATTCTGTCCTCCCTTCGAACACCTTTAATTCAGATGTGACAGGGACCATATGGCCTGCAACAGAGAGCTCAGAAGTTCTTTCATATATTCCCACCACTCCTGAGGGCGGAATGTGGACTTGGCCCCCAGGAGAAGGGGAATGCTTGGGTGAGAACATCACAGGAGCCAGGGGTGACAGAGGAGACCGAGGACACAGGTCGCTGGGCTGGGGGTGGAGGGCAATACACATACTCCCAAACTCAAACCTGATCACATCATGTTTCTTGCCTTCAGCCTTTCTCCGTCCTCACAGTTCCTGGGCAGCCCCAGGCCTTGAACGTCAGCCCTCCTCCGGAACCCCCCACCCCCCCTCCTTCCCCTTCTTCCTGCTCTGGGCTCTCTCAACCTCCCTCAGGCCCTCGCCCACAAGAGGGCCTCTGCCTGGAATGTCTTTCCACCTCCTCTTTCCTTCTCTGACTCCTCCTCCGAGGGGCCTTCCCGACTCCCCAGTCTCAAACTCTCTTGGCATCTCGCAGTTTTTCCTTGGGGGAGCAGGCTCTTCACTGCCTGGGAACTTGCTGGAGATACAAATTCCTGGGCCCCACCCAGGCCTACCCTACCGTGTGAGATGCCGGGAGGTGCGCCCAGCAATCTGTTTGAACAAACCCCCCAGGGGATTCTGAGTGCTCAGGAGCGCTAATCATAATCTGCTCTTAAATACTAGTGTGATTCTGAAAATGTCCTCCCTCCCCATCAAGCTCTTTGAGGAAAGGACTACATTCTCAGCTCCCGCCATTTGCCTCTTTAGCGCCATATTTTGCTGGCAAACGCTGTTCATTTGTCGCCTCAATATCCCCTGCATGTACCTGAGGCCTCAGCAAGTGGGGTTAATGCCTTGGTGCAAGGGTAGACATTTATTCCTCTTTTGTCCTTCCAGTGGTACCACACACCTGTCTAGGCACATAAGTGCCTCAAAACGGTCAGGACTGAACTACACTGAAATCATACAAAGGCAGAAATTCAAAGCAAATCAGAGACCGTGCCACTCCCATTAACAACAGCAACAAAAATTCCCTTAGCTTTTAACATTCGCTGCCAACGTCTGTGTGGATGCTTTCCTGCAGGCCTAGGCCCTCTCCTTGCAGGGAGAGCTGGGAGAGCTGGTATTTCTTCTGTATTATAAACATCGTATCACAACATTTAAGGGCAGGGTAGACATTTGACACTTATGCACATTCAAACATCGTTTAATCTTGGAGAAGCGCTGTTTATAAAACTTAGAACTGGAGGGTCCTGCAAGTCCCATTTCTTCTGAGGCCGTTACTTGCCTGAAAGGGAAACTGAGGCCCAGGGAGGCGAATGGAGACGCCTTGTGTCAGAGCTGGGCCCACAGAAGGGTCTCCTCACAAGGGAGGCACCCTCCACGAGCCCCCTCCTCACTCCACACGCTGCACCCCGTGGTCTCCTGTGATGCCTTGTTGAGCGCTCTGGTTAACAGGCTACCAGAAAGCTCGGAGACCTCGTGACACACACAGCACATATATAAATGTTTGCATTCTTTTTCCATTGCCTTCCCTAAACTTAAACTGGGAAGTCTATGGAAAAATTAAGAGGCCATGCGATTGCCAGAAAAGCACAAATCACGTCTCTCCCCCAAGTCTGGGAAACTGTACAACCATAACTCCAAAGAAGTCCTCTGGCCGTTCCTATTTTCTCAAGATCTGGTTGAGATTTGGAAACATGTTGTATTCATTTTCGAGGGGAGAAAAATCTGCAGAGCAGAGCAGTTTGAGCTGCCCATCTGTTGTGGGGCCGCGAGGAGCTGACCTGGACCGGGGGATCGGGGAACGGAGCACGGGGCGTGGGTGTCGGGCCACACAGAGCCTGGAGCCCTGCCAGGTCCCCGATCCTATTAAAATCCGATAGTGCAACAGAACTAGGTCATCGCTTCCGCCCCGCCCCCAAATACAATGGAGACGCTGTTTGGTCGTGTGTCCTGTTTGGTGTGCACAGAAGTTGAAGCGAGCTTTGTTCTGAGCTGTTTATCTTGGAATCTCAAAGGTGCACTGTGACTTGCAGAAAGAATGCGTGGTAGTCCACAACAGTGTCTGGACTGGACACGCCAGCCACGCGCACAGACCGGCAGGCAGAGCCCACGTTCAGTTCAGAGACCCCGAGGCTGAGTCACATGGCAGGGTGCCTCTGAGGCTTTGGGACCTTGACAGTCTATTATTTTGTCCCGGTTGCCAAAATGATGTTTGATGCCTTCCTTTTCACTTTTCTCCTTCAGCTGTGAACTATTTTAGGTTAAGAATTGGGGCAAAGAGGGGCGCCTGGGTGGCTCAGTCGGTTGAGCATCCGACTTCGGCTCAGGTCATGATCTCGCAGTTCGTGAGTTCGAGCCCTGCGTCGGGCTCTGTGCTGACAGCTCAGAGCCTGGAGCCTGCTTCAGATTCTGTGTCCCCCTCTCTCTCTGCCCCACCCCTGCTTGTGCTCTGTCTCTCTCTGTCTTTCAAAAATGAATAAACATTAAAAAAAATAATAAAAAAAAAAAAACAAAAAGAATTTGGGAAAAGAGGGCACCCGGGTGGCTCAGTTGGTTGAGCGTCCAACTTCATCTCAGGATCTCACAGTCCATGAGTTTGAGCTCCGTGTTGGGCTCTGTGTTGACAGCTTGGAGCCTGGAGCCTGCTTCAGATTCTGTGTCCCCCACTCTCTCTGCCCCACCCCTGCTTGTGCTCTGTCTCTGTCTTTCAAAAATGAATAAACATTAAAAAAAAAATTAAAAAAGAATTGGGGAAAAGAGGGCGCCTGGGTGGCTCAGTTGGTTAAGCATCTGACTCTTGATTTCGGCTCAGGTCATGATCTCACGGTTCATGGGATTGAGCCCCGCATCAGGCCCTGTGCTGACAGCATGGAGCCTGCTTGGGATTCTCTCTCTCCCTCTCTCTCTCTCTGCCTCTTCCTTGCTGGCATGAACTCTCGCAGGCTCTCGCTCTCTCTCAAAATACATAAACATTAAAAAAAAAAAAAAAGAATTGGGGAAAAGGATTCCACTACATTTTAAACTCCTTCAGGAAGACATACACTGAACCTTAAGAATGAAAGGTAGGTGTCCCTACATTTTTGAAACTGTACCAGTTAACTAAGCCACCAGCAGCAGCTTAAACCAGAGGCTGCCGCGTGTATGTTCTGGATCTCAGTGCCTGATCTCAGTAGGGGAAGAAGGGTAGCCAGTATTGGGTGCGTGGGACCATTTACAAGTGAGTATGAGCACTTCAAAGGACACGTTCAGCCCCATCGGGCTGTCCTGTCACAGAACTGACTTGCCCTTAGCTCACTGTTGAAACTGGCCTTATAATCACTTCCCTTACTGGCTCCTCCTTTCCTTCAGGGGCTCTCCATCACCCAGGAATCACCCTGCCCTGATGGGATTGCCTGCGAATTCTGGGCAGACTGGGCTTCAGGAAAAGCAAATGACAAGTTCTCAAGTGTGTCACCCATGAACTGTGACAGCTGTGATGTCTGATATCAGAAAAGATAAGAGTCCAGTAGAAACAAGAATCAAAGGCAGGAACAAAATAATGGGGGGCAGGGGGGTAGAGAAAAGGAGTTGACACTGTGGTATGGTATACAAGAAAGTTAAGAGAGTAGATCCCAAGAGTTCTTAGGCAGGGAGCAACTTTTGTTTTTTTGCTTTTCTTATTGTATCTATATGAGGCGAAGACACTAGTGAACCTTACTGCGGTATCACGTCACAGTATGTGTAAGTCAGGCCACCATGCTTTACGCCAATTATATCTCAGTAACCCTGGAGAAAAAAACGCAAAAAACAAAACAAAACAAACAAAACTCCCCCCAAAATGGAGGGCAAAGAGAGCAGGAGAGAAGCAGAGCAAGAGGTAAACAGAGGCTCGTGTTTTGTAAACTTTTCAGGGTTTACTTTATTGTCCACCCCTCCTCTACCCCACCACAGCAGATTTCCTACGGTTTCAGGGGACCTGGAGGTCCTTTTCAGTGAAAACGACTTCTCCCCCAAAGCACACCTATTGTCTTCAAAATCCCCCTTACTCTGGGTTGTAAACATTGCTGAAATTCACATTTCAGCATTGTTTTGTGAGATTTATTGGAATGCCCTGAATGAGGAAAACACGAATTAAGGAAGCAGACTCCGCAAAAAAGATTTTCTTTTCAACGCAATACGTGAGGGAGCTGGAGGTTCTAAGTCAAGAGCCTTCACAAACATATTTCTTGCGGTTATGCCAATGAGAGTTGACGGTATATGTTAATTGGACTTCACGTTAATTTGTAAGCCATTGAAAATGAGAGGTAATTTTGCTCGATACGTATATCTTCAATGTGTGCGATTTGCTACTGCACTTTATTTATTAATACATCATCTCTCATTTAGGGTGTGCCAGAGTGGGAATCTCCTATTATAAAGGAGGGAAGTCAGCTGGGGGTAATTGAAGTGTATACAGTGTTATGCCACTGGGAAGCTCATTGTGTCTAAACACATTTTTTAAAAGGCCCATGTTTGCTTTGTTTGGTATATATCCTGTGGGTTAGATGTAAGATGGGGGAGTATTACATTTGCCTCCTGTCCCTCCCCACCGTAGGATAACCAAATTCTCTAGATTTTTGAGGCGGTCGGTTTTCTTTTGCTTTGACTTTGTTCCCCTAACCTCCTGCTAAGCCTCTCCAGCTTCTCTTTCTCTGGCTCTGCCCTGGGACAGGAGCAAAAGTTTGCATCAACCCACAGCAAACAGAGGCCAATGGTGTTCACAAGGACACCCCAACAGGATTGTCCGCTGGATCCTCCTGGGCATCCCTTGAAGCGGCCTCGGCCACATTCCATGGTGGCCCCTCTTTCAGCCAACTGCTGTTTAAAGGGATGCAGTGCCCTCGCCGACTGGTGAGGATCCAGAGAAGATGACGAAAGTTCAGTGGTACGGAAAGTAAAGACGTGCAAATAATCTTGTGGCACATTTCAAAGTCTTGCCCCATAAACTAACGAAGAACACTGGAAATAACATTTAAGCTATTTGGGGGAAAGTACCAAAGAGGGGCAACACTTTACAGAGCTTCTAGAGAGCATCCATACTATAATCACAGGCACCTTTAAAAAAAGCCACTTCAAAGAGAACTTGGTAGGGGCGCCTGGGTGGCTCAGTCGGTTAGGCGGCCGACTTCGGCTCAGGTCATGATCTCGCGGTCCGTGAGTTCGAGCCCCGCGTCGGGCTCTGTGCTGACAGCTCAGAGCCTGGAGCCTGTTTCAGATTCTGTGTCTCCCTCTCTCTGACCCTCCCCCGTTCATGCTCTGTCTCTGTCTCAAAAATAAATAAACGTTAAAAAAAAAAATTAAAAAAAAAAAGATAACTTGGTAGAGCAAAATGGACACGTGCTTCAGGGGCAGAAATAACGATAGGCTGGAATCCTGTGCCAATCGCGTGAACGTGAGCAAGCTTCTTTATGCCTGCAAAGCATACTGAGTGTTAACCCCTGCACCACAGACTCATGGGGAGAGTTCCTCGTGTGCAAAGCAACTAGTCCTGAGCCTGGCCCTTGGTGGACAGCCAGCGATTGTGAGTTTCTATCCTTTGGGGAGACATAGCAGAATGGAGGACCCAAGTCTTCTCTATCGGAGAAGCCGTGAGAGGGAATTATACCAACTACAGCCTGAAGGGAAAAAAAGACATGAAAGTGAACATTTAGAATGTGGTGATGGAGAAAGTCTAAAACAGGGCAGTGTGTGGCTTCTAAAATGTGGCTTCTGATGTCCACACCTGTGGATAACTAGGAAACAAAGGAGAAACTCACATCAAGGATTTCCTTGTTGGCTTTTGGAGATGTGGCTTCTCGTAACTCCTTGATGGCCACGGGAATTTTAACCTTCTCACCTTCTGGGATCCAGAGTCCCTGTGACGAGGAGGGAGAGAAGACATTAACTGGCGATTGTCACATTATGCAATATGCTGACTCACGAGATGCACGGACTTTACCAGTGACACCATCTGAAAGGGTGAGGGACCTTGAGCACAGCTCTCTGCTCCAAGGTCACCAGTGCTAGGTGCCATGACATCTCATCAGCTCTTTGGTTATATAGTGTTCCATGAATCAGAGTAGTTAGATTACAAAAAACCCAAAGCTTGTGCGAGTTATAAAACCAGTGTGGATCATTTTGTCCAGAATTCTGAGATACTGGCTCTGGGTCTAACGGAAATCAGACTTGACATAACAGGATCCAGGAAAAATAAATTAAGAGCTGTTTTGACCTGGGCATTATTTGGATGCTGTCATGCAGTGAGAGGCAGTCCCCCTTCAGACTCCATCCCTGCCACTCACCCCTTTACAAAGTCAATGCTGTCCTCCACGATAACTTTGTTGTCTGTGTACAGGTCTCACAGGACCACTTATACGTCACCAGTATAAAAGATTCCCTCTCGACAACTTGGGGAAAACATCAGAATTTCCCAAACCCTGAGCTACACATAGAGTAGACAAGCTTGATAGACAGTAGACAGCCCAGGACTTTGAATATGCCCACCAAACTGCATCCCCAGAAGTCTTGGTGCCCTGGTGGCCTCACCTTGTACACTGTGCCAAATGCTCCAGAGCCCAGCACCTTGATCTTTTTGAATTCTGTTTCCTTTAAGATCCTCAAGAGAGCTTGGTTGGGAGCTTCTCCACTGGGCGTAAGAGGCTCAACAAGCTGTGAGAGACAAAGAAGGAGGGTCGCGGCCTCAATGCTCAGGCCCACATGGGAGGAGGTGTGAGCCAGGCCCAGACACAGCCATGTGTGGATGGGCGTCAGCACCAAGAACCCGCCATGCTCACTCGGAAGGAGGAATGCACACCTTCTCTTTAGGACTTCAGAAAAGATATGTTGGGACAGGGACTCCCTGATACAGGTGTCCTCGCACAGAAGAGCTCCATTTCAACAAATGCAATTTCGATTTCTGTTTCCAGCCAATAAGCTGGGCTGAGAGAATTCTGGTGAGGGAAGTTTTGATATGGTTGGTCATTTTGGTAGCCTGTCGGGCCTCCTAACACACACAAGTGCCATTGTGCTGTGAGCTGCTACGGGTCCCTCCTCCCAGGGACTCTGGCTTCTGACACACTGCCGGACACAAAGAGGCCGGCCGAAGACCCACCAGTAGAGTGAGTCACAAACAGAGCTCAAAATGGAACGGCACTATTGTAGACAATGGGATTTGCCAAAGTAACATCTCAACATGTGCCTTCACAGGAATCACCAGACAACCTGTTTGCAAGCCCTTCTCCTGTGCATGTACCTGAGTGCTGTATGTTAAACAGGACTCCTATGGCTTTTGTATCTGTGTCGTGAGACTTATAATAGGAACATTGGCATCTCACTCCAGAGAGGTACCAAAACATCATTAATTGTTTATACCTGGACATTCAGAGATTCTTTCTGGTTTTTCCATCGTAGGCAATAAGGCATAATAATACAATTACATATTTAAAATAGTTGGCAACACTTGGGAGGAGAGCCTTCGTTCCTGTCTGGGGTGCTGGGGAGAGGGGCACTGGTGGGCGTGTGGGGCCTGGGCACCTATTCACCTCTCTTTCCTGCAGCAGTCTGCGAAGTGTGCGCTTGCGGACGATGTGGCGTCGGCGCAGAAAGAGGCCCACCCCAAGGGCCACCACCACCACCAAGAGGAGGCCCCCAACAATCCCAGTGGCGATGGATGGGATCTTGGGCCTGGAACAAGAGGGAGACGTGGAAAAGTGAGGTTTGGTGACAGACTCTAGTACATTGGCATTGTATGTATTTCCTGCATGTTTTGGTACATTGACATCATTTAACATCATCTCAGAAAATAGATACCATGTGGCTTCTACAGAGAGGAAAGAAAGCAAAGAGTTTCTAGGGTAGTGTTTCCACCTTCTTGAGCATAAGAGGCTTTGCCCCCAGGTTTTTTTTTTTTTTTTTTTTTTTTTCATTTTTTAAATTGACCTATCATCTGGACATCTCCATGCGACTCCTTTTCTTTTCTTTTTTCTTTTCTTTTTCTTTTCTTTTCTTTCCCTTATTTTCCTTTCCTTTTCTTTTTTCCTTCCTTTCTTCCTTCTTTCCTTCCTTCCTTCTTTCCTTCCTTCCTTCCTTCTTATCATCTATCTATCTATCTATCTATCTATCTACCTATCTATCTATTGAGAGAGAACATGCACACACACACATGGGGCAGGGGCAGAAGGAGAGGGAAAGAGAGAATCCTAAGCAGGCTCCACACCAAGATGGGCTTGATCCATGAGATCATGCATGACCTGAACCAAAATCAAGAGTTGGACGCTTAACCAACTAAGCCACCCGGTGCCCCGACAATTATATTTTAATCTTTTAAGAAACCACATAATTCAAAAAGTAACTCAGACTTCAGTAATGCTTTTTATATGAATTTTCATGTATCCCCAGAGTATCTCCATACATACGAAGCCTAGAACATCACATCACATGTATTAAGACATGCATTGTCTACTGGTTTGCCTAGGTGAAGGGACTCTTTCCATAATGTTGAGATTCTTTAAAGTGTTCTTGGCTTTCAAGATGGGATGACAGCCATGTGGAATGCTTTATGAATAAGCTTGGGGGAGGTTATCATGTGATAGGATTTCAACATAAAAAAGATCATTGTCATAAATGAGTGATGTCACCATGCAACATCAAACCACTCTGCCACATTCTTCTTCCCACAAAGGTGGTGTTTGATTCAGGGACAGCAAAAACTCAAAACTCAGGTTCTAGAGCTCACTGAGGAAACAACCATCTGAATTCGTGGGTTCTGAATTTAGAATCTTCAAATTCCATAAATATAATCTGTATTTATAGATTCTAGAAATACTATAATACAATCTTCAAGTCCTATAAATATAACCTGTATCAATTTAATATAAAATAACTTAATTTTACATATTAAAATTCTATAAAAATCATCTTAAAATTATTGTTCTCAAGTATCTATTCTATTTGAATTTCTGGCAAACTTTGTATTTTTAGGAAGAATTGTTAAAGAACATCAAAGATTAATTAGTATCATTAGCACATAAGTATCCCAAGATCCTTATAAATTGCTTGTAAGTGGGTCAAAGGTACTTCATGACAATGATATTTACAACACTTTCTTCTCAGTGAGTGAAAAAGTCATCTCCTGCATTATCCCATCTCCCCAGTGAATGCACTTTGGATTAATGAGTTTTTATTATATTGAAAAGAACACCAGAAAGATATAAAGAATAATTGGTTACAGACTATCTGTTCCATGGGGAGCTGTAGTAAGGGTGAGTGAATAAAAAAGGAAGAAAAACATAAAAAGAGTAAATATCACAAAGAATGGCCATTGGCTAGTTTCCAGGTGGGGCTTTGACAGAAAACCTCATTACAAAGGTACCGAGTGTAGCATGAAGATAGGACAAATTTTGCTGACATCCCGGTAGGCTCAGCAAAGAGGAAGCGAGAGACTGCCTTACTTGTCTTTAAGGTTTCACTTGAGAGTAGGGTTAATTCTGGGGCAGAAGAGTCAGCTGACAGGGAGGGCAGGTTATTGAAGGGATTTTGTAGACATGATGAGAAATGGAAGAGATGGAGGTTTGGTTAGCGTTGGGGACACCAGGAATGACAAAGAGGAGCCTTGTACATCATTCTGATTCCTCGCTAGACAGTGTTGGTCGATAACACCACTCTGTCCTGAGGAGTCTGAACAGCCATTCCCGATTCTGCCTTTCCCAGTGCAGCATTTCAAGCAATGACAGCAAATGAATCAGAACTGAAATGCTAGTGGAAGTCATTGTTTAGAAAAGGGGAGAAAGTCCCCCCAAGCTGGAGCTGTCATCACACAGGAAGGTTTGTGATACGGTCAAATGGATCATCAAGCAGGAAAAGAAGAGAAGCTAGAAGGAGGCTCTAGCAGAACTGGTGTGACCAAGAAGTCATAAATAGACTCCACATAAAGAGGAGCACTGTGTACCAAGTACGAGCTGGGCGTGGAACTGGCCCCAGGGCTCACATCCTGCATCCCTCCCGCCGAAGCACACGACAAAGTAGGCACGGGAGAGGTGGGTGCAACCAGCAGGATGGTCTCTGCCAGGGATGCTGTGCCAGCCCAGAGAAGAAATAAGAACTGTGAAGGTAGGGGCACCCGGGTGGCTCAGTCGGTGAAGTATCTGACTCTTGATTTCGGCTCAGGTCACGGTCTCACAGTTCATGGGACTGAGCCCCACCTCAGGCTCTGCGCTGACAGTGCGAAGCCTGCTTGGGATTTCCTCTCTCTCCCTCTCTCTCTCTCTGACCCTCCCCTGCGAGTGCTCTCTGTCAACATAAAAAAAATAAACTTAAAAAAAAATCTGTAAAAGGGGCATCTGGGTGGCTCAGTCGGTTGAGCAGACCTCTGACTTGGGCTTAGGTCATGATTTCGCATTTGTGGGTTCGAGCCCCACATTGGGCTCAGAACCTGGAACCTGCTTTGGATTCTGTGTCTCGCCCTCTCTCTGCCCCTCCCCTGCTCGTGCTCTGTCTCTCTCTGTGTCTCAAAAAATAAGGTAAAACATTTTTAAAAATCTGCAAAAAAAAGAACCTGTGAAGGCAGAGGGGAATCAGAAATGCAGGAAAGCATTATCTGTGCAGATAGAGTGTTTGGTCATTTCTGAGAAGGTCCACTAGACTCAAGTAGAACACTTACCCATCTGTTGCACAGCCTTCAAGACCTGGCCCAGAACAGCTGTGGGTATTGAGGGAGAAATACACATTTTGATCATAAGTCAACGTGCTTTAAATTACTCTCAAATCATTAAAATCACCATGAATCTCAATTTGGGGGGGCAGCAGTTAATTATTTATTTATTTTGCATTTATTCATTCGTTCATTCACTCGGCACGTATTTTTGAATGTTGCACTCTGTGACACGGATTGTTCTAGCATTTAGCAGAGTGGACATTTTCTGGCCTCTGTTACTGAAATGCGTTCATGCGTACTTTATGATATAGGTATAGCTGTCTCATATCTGGCTCTAGGATGTCAGTACAGGCAGGGGAGGAGAGGCGGCCAAGACTAGAGCCATACTAATTAAGGGGTAGGAGGAGAGGAACCGATGTGTGAGGATGAGTCTCAGGGGCAGGGCAACGGTAGTGATGACTTCAGACCCTGGAATCCAGGGGCAGTATGGGAGCTGGTTTCCTCTCCTCCCACAGGACTGAAACATCTTACATACAGCAGAGACGGCATTGGTCTTAAATGACTCTTGAGAAGCTGGGTCCCCATTCTAGTGAGGGAGGCCACCGTCCCTTATTTTGATTACAGAATGATATAAAAAGGCAGAATACATTGGCTTTGAAGTATGGCAACATTTGCCAAGACAAACATCAGTAGGAAAACAGAATATTCCAATTAACTGCAAAAGACAACTCATGCTGTTGCACATGGATGGACCTAGAGAGAATTATGCTATCTGAAACAAGTCAGAATGAAGAAATCCCGTAAGATTTCATCTATATAATGGAGCCTAAAAAAATAAAACAAACGAACAAACAAACAACAGCAACAGACTCATAAATACAGAGAACAAACCGGTGGTTGCCACAGAGAAACAGGGGGGATGACTAAAATGGGTGAAGGGGTTAAGGGGTATGAGCTTCTAGTTATAAAATAAATAAGACATGGGGATGAGAAGTGCAGAACAGAAAATATAGTCCATAATGTAATAATTTTGTCTGGGGACAGATGGTGACTATACATATTGTGGGGAGCACTGTGTAATGTATAGAATTGTCAAATTGTTATGTTGTACACCTGAAACGAATAGAACATTGTGTGTAAGCTCTATATCAATTTAAAAAAGGAGATGGGGGACACTATCATTTCATGGCCTGGGGAAGGATGAAGGACTACATTTCAAGTATGTGACCAGGCCAGAGGCGCCTGTCAAGCACCCCATTTCCTACCTCAGTCAAGGGCTGGGATTTGTACACTCCTCCCGGAGGTTAGGGTCTGTTCCCTCCCCCATTTCCAAGCTGTCCTGCTCCTTTCTCCCCAGTGCCTTTGGGCCTTCCTTCCTACACCACACACACACACACACACACACACACACACACACACACACAGGCTTTTTCAGGAAGTGGATGCATGGGAGGCCTCCCTATTTCAACTCTATTATCTCCTAGGGAAACCAAAACTCAAAGACAAAAGGCATCACTAATGAGTGACCACTGATAAACTCCCTACTCACTAGCTTTTTCTCCCCCACAATGCCCCGCAGTCTCCAAGAGGGAATACTACACAAAGTGAGTGCAAATTGAAATTGTCCATTTTGGGACCACACAAGGGGTTTTTTTTGTTGTTTTTTTGTTTTTTGTTTTTTTGGTTTTTTTTGGCAGCCTCTGAAGGTGCTGCGGGGGAAACAGCAGGGGTTACTAGGGAGAAGCTACTGATGCAGAAGTAGCTCAGGGGGAAAGAAAAGCCAGTTTACATCTGAAGAGGTGACTTGACAAGGACAGTGACAGGACAGGCGCTGGAAGAGTCTTGATTTGAGTACCCAGCTCGAGCCCCTTGGGAAAGCTGATAACACCTTTGCATAATTTTGCAGAAACAATTGTTGAATATGAAGTAAAAGAGCCCATATCACGCTATCATTTAACGTCGTCAGAAAACTGATTCTCTGTGCTCTACTTGACTTCTTCTTTTTTGGTTACGTACAATGAAAACAGGAAACATTCTGCCCGGCATCGTCTGCACCACAGTCAGGCTGTCACTCACCCGTAGGTACAGTTTGAATGGCACAGGTGACACATGCGATTGGCGTCTGCAAACTTCCAGACCAGGGTGTTGTTTTCTCCCATGATGCCAGCCGGGCAGGTCTTGACGCAGTGAGGGCCGTCAATGTAGTGTGCACACTGCACGCAGCTGTCTGGTCCCTACACCAAGATGGACAGAGACATGTATATAGGCTTCCTTCTCTTTCGAAACTGAAGTAACTTTTTACTTATAATACTTTGTGTGAAAAAGAAGTCAAACAACAGACGTTCTTAAAGCAGAAACACAACAAGCTTGTCTGTGACTGTGAACCACTGTTCACAGCCTACTGAGAAGTCTTCGAATGCATTGACGATATAACAACGGAAAAGAAACTATACTGTACGCTTCGTGACAGTTTACTTAACAGACTGTGGGCAAGTTTCTTTGTCAAAACAATCTTGATGAGTCTACGTGTACGTTTACATCTCTATCGCTCAGATGGCATTGTTTGCATATCATATCTGAACTTAAACAGCAGCTATGTGGGAAGCCAGGCTTGCTGAGGCGAACTGAAGAAAGCCCACATCTATGTTTCTCCAGGGACAAGAAGGCAGTAAGTGGAAGTAAGCGGTGGGGGCATAATTAACTGTATACTGTGTTTATTCGATTTCATTTGCTAAACTCCGAAAAACTCACAGAAGTTAAACTTGACTGTTCGGGTTGTGCCCTACATCAAGGGAGTGAAATAAAGCTGGTAGGGAAGGATGTGCTCACTGGTGAAGTTCTCTGATGTCTCTGTTTTGTCCAAAGACTGAGCGTTCCCAGAACCAGAACGGTCAGATGACTAAGTCAGAATCACCAACAGACTTATTTCAATGATGAAAATTTAACCTAACACCATGTGAACTTATAAACCGATGGTTTACTTTGTAAACTGCCCTGTTAGCAGCCTACACCTCAAAACACAGCCTTCAGCCTGATTTAGAGACAGCTTTTGAAAAATGTGTTCAATTAGGTTTAGATATGGCTGTTGAAGCTCAAATACAAACAGAACTCCTTATAAATAATATTGAGAATGAACAACATTGGGACATTGATGTGAGGAGGACCTGAATTCTCACGTATACTCTTTATGTAAATAGAAACCTGAATTTTGAAAAGTTTTGCTACGTGTTTCTTTTTTTTTTTTTTTTTTTAATTTTTTTCAACGTTTATTTATTTTTGGGACAGAGAGAGACAGAGCATGAACGGGGGAGGGGCAGAGAGAGAGGGAGACACAGAATCAGAAACAGGCTCCAGGCTCTGAGCCATCAGCCCAGAGCCCGACGCGGGGCTCGAACTCACGGACCGCGAGATCGTGACCTGGCTGAAGTCGGACGCTTAACCGACTGCGCCACCCAGGCGCCCCGCTACGTGTTTCTTTAAAAAAATTTTTTTAATGTTCATTCATTCTTGAGAGACACAGAGACAGAGCATGAGTGGGGGAGGGGCAGAGAGAGAGGGAGACACAGAATCCGAAGCAGGCTCCAGGCTCCAAGACATCAGCACAGAGCCCAGTGCGGGACTCGAACCCACGAACCGTGAGATCATGACGTGAGCCCAAAGTCAGAGACTTAACCGACTGAGCCACCCAGGTGCTCCGCTAGATGTTTCTTTAAGAACTCTTCAAATAATTATGAACGAATGTTAAATAAGAATCTGATGATGTTTGATTAAGATGACGAAGCAATGATGACAGATGTCAGAAACAGTGAACACTGGCTGTCGATGTCCCCAGCCTCCCACAGGCATCCCTGGTTTTTGGTAAAAGAGTAGATGTTATTAGATTTGTTGGAGGGTGTTGGACAGAAAGGGTGAATTCTCCTACAAGGTGGGTTGCGTGATGACGTCAACTCAACCACAGCCTCTGTGACCCAGCTGGGAGGTCACAAGGCCCCCTGTATGGGCATGGCTGCCTCTTTGGTAGCTGCAGAGTGATGCTGGCTCATTGCTGTGGTTCTGCTGCTTGGGAAGGCTTTTCCCTTGGACGTATGAGTGAATAACATCAAACGTGCTCCTTACTCGTCCTGTGCAGGTGATATTCATGGCCTGGGGCAGGCATTCTGGATGGCACTGTATGCACTCGGAATTCTCCACAAACTCCCTTGGCTCCCTGAGAGAAGAAAGAAAACCGATCAGTGCTATTTCTAGAGATCCTGATTCAAAATGCCGGCAGGTTACCACTGTCTGAGTTGCAATTGTCTGAAATTTCAGGTGACACAGAACACCTTTCTCAGAAATGCGAGAAAAATTTAGGTAAACATTGAACGGTAGGGAATCTAGGATTATATTGCTATATGATAAACCGATTGTGTTAACTGAATCCATGGTCATCTCCTCTCCGAATAAATGCACAAGCTTCATTTATAATCAAAATATCTTCCCTACGTTTTTCTATAAGGTACAGTTTTTGTCTATTAGGCAAACAGGTCAACAAATGAAAAAAGTAATAGTCCGGAAGAGGTGACCACCTCTCCCACCCCCCACAATATCAGATTCATGGATATTTAAATTAAGCTAGAAGGAAATGGTAACTGTAGATTGACTCACAGGAAAAGGAAGGAGAGATATTAAAACGTACTCAATGATTATTAATAAAAATAGGAAGTACGGAACACAGGTGTGAACACTTTTGCTTGAACTAGTTTCCCTGTTCCTCAAAGACGTATGGGTCGACATTAAGCAAGAAGATGATGTTTTTTTTTTTTTTTTCAACGTTTATTTATTTTTGGGACAGAGAGAGACAGAGCACGAACGGGGGAGGGGCAGAGAGAGAGGGAGACACAGAATGGGAAACAGGCTCCAGGCTCTGAGCCATCAGCCCAGAGCCCGACGCGGGGCTCGAACTCCCGGACTGCGAGATCGTGACCTGGCTGAAGTCGGACGCTTTAACCGACTGCGCCACCCAGGCGCCCCAAGAAGATGATGTTTGATTGAAAAGACAAAACAGTTGTGACAGCTATTAAGACTGAATGCCGCCTGGTAATTAACTGCAGGCTTTCACGCCAGTGAACAAGGAAACACAAGGAATGTTTACACCCCGCAACATGTTCCCTAAGTCTTCCCTTATGTCATCAATTAAACCAAATGTGCCCAGTTTTTCCTTCCCTCCTTCTCTGGGTCATGATGCCGGCCGGAGGAGCCCATCTTGCAAACCGAGCAAGTGCTGCCGAAAGGCACGGGCACCAACAACATGGTGGTTTTAATTCCCTCTCCCTTTAAAAAGATGTAGAAAACACGACATTCACGTCTACTCATAGCAGTAAGGATTGCATTAATATTGTTGAATTACACAGAGGACTCTGTTAGGTTACTCGGTGTCTCTGCTAAAGGATTCCTACAGAATTAGACTTGGTCCTCTCATTCTGATCCTGAATATTTCTTTTTTTTTTTTTTAATGTGTCTTTATTTTGAGAGAGAGAGAGAGAGAGAGAGAGAGCAAGCACTAGTTGGGGAGGGGCACGGAGAGAGGGGGGCAGAGGATCTGAAGTGGGTCCTACGCTCACACGGGGCTCGAACTCACAAACCGTGAGATCATGACCAGAGCCGAAGACAGACGCTTAACCGACTGGGCACCCAGGAGCCCCCTGAATATTTCTGAATCCGCGCTGTGGCCCAAGCCCTGATAGCAAAATAAGAAGGAAGATTTCCCGTAGCCATTTGTAATTCCTATGGCTCTCCTCTCTCACAAAATGTCCCCTTTTCTTTAAATTAAAAAGGAAAAAGCCTCTGCTTCTCTCTATCCTTGTATTTTACTTTCCTATTAATTTATTTTTAGTCATTATTTGTGGTCATTTGTGGTCAGAGCTTTACATCAATATCAAGATTCCCACAGAATCAAGCAACTGTACTTTTAACCGATAGCAAAAAAATCCAACAAAGTTTATATGATTATTTCTTTGCCCATGGTTATGTTTCAAGTTATTTGCACTGTTCAATATTGCTTGAACATAAAACAAAAATTAACCAGGAAATATAATTTGTATTACTATATTCTGACACACCAGGAAAAATGTACTGCAAAGACAAGTCTAAGTGACTGTGGTCTTGGCCACATGAACCATTTATGGCTTTTCCATTTCTCTTGGGAACTTTGTGTGGCTTCGAAAGAGATTAGATATTTCCAAAACCGAGACTCTATAAATTAGTGGATTGGATTAAGTAATGCAAAAAGTTTGTTCATTTCCTTTGGTGATTAACAGCTGTCAACAAATAAATAAAAACAAAGGAAAAAGAAAAAAAAGGAAAAGTATCAAAGTGAACAACAGTAAACTTATAAAAACAATCGCCTTAGTTTTTATCAGAACAAAGGGGTTACAAAATAACCTTACCCCTCCAGAACATTGCACTTCTCCACACATTCCTTGCCACGGGTGACGTTTTGGCAGGACACACAGTCTTTCGGCTCCGGGCCCCAGCATCCCTCTGACGAGCATAATGGATGACAGACATGGCCTATGGCCTCTGAGAAGACACAGGGAGCCACAAGGAGTCAGCTAGGGGACAGCGACTAGAGGGGCCAGTTGAGACAACACCTGTAAATGAGGCGCTGGGTTCTCTGTGACCCTGAGCTGCACAGACATGCTGGGGGTCCCTGGAAGAAGCAGTGACACAAAATGGGCTTCTAGAGGCCAACTTCAAGTTCTCTTTTCCGGACTGGGAGTCAAGGGTTCCTGGTCCGGACCTGGGTAGCACTTTGCTGATGAGTGTCATAGCTGATGGAGACACAAGGGAAGGTTTGTGGTTCCTTGCTGTGTGCTGGGCACCATGTCAAGAGTTTTATATACAAAATTTCACTTCATTCTCTCACTAGCAGTGGGAATCACTGCGGTCTCCATTTCATGGATGAGGAAGCCAAAGCCTAAAGGTATTAAGTACATTGACCAAGATCTGGAAGCTAGGAAGGGCTAGAGGCAGAATTTGAACTCAGATCTGCTTCCCCCAGTGACCAGGGTCTTGGTAAAAAGAAATGTGCATGGCCTGGCTTCAAGAGAAGCCTGTGGCTCTAAACTCAGATGAGGAAATGTCACTGTAAAATGCTCATTCTATCTGCATGCGTGTGTATGCCTCTATGTGTTGCCAGCTAGAGTCATTAGAGGCTGAAATGAGCAGGGAGAATGGCTGAAAGGTAAAATAATTAATGCTGAATTTAGTTCTGTACGTTACAAATAATTGACAGCTTAAACCTCCAGGCAAATTCATCCTACGAAATGTGAATGATCTGGAAACAATTCCGGTGAACTTCCCATGATAACTTCACATGTAGGACTGTACAGATTTCTTTTAATTTGCTTCTTTAGGAATGAAAAATATAATTTAAATGTTTGGGAATCTTCTAAATCAACATACATGACCCACTTGAACCATCTCCATGATCAACGAAAGTGATTACTTACTGCAGCCTTTTTCATCTTTGTTGTTTATAATTTTGGTTTTCTGACTTGAAGTCCCAAACAGTTTTTTCCAGTTTATTGTATTTGCATAGCACAATTTTTGGTTTCCTGAAACGATCACATCTCCATCACTTATCTCCTTGAGGGAGCGTAATCCCAAGGACGTTATGTCCAGGCCGACAACCGCAAGAGAAAACTGACCACTACAGTGGAGGGAAGAAAAATAACATTGTGAAAAATGACCAAAAAATTCTATCACTAAAAGCTTTATTTTAATTTTCTTCTGGACCACCTTATATGTACTACAGTCCCCCTCCCAGTGACTGTAAGTCATATTGCAGGAAGTCTGTATTGCAACTTTTGAAAATGACAACAGATTTTTTTAAGCTCCTCCAGGGAAAAGCTAGTTCCTTGTGAGTATTCAGTGGAATACTGAAGGTGAATAAATATTAATGTCATTATTATATTTACTGCATGTTTTTTTTTTTTTTGCCTGGGAATTGAACAGCATCTTCTTTTTTCATGTTTATTTATTTATTTTGAGACACAGGGCAAGAGCATAACAGAGATGGGGGAGGGGGAAGGAATGCATGGGAAGGGGCAGAGAGAGGGGGAGAGAATCCCAAGCAGGCTCCACACTGTCAGCACAGAGCCCGATGCAGGGCTGGAACTCACAAATCTGAAGATCATGACCTGAGCCTATTGAGAGTTGGACACTTAACTGACAGAGCCATCCAGGTGCCCCGAGAGCATGTTCTAATCCCTCAAATATCCAAATACACTTCAAAAATCATAGGTTCATTTTTTCCATCCACCCACCTACCCATTAATCTATCTTTCCATCCACTCACCCATCTATTGATCCATTTGTCCATCTACTTATCTAGGCAGGCATGCTTCCATCCATCCATTTTTCTATCTATCTATCTATCTATCTATCTATCTATCTATCTATCCATCCATCCACCCTTCCATCCTCTCATCTATGCATCCATCTACCCACTCATCTATCCATTCATCCATGGATTCATTCAACCATCCATCCACTCAGCTATCTATCCATCCATCCATTGATCCACTGACCCATCAATCCATCCATTAACCCATCCATCCATATATTGAACAAACATCTGAACCATCCAACTCTGTCTGTGCTAGAACTCTATAAGACTATCAATATGTTTTCATCAAGAGACTGGATAAAAGTAATTCAGACTAAAAGGAGGGAAATCCTGAACCACCAGGAGGAACAGGAAGGCAAGAAAGCATCTGATGGGGTGCTGAGAACCAGGAGCTCCTGCTGGAGCAGAAACCTGGAGGTGAGGAGGCTTGGGCAAGGGATCTAGGGAGGGTGACAGAAGACCTTGCACACCTTGAGCTTGGTTGTTTTGCAAATGATGGGGAACTACAGGAAAGAGACTTGCATTTTTAGGAAGCTCACTGGACACCAGGACAGGGAATAGACCAGCTGAGGCAGCACTCAATGAGGAGACATCAGACAGGAGATGACAAAAGTTGAATTTGGAGACCCCTCCTCTCCTTGTTTCTCTTTCTCTCCTGACCCTTTCCTCCTTCTCCCTTCCCACAACCCGACTCCTGTGGAAAGCAAGGAGCCCTGTGTTGAAGACCTGTAACTCTACTGTTTAGGAATTCTCTCTCAACATGTGCCCACAGAAGCCTAGGCACTGGGACAAAGCTGGTGTCTTCCGTGCAGGCCAGACCTGGCTCTGATGAGCTGTACCTGGAGCCAGCGATCACCCTGCCCCAGGAGGGACTGTGTATTTTGGACTTCTCATAAATGTGAAAAGGAAAAAAAAAAAAAGTAATTCTAATTTTGTTTAAATTCCGAAACATAAGCCAACTGGCACCTGTCAGTTACTTAAGAAAATGGATCTAAATCTCTTGTCTCTATGAAAGAAGTGGTTCAAAAGAAGTGGTCTTGAGAACTCAGAACAAAGGGGTCTTTCTGGGAAGCAATGATTATTATCAGAGATGCACAGCCAAGAATGTTTTTAAAAAGCAGTATATATTTTATGTGTACTGTACTCTAATTTTCTTTAATATAATTTTAAAATGTTCATTTATTTTGAGAGAGAGAAAGAGAGAGTGCACATGAGCAGGGGAGGGGCAGAGAGAGAATCTGTCAGTGCAGAGCCTGACGCGGGGCTCGAACTCACAAACTGTGAGATCGTGGCCCTGAGCCGAAATCAAGAGTAGGACGCTTAACTGACTGAGCCACCCAGGCGCCCCATGATTTTCTTTAATATTGAGTGATATTCTGTAGTAGTTTTAAAGGACAATTAATGAGTAATAGTTCTCAGTATCAGACTGTTTCCAAGGCAGGTCTGACAAAGAAATTCTCAAACCATTATTACTCTGAACTATATTCAAGATGCTTCTATGTGAGTATGCCACTGTTGGAGTTGGAAAAGTGGAACCCCTGAACCAGTCGTGTATTAAAAAGTCTGTCAGCCCCCTCTGACGTGGTGTGCTCATAAGGACATGTCATTTCAGGACTCCTCTTACCAAAACACATACAACCTCCATCGAATCATGAGAAAACATCAGCCCTTCCACACAATGCTTGGCCAGTACTTTTTAAAAGTGTCAAGGCCATAAACGAGACGAAAAGACACAGGGACTGTTACAGATTGGAAGGGACTAAGGAGACACAGCCACCAAGTGCAGTGCGGGGTACTGGACTGCACACTGACACGTGGCATTCACGAGCAAACTGGTGACATCGGAGTGACGTCTGGTAGTGGAGGTCACAGCAATGTGCCGATGTTAATTTCTTCCTCTGCCTCTCGTGCCATGCTTCGGTGAGAAGCTGGCTGGAGGACTGATGGCAGCTCTCTGCAGGATCTTTGTAACAGCTTTAGAAGTCTAATTTCAAACTCTTCTGTTGGTCTTATTTAAAAAAAAAAAAAAATTGCTTTTTAATCTACCAGGCTTTGGCTCGGGTCAACTTACTGTTGCTTTGTTCTTCCACGTATGATTTCTAGGTTCTCAAAAGCATGGAGGTCAGTCCTGTTTTCAGGCCAGGCCTGAATCAGCAAAAACCCTACAAAGGCAGAAGGAAGGCTCAGACACGCACCGCTTATACGTTTCTTTTTTATGAGACATTTTAGGATTCTCGAGAGACTGTAACAGGACCAAGAAAGGTGGACATCTGATTGGATTCTTTTTCTAACCTTTACCCTACCCACGTGTTGATACAAGCCAAGGCACAATTATACAGCGGACATTCTGCCTCTCACGTAGAACCCCCGTCCCTCCTTGCATCTCTCCCACCACCCAACACCCCCACAGGCTGTCCCGTGGTTCCGTAGCCCTGACAGCCTTGCTGGGCTCCGTATCTGATGACCCAGACTGGCTTCTTGATGACAAGTGCCATGTCTTAAGCTGTCACAGAGTGAGATTCACAGATTTTCCTGACTTAATTCCAATATTCCAAACAATCTTGTTATTTAGGTCCAATTATTCCCTTTTTTATGGATGAAGGCAGTGGAGCTCTGATGGCAGTCATGGACCAAATGTTGGCCGGTGGCCGAGCAGGGACGTGAAGTCCAGTCTGTGAGGCTCGAGAGCCTGTGCTGTTCCTTCAGCACTTTGCCTTTCCTCTCCCTCTACCCATGAAAGTCACTGGGCCATCAGGACGGCTGGCCGGGGCCGAGAAGACAAGGACACAAAATCGGGAATGACTCAAGTCTTTGATTAAAGTGTTTACCCTTCATGTGCAGGGGAAAGCGCATTTGTGAAAATGATCAAAGAACCCATTAGTCATTAGTGGTAGACGTTCAGAAGAAATGTCCTCATGCCAAGAGAGAAGAGATTACATCCACAAGTTCTCTCTGTACAACACCCATTTTCCATTTATGTTGATGGATATGTTAGCAGCACACACCTGTAATTTCCTTTACAGTTTTTAGAATATCCAGTTCCTTTGGATCTAGAGGTGGAGTATGCGTGAAGGAGTCACTGAAACAAGCAACAGAATTATTATTGATTAACAATCTCGTCCAGTGAACAAAGTGGATTTTGTGTTTCTCCCTACCAGTGCCTTAATCTGTTACTTACCCTCTAAATGCTACTGGCAGGATATGAAGATCTCCACTGATCGAGGTGCAATTTTTGAAGTGTTTAATATTTGTAGCATTGATGGAAAGTGTGTCTTTAAATTCACCAATTCCTATTCCATTACAAACTATAAAGAGAAGGGAGATGTTTATTCCACTCACATATGTTGGATTAAGAGTAGCTAGGGATCTACAGGCAGAGGGAAGTGGGAAGGGAACTGTAGCCATTTGACCATCACTGCCATGCCATCATTCATTCATTCAACAGACATTCACGGAGGCCGGCTGGGCACCCTAACTGTGGCAGAGCTTGGAGTTAAGCGGTTGGAGAAGGTGATGCTGTCCTCGTTGATCGCCGTTGCTGCCCTCAACTTGGATTCTCTTCCTCACGATCTCCCTCCTAGACTTAGTCTAATTGCTCTTAACTACTCTTGCTTCCTCTGGTTTGTGTCCTTGGCAGTGCAATCCACGGGCTGCCGCCAGCACCACCTCTGTCCGGCTCTCGTCAGGGCATTCCCCTAAAACTCAACACCTTTCCATTGTTCTAACCTGGTTACGTCTTTGTCACCCGTCTTACAGAAACAATGGGCACAGATTTTTTTTTTTAATTAGTAAGAGTAAGGTGCATTCCCCTGAGGATGTTGAAAAATAGAATAAAGGGACCAAAATGACCAGAAATTCCACTCTAGGATATTTTGAAAAGTATTCCTTCCAGCTATCCTCCGTGGTGATGACACGCCAGATATGTATTTTTTTTTTCGCTTTTTCTGCTGTGAACATTCCTCATATCATATAAACTATTCGTTGAAGGTGATTGTTAATGGCTGTCTTATATTACATCTTAGGGAATACTGTAATAACTTTTATCAGATTAACTGCTGTTCTTCCCCTGTGTTTACTTGAGCCAAATGCTTTGATCTGTGTCCTATTGCTACATCAGTCTCAGATGCCCTTTTCCACACCCTGAGCCCATTTATTAATTTATATCCACTCCTAAATTTCCATCTCAAATGCCATCTCTGCCCTAAAGCTCATATTTATCTGCTATAATTCTCCCTCTAGAATTTGCAGATAAATTTTGGTACCTATCTTCCAGACCTATCTTGACTTTGAAGTACAGTCACTGAAAATCTCATTGCTCAGGATAAGGTCCTATCCTGTCCTCCCCCTGGACTTCTAGGGGGTACAGTCAAGCCCCGCTGTCCCACCGCCCGCCTCGGTGCTCTGCTCCATTGGGAGTCCCTTGTCGCAAAGAACCTTCCACTCTGGCAGCCATGACTGTCCTGCTGGGTCTCTGGGCTCACTCTGTGTGCCAGCCTCCTCTCTGGTCTGGGGGTGGAGGGGGCTCCTCTAAGGACTCCTGTGTCGACTGGCTCACTCAAACCTTCTGGTGCGGCACCTAACGTATTGTGGGTTGTGGGATTCATGGCCAGGCTTCTTTAGGATTCATAGGGTCTGGCTGACAATGGAGAATGAGGTGGCGATATAAGGACTTGCCATTTAATTACAGGTCTGGCAGAGAATTCCATGTGTTTGAGAGAATATTCATTCTCTCTTTCTCTCTCTCTCTCTCTGCTTGTGTGTGATAGTGGGGGCAGGGTGACTTTAATTCCTAAATTCAGAGATAAATTATGTATTCACCCCTAGACATTCCTGCACCGTCATCCTTACCCAGTGGTATTGCCCTATACCTGAAGGGCTCTGAATTTGGGATACGCAGAAAAATAGGTCAGAATCACTACAGGAGAATCAAACTGTTTACGTGTTTGAACACATAATGTGTTTGAACACAAAATGGACAAAACCAAACCCAAACCATCTCTGATTATGTCAGTCGTGCGAGGGCGCTGACAGTAACCCTCTCTTTCCTCAGCGGACTCTTCTCTCTTACTCCCTCTGTGCCAGGCGCCGCCCCACATTCTTATTTTCCTCCTTCTATGTCTCCTCTGCCAGACAGTTTCCTGAAGCCAAAGGACACTCATCCATCAGGGCACTGACCCGCCTGCCCCCCAGGGGTTATAAGACCGGGAAGAGGTGGACCGGGCCGACGGGCTCATGGGTCTGGCCTAGGACCAAGCTTGCATGAACTTCAAATCTTGGCTGTTATTCTTAGCTGTTGAAACTTGGGCAAGTCATTTAGACTCCCTGGTACTCAGTGTCCTCATCTGTAGAATGGGATCAGGATAACACAGAGGTGTTGGGAGGGTTCAATGACATGGAGGCTAAGCTGGCCCCGTGGAGAATGTGTGTCAAATGTCTATGGGAGTAAAAAGGGGAGCAATCAGTTTCAACTGAAAAGATGGATAGCTTCACAGGGAAGGCGGCACCCGTGGATATCAAGGTAAGCAGCTGGGCACTGAGGTGTTGTTTATAACACCGAAATAGTGGAACAATCAAAATGAGCACATAAAGCGAGATCGGTTGAAAAAATTCTGGTGCAGCCACAGAGGGGAGCCTATGCGGCTGTACGGGAGAATGAAGAAGATTTACATGGACTCATCCGGAGTGATTTCTAGGATATATGAAGTTTAAGAAGCAAAGTACAAAGAGCATAGACAGTGGCTTTTGAGCAGAAGACACGACTGGGACACAGGAGCCAGCTGTAGGGGCTCCCACTGGCCACATGTTGAGCTAATTTGAGCACCCAAAGGAATGACAGGAATGAATTACAAGAAATTGAATAAAGAAGGATTCCATGATCTCATGTAGGAGGTAAAAAAAATTTTTTTAAAACAATGCCAACTAATAAATGTAGAAGAAATGACAGAAATAGGAAGTCACTCTTTTATAACCACCCAAAAATCTTTTCTGATTTGTCATCATTAGTAATGAACTAACATGGCATCCTATGTCCCTTGCTGTGAGACGACGAGAGGAAATCAACATGACGTATGCAATGCTGCTGCCCAAAAAAAGCTCAACGTGAATGTGACCATGAGGAAAAACAGCCAGTGAAGCCAAACTGAGGGACCTACTGCAAAATACCTGGCTTAGCCTCTTCACATCAGGTCACGGAAGACAGAAGGAAAGCAAGTGGGGGGAGGGGAGCTGAGCCACAAATGTCAAGTAATGAAGAAAATGGGGGCAAGACATCTACCTGAAACCCATGATTGTTGATTGGGGTCTGGATTGAAAAACAGCTAAATATGACATAATGGGGACAGAAAGAGGAAGTCTGAACTATGTAGAATACTAGGAAAGAGTATTGAGTCGATGTTCAACAATCCTGAGTGTGAACCTGGTCTTTTCTTTACTTAGGAGAATGGCCCCCTTTGTAAGAAAATAGGCTGACAGACGTAGGGGTGAAGTGTTACAATATCTGTAACTGTCCTATAGATCAGAGAACAATTTCACCCATGCATGCGCACATAACACATACGCACACACACATACACACAAATATGGAGACAGTGAACGCAATGTGGCAAAACGCCAACCAGTGGCGAATTCATATATGAGAGGCATATGGTGTTCACTGCACCATACCTGCGATGTTTCTGGGGGTTCAAAAATTTTTACAAAAATGATAAAGTAAAAGCCCAAGTAGGAGCACGCTAGCATTGAGGATACTCCAAGAACAGGGCATGGGATGAAGGAACAAATTTGCGAGCCTGAAGAAAAAGACTTGCTCAAATCTCTTCCCGAGTCTGATGCCGAGGGGGGTCCGGCAGAGGTAGGGCAGAAAACCCCCAGCTTCGTGACCAGAGAGAAAGCCTCATCCCCACCCCGTACAGGCCTCCTACCTTTACGGCAAGGCCCCTCACACTTTTTACACTTGCGGACGCCATCTTCCTCCACTTCGTAGCTGTCAGAACTGCAGGCACGGACACACGAACCGTGGTCTGTCACCACATAGTTACCTGGGGAGAGACAAGGAAAGGAAGGTGGTGAAAGCAGCAACAGGTGTTTCTGGGCCTCACACAGTTGTCACCTGTTCTCCTACAAAGGGGCGGATGAAAGGGGCCTATCATCCTCTGCTTTTATTTACTTTAAGGACAAAGAACGAAAGGTTGCAAACAGACAAGGTATCTAGTTCAAGAGTTTTTAACAGCTTATGCAGCCATGACATGGAGAAATAGATTTCAGCACGTAGGAGACGGACGTGTCAGGTAGAATGTGGTGCCTGCTCACAAGTTTGGAAACATCTCCTCACAGCTCATTTTTCTGGACGTTCTACCTTCAGGACCTATGGTTAAAGCCTGAATACTTATTAAAACTAAGTGACCCCGAATGAAGCCCACTCTTCCAGCGAAGCTGCCTCATCTGAGGATACGCATAATTCGTGTGGCAGACCTGCTGCCCTCTGTGGTTCTGTCCAGCCTGACAACCTTCCCTTTGCTGGGGGCTGGGACCACCAGCTGGTGCTGCATGAAGCCAGGCACATGGGTCATCTTCCAAGCCTCCCCTCACGCTGACTTAATTTAACATAAATATCAATGTTTCTGGAGCTCTAAGTGTTCCTGTTTTGACTTCCCCCAGTATGTCCTCACACATATTTCTTGGACATTTGTAATTTTTCTTTCTGTAAATTGTCTGCTTTTCTCCCAGGTTCTGTTTTCCTGTGGATTTATTTATTTTTTCTTTTTTTAATGTTTATTTATTTTTGAGAGAGAGAGACAGAGCATGAGCAGGGGAGGGGCAGAGAGAGAGGGAGACACAGAATCCGAAGCAGGCTCCAGGCTCCGAGGCATCAGCACAGAGCCTGATGCGGGGCTCACACTCACCGACCATGAGATCAAGACCTGAGCCGAAGTTGGGCGCTTAACTGACTGAGCCACCCAGGCGCCCTGTTCTCCTGTGGATTTTTATTTTTTATATTTTTAAATTTTTTTAACATTTATTCATTTTTGAGAGTGAGAGAGACAGAGCATGAGCGGGGGAGGGGCAGAGAGAGAGGGAGACACAGAATCAGAAGCAGGTTCCAGGCTCCGAGCTGTCAGCACAGGGCCCGACGTGGGGCTTGAACTCATGGACTGTGAGATCATGACCTGAGCCGAGGTTGGATGCTTAGCTGACTGAGCCACCCAGGCGCCCCTCCTGTGGATTTTTAAACTCTACCTAGTAAGCCCTCCATCAAAAATGATACCTGTGTCATAATTGTGGCAATTTTTAGAAATTTTATTCAGTTAGTCCCATTACCATGGTGTACTGTTCAATTTGTAAATTATTTTTCTGTATAGAATTTAAAGGTTTGCAGGTCCACAAATCTTGTAGGGCAATGCTTCCTCTCATAATGGTACCTACAATTGTTTTTTTCTCTTGGTTAATTTTCCCTCCTAGAAATTAGGAATGGTTTATAAAGCTTTTTAATTAGACAACTCTACACTTTCTCTTTTAGGACATAATTCCTATCACCATTTCCCTGAATACTATAGCCATCTGTAGAGGGCAAATACAAATAAGCAAAACCCAATCCAAAACAATTAAAACAGGGGCGCCTGGGTGGCGCAGTCGGTTAAGCGTCCGACTTCAGCCAGGTCACGATCTCGCGGTCCGTGAGTTCGAGCCCCGCGTCGGGCTCTGGGCTGATGGCTCAGAGCCTGGAGCCTGTTTCCGATTCTGTGTCTCCCTCTCTCTCTGCCCCTCCCCCGTTCATGCTCTGTCTCTCTCTGTCCCAAAAATAAATAAACGTTGAAAAAAAAAAAAAAAATTTAAAAATAAAAAAAAAAAAACAATTAAAACAAAACAAACCAATACACAAAATCCCTCCTGTGCAGTGTTAGAACCCCTAAAAGGCACAATTTTGACCAGGATTTTAACCACTAAAAAGGGCGGGTCTTGTGACACACTCTCTAACTTAGGTCTACTGGGGCAAGAGCTAAACAGTGAAATGACCCAGTGGCCATGGGTTTGTGCCAATCAGACAACTGATATTCTGGACCAGTACAGCTGGACCTCGGTCCCAGGGTGTGTTTCTTGTCCTGGCCACCATGGATGTGAAAACTGACGGTGGTGAACAGGGCACCAGCCATTGCCTGTCACCTGTGGCAGTGTCCTAACCCGTCCCCTATACTGTTGGACAGGCCTACGGTCACCTGTCTGTGAGGCAAACATATGGACAAAAAGATTACCCAAGACAGAGGGACTCAAGGATTCTAGTAGGAGACAAAACAGGAAATGGATGCCTGATAACTGAAAGGGTTTTGCATGTGATGAACTCACGGGGGCATTTCTTCACACAGGTGGCACCAAAGCTGTATTTTCCCTCTGGGTTGACGTCCATCTGGTAGGTGGTGGGGTTGTAGAGCATGAGTGGCGGGCAGGTGTCCTTGCACGTGGCTTCATCCCGGAACTTGCGGCAGACCTGTTCACAGGAGGGACATGCACTGGTCAAACTGGCAAGGATGCTCAGCACTGTGTCAATTCTGGGAAGAAAGCTCAGGTTATAGTTCCCAATGTCCAGGAATTCGATTCAAGCAAAAAAAGAAGACAAAAACAAGCAAAAAAAAAAAAAAAAAAAAAAAAAAAAACAAAACTGGCCAAGTACTTTCAGTAGAGTCAGAAAGACCTTTTTCTTAAAAGTATGATTTTTCTTACACTGTCTTAGCTGTGATAATTTATGGTTTATGATGGAAAAAAATACATCTTTATTAACTACGAAAGGATGCAGGAGTTCACATACTAGAGTGAGAACTATAGAGTGAAATTATTTTTAAACTCAATTTACATTGGGTTTCCTTATAAGGAACACTTGAGGATATATGTTAAACATTTATTTTTTATTTTTATTTTGGGGCAGGGCAGAGGCAAAGGGAGACAAAGAATCTCAAGCAGGTTCCAGGCCCAGCATGGAGCCTGACGCAGGGCTCGATCTCGTGACTGTGAGATCATGACCTGAACCGAAATCAAAGGTCTGACACTTACTGGATTGAGCCATCAAGGTGCCCCATTTTTTAAAAAGCATTTTATTTTTACTTTTATTTTTTTGAGACAGAGATTAAGAGAGAGAGACAGAGGCAGAGGGAGAGAGAGGATCTCAGCAGGCTTCACACCCAGCGCAGAGCCTGGAGGATATATTTTAGCACTTACTGCCAAATTACAGATAACCTTGATGAGGAAGGGTACCATGCAGAGGGGACCAGACCATATACGGTCATGGCCCTGAGACCTGCATGCCGTCTCCCTTCCAGGGGCACATTACAATCAGCCCAGACGAACCAAGTCAAAATCCTGGCCAGGTCCAGCCTCTGGACTTTAAAAATCCTCCCTTCCCTTAAATTGAGAGTCTTCTGGATTCCACCTTAGGTGGGCCTCCTCGCCCGGAGCCCACAAGGGCGTCATAGCACTTGGTGCTGCCTCCAGACTCACATCTGCCAGCCCTGGTGTCTCCAGGACTCCCATGGTGCCCACAATTGAGGTACCACCTACATGTGGTGCCCACAGCCCCTGGGACACAAGGCTTTTGCCAGGGCTTTGTAGTAACAGGGACAAAAGCGACTGCTTCAAGACCTTGTGTCGGGGGTGTGGGCAGAGGCTCTGAGCTGTGGTGGAAGGAGCAGAGGGACTCGGTCAGAAGATCCAAACATAGCTCCAAGCCGTGCTGAGACCCATGTGGCTCTGGATATGTCGCGTAACATCTCTGTATCCAGGTTGGGGGCCTTACGAAATCAACTCCATAGGTTTATACTGAGACTGACATGGAACAATAAAGAGTGTGAGAACAGTGCTACTGGCCGCAATACACGTTAACCCCAGAGAGCTCGTATTTATTCTGATGCTCATTCGATGCTCAGGTCCCGGTTATGGATGCCACATGCGCTGTGTCACTTAAATAACCTAACAGGTGGGTATTTGCTATCCATCGTTGTCAGGGGAGGAAACCGGGGCACAGAGGGGTCATGTGATTTGCCCGAAGTCACAAGGTGAGTGGTGAAGGCGGGGCGATACCAGATGCTGTGGTCGGGCTGGGGGAGGGGTGAGCCTTACCAGGCAGTCGCTCTCTCGGGGCCCCGTGCAGCCGGCAGCACACTGGTTATGGCAGCAGTCGCTGGGGGACCTGCCGCGGCAGCGCCCGGAACACTGCTGGGCGCAGATGATTTTGGTCACTGAAAAGGAGCAAAAGTCACCTGTGAGCTGAAGAGCCAGGGAAGGGTCATTCCTCAGGAACCTTGCAGAGCACTTGGAAACAGATGAAAACGTGAACCAGGTGATGAATTTAGTGATTCCTGGCTCGTTAAAATGTTCCCAAACATTCACGCTCTGCCTAATAACACTGAATCATGACATTTCTTTATTGCGCCTCTGTTTTCTACTTATTTTTAATCACTTAGGAGAACTAACCAGATCAAGTCTAGACTTCTGGACCTGCTCAATAATTACATGTTAGTTAGAACTGAGATTCTGGATGATATGGAAAGCACATCAAATAACAGAAATGCTGCCAGAAAGGAGTGTTTAAAAGGGCGAAACCCTCACATCACAATTAAACTGAAGGACAGATAATGAACTTTTAAGGTGACAGCTCCCCAGATCCCTAGGCCACCCATGCTCGTAAACTAGGATTCCTGCAGAAAAACCCTCCTGAGAAGCATTCCTCCTGCTTCTGTATAGGCGGGCTCCCAAGAGAGAGAAAATAAGAAGTGTTGTGACGCTCAGGTAACATGGCCGAGTCTTCTGTTCCCAGGAAGATCTGCCAAACATACTGCTTAGAGAGAGTGGCTGTATGCGTGTGGCTGGCTTTCACTCACTTATGACAGGCTGGAGTGCCCCAAAGAGCCCACTCTGGATTAACCGCATGCGGGGAGATCTGCAAGAATGTCATTCACATAACTGCTCACATCTGGCCTTAAAACAAGACCGAGTTTAGGAATCTTCAAAGGGAAAACACATACAGTTCGCTAAGCATAAGGGGAAGAAGGTGGGCACACATTTATCCGAAATTTTGTTTGCTGACTTACATTTCTGGCAATTCTCCTTTCCCGGACCCCAGCAGCTTCCATTGGGACATCCTGGATCACACTTTTGGCCTAAAGTGTAAAGGTAATAGTTGAATTCGTATCTCAGAGGAAGCAAGCAGGCTGATGGCAGGGACTGCCCAAACCCCTGAGCAACCTGATGTTCTAGAAACAAGGAACAGCTTTCACATTTCTTATTCTCTGTTTATTTGCTGGTTGACTTGTAAGATGATTCAAAAGACTTTGATAAGAAAAAAAAAAAGATGAACCACGTTCTGCTTTTATTTACATTTCAGCTGTAGAAACTGAGGCAGAGAGTAATTGTGGACTTGTCACAGGCTATGAAGACTGGAATTCAAATGAACTCAATGGTCCAGTTTCCCGTATTTGTTTAAGCTTGGGAGAAGTTTTCAGCTTCTCCCATGACATTAAGTGTGACTAATCTGGTGGGGCTGTTATGCACCCACTACATTCTCAGTATTTTTACTAGCATGGTTGTATCATAATTTCTTTAACCAATCTCTTATTTTTAGATATATAAGTTCCTTCCAAAATCCATTATAAATAAGGCTGCAAGGAATATTTTTGTACAAAAATAATTTTTTTATATCCTATAATTTTCATTCTTCTTATTATTTTTTCTTATTATTCCTAGACATGAAGTTCATAGGTCAGGGGGGTGGGGCATACTTCAAAGCTTCAATACATATTGCCAAAATTCTATCCCTGACCATGTTTTATTAATTTATATGCCCACAAGAAGAATATGAGAATTTCTGCTTCTCCATACCCTTCCTGATCTGAGTATCTAAAAATCAAAAGGAATCCAAATATTTAGCAAAGACAAAAATGAGATGCTTCTTTGTTTTATTTTGACCCTTTTAAAATTACAGTAAGAAATAACTTCTTACTTTATTTCTTGGCCATCTTGTGTGTGGGGAGATACAAACTGTTCATGTCTTTGGCCCATTTTTTCTTTTTTTATTGGGAGGTTCACCTTTTTCTTGGGATTCCTAAGACTACTTTATACATTCTTATCATCAAGAATATTAGCCCTTTCCAAGGCAAGCAGATGACGCACAATATTTTCTGTTTGTCGTTAACACGGTTTATGGTATCTGACTGGCTTTTCTCCAACTTGATATGACACACATTCACCTTTAAGTTTCCTTCTAGCACTTACATATATATTCAGTGATTTATTACATATAATATGATTTGGGATTGATATGGATGTACAAAGTGGATGATTGATTTATTTTAGTTTCCTCTTAAGTAAACCCACCTGATATAACATTGATTGCCAAACAAATCAACAATAACATAGTGTAGGGGCACCCTGGGTAACCTTTCTGAATCTCAAATCCATTGTCCATGAAATACTTAAATCACCTTATCAGATTTTTTGGCTAAAAATTTAAGAAGACAAGTTCTCAGAAGGTATGTGTGGCCTGAAAAGGGCTGGAAAGGGAAGGGTTTCCCTTTCCACAAGGACAGCAGCAGACTCCTGCACTTGTCGCCGGTCAGCAGATTAATAAGGATGGCCGGGGAATGGTGTTCCTTTCTAAAACAATCATTATAGTTCTGTCACTTTGACGTTTTCTCCTTAACAGTTAAATAATTCTGGAGGAATTTACTGGATAATGAATTCTTCCCTTATTTGCTTGAAATGTCATTTCTTCATGGACATTTAATTTAGCAAGGTTTATTCTTACTGTCTTTCTCTTACATATTGGTGGCTTATTGTTACATATCTATTCTTGATCCAATATCCTATCAGAT
Source organism: Lynx canadensis (assembly GCF_007474595.2). Taxonomy (NCBI): domain Eukaryota; kingdom Metazoa; phylum Chordata; class Mammalia; order Carnivora; family Felidae; genus Lynx; species Lynx canadensis. The sequence continues at coordinate 69,370,815 of NC_044304.2, read as the reverse complement.
TGCAATTTGTGGCTTTGTTGTATTTGAATCTTGCTATTGCGTGCACCTGTCATTCTTCCTTCCCAACACTTTCTTCCGGGTCTTTCCCATGGTCTTGGTGTGATGGGGGCATGTGTGCCATTCAGGCTGTCTGACCTCATGTACAGGAAACCCATATAAGCCTCACAGCCTTCCTGTGTCAGTTTTTGTTTTTGTTGTTGTCGTCATAAATGTGCACGATTTAACTTCCTCATTGTCCATCAGATAGCTAGGGAAAGGTTAACCTTGATGTGATGGATAACACAAAATCTTGTGTCGTAAAATACAGGTTTCAGTTTCTTGCAAACACAGTAGGTGCCCTGCTGAGTATGCGTGGGAATAATCTACTTATCAAACCAAGGGGCTCAAAACCCATGTTCATAGCAGCGTTGTTCGTAACTGTTAACAGATGGAAGCAACGCAAAAGCGCATCAACTAATGAATGGAGAAACAAAGCATGTGGGATGTGGGTACGTATACACATGCAACAAAATACTGTTCATCCACATCAAGGTGAGAAATTCTGATGTATGCTACAACATGGATGAAACTTGTGGTCATTATAAGTGATCGAAGCCAGCCACAAAAAGACAAAAACTATGTGACCCGACCTGTATGTGCTCCCTAGAACAGCCACACTCACAGACAGAAAGTAGCACAGTGGCTGCCATGGGCTGGGGGCAGGGACGGGGAGTTAATGTTTGATGGGGACAAGGTTGCAGTTTCGTGAGATGAAAAGAGTTTTGAAGAACGGAGGGTGGTGATGATTGCACTACGGTGTGAGTGTACTTAATACCAGTGAACTGTATACTTAAAAATGGTTAAGATGGTAAATTTTACGTTAGAGGTATTTCACCGCAACGAACAAACAAACAAACAAATCAGTAAGATTAAGTGAAATCCCCACAAAGGGGCTCCAGTCAATTTTGAAGAGCCGTGTGCGCTCCAAATTCTTTGAGACCAAAGAAAACAACAACAACAACAACAACAACAACAACCAGAAAAAACCCCAAACAAAAACATGCATCCATGGCATAGTTTAGGGAAACAGAGAAGCAGGAAATGGGGATGGCTTCTTATTTTAAAGGATTGAAAGACGAGGGAGATCAGGAAGGGGGATGCTTAGCGGAGCCTGGTAACTGTAGGCAAGTGTCTGCAGATTCCCACACAGCACTGCCAGGGAGCCAAGGGGTACAGCCTTGACCTACAGCCTGGCCCCCTGCCAGCCTCTCCCTGGCACGGGCCGCTTTACTGATGAATGGCAGTGACTAGGTCATGGGCATTAGGGGGAATACGGACAGACTCCCGCCCTGTGTGCTGTGCCCAACCTTGCCTGAGGCTCCGTGTAGGAGGGCGGAGGTCAGCTTAGTGCTTCCGGAGGGACCTGGCATCACTCTAAGGCTCAGCAGCAAGTCAGAAGCACACAAAAGTTTGGTCTGCCTCCTCCAGCCAGGACGGGAGAACCCCCCGTGCCAGGACTCAATGGCCACACGAGGGCTCAACTGTCTCAGGGGTGATCTGCCAAAACAGACTTTCCCTCTGTCTTAAATAGGTGCTCTTCCCGTGGGCAGATCAACTGTCGCTAGATATCTTGGGTTTAGATTAATGTGACTTAAACAATGGCTCAGCTTTCCGCCACCCCCACCCCCTCCCGACCCCAAAGTACCACGGCTCTGTCCCACCACAGGAGCTACAGGCAGAGGGGACGTCTGTAGAACACTTACAGTTGCCCACGTGGTTCTGGAAGTCCATCGACATGTTGCTTATGAAATCGTTGTCAACGATATCCCGCCACTGGATGGTTTCCACGTTGCAGAGGACAGGGTTGTTGCTGAACCGCACAGCACCTTGCAGGATTTCTGCATGTGCAAAGAACCTCAGTCAGCCATCTGCCACGTCTTTACACTCCCACAAAGTACATACGCATTTCTTTACATTTTGAGTCCTGCTAAAATGCCAGTGTGCAAACGAGACTCCCCATAGAGCTTTAGTGGGGGCAGCTGAAAAATGAGTTGATGACAGTGCCTTGGAGGAGTTAGGTTCCCCCCACCCCGAAATGGGCCTTTGATCAGCAAACTATCAGAATTCAGAAATGTGGGGAGGAAGGAAGCTGTACGATGATGTGAAGGGGCAACCAGGAAGGCAGGGCCACGGCAGTCACTCACTGTGGGCCGGGGAGGCCAGGAGAGGGGGCGATGCTGTGAGCTGCCTCTGAGCTCCTCACTGGAGAAAGCGGGGTGGGGGTGGGGTGGGCAGTGAAGGGGTCTGAGAACAATCTACGTGCATGATAAAGACATGGCAGACACTGGGAATGCAAATGGCATGAAAAAAAAAACCGTATGATTGTTTCAAAGGAAGAACTGATAGGACAGGAAAAATCAGGGCAGATTAAGAAGAGATTCAAGCGTGAGCAAAGGGAGAGCGTTGCGTCGATGACATTAGACAGAAACAGTGGCACGAAACACTGCAGCAAGAGCTGTGGACCCTGCGAGGATGAAGCACATCTAGTTGCCGACAGGCAAGGGGAGCAGGGCAGGTCACATGATGAGGTCATGCCACAGAAGACCGTGCATGCCATGCGACAGGGCCAGGTACTCTGCTAGTTGATTCAAACACATTATCTTAATTAATCTTCAGAATGGTCCCAGGACTCTCTGTGCACAAAGTACCATCATGGAAAAGGAAGGGGTCTCCCGAAGAAGGGGTCTGAGGCTGCTGGAAAGAATGGCATTTCGCAGAACACAGACAGGAGTGCACTCTGAAGGAGCACGGAGGGAGGGCGCAGTCGGCTTTCTCTCGCCAGGAGACCGCAGCCAACGTGTGTCGGTGAGACAGGCGGGCATTTTCCTCGGCGGGTGGTGGGGAACAAAGGAATCACGGAAGGAAGGCTGGGAGGTCCAAAGGGCCAAGTTGTGGAGCTTTGGGTATAAAGTCAGAGATGACAGCAGGACCATCAAGAGAGAACATCCGGCCAGGAGGCAGCCAGAGTGGAGAGGATGAATCTCTGATGAGAAGTCAACACTGGATATGCACACTAGGGGCATCAGAGCTGCTGTGACAATCAGGACAACAGACCACGGTGGCAAGAAAGAGTGCGCGATGGAAGGTCACGGTGGGGCCGTACAGAGTACCTACAATCTCCAATCACGACAAGGAAAAGGAAGGCAGCAAAGGTGCCGGGCAATTCAGGTGCCCCTGCCTAGGCAGAGAGCACCTAGAAGAGAAAGAGGTGATCCATCTTTGTCATACCTTTAACTTTCAGTATTTCATGATTATATACCTGGTGGTGGGCCCTGAGTTAATTATTAACAACAGTACTTAATATTAAAAAATTCACAATAATTACTTAATAACATTAACGAATCCGCATTTCTACAACCCCATGCCAACCCCAGAAATAATACCAACAATGGGAGTAACTTCTAAGTGCTTTTTCTATGGCAATCCACTTAATTTTCTCAACACCCCTAGGATGTGTGCTACCATTGCTACCCACATTTTTAAAGAGGAGGAAACTGAGACACAGAGAGAATCTGCTCCAGGGGCATCTGGCTGGTGAGTGATGGAGGCAGGGGCTGGAACCCAGACAGTCTGGCTCCAGGGTCCACGCTCTTAACCACATCTGCCTGTCACCATGAGATAGCATGAGGCCAGACAGGCAGATTGAGACACGCTAAATGCACATACTCTTTCGCAAAATGTGTAAATAGCACAAATTAGTATTAGCGTAAACACAGACCGTGTGCGTGGGCGCTCTGAGCAGCTAAAGCGGTGGGTGGAAAGTCTTAGGGCGGTTTTATAGAATGGCCAAACCAGGAGCCCCGCTCGTGTGGTGTGCCAGCCGCCCGCACGCCCGGGTTTGGATGTGTTGGCACATTCCAGCACTGTCGCCTGTCAGGCCTCCACCGTCCCCAGGACTCTGTCTTGCATCCTCTGCTGTCACCCCCGCTCCCCTCACTTTCCTGGTGAGCCCCCTTCCCATCAGAACTGCACGGCATGTGGGAAGGGTAAGGACTCTGGGGGCAGACATTTGGTGGCCATTCCTGGACATTTTTTCACTAACTTGGGACCTTAAGAGAGTCACTTTGCCACCATATCTTTATGTATAAACTGGTGGGAGTTTAAACGCCTGCCCTGCGGGGAGGTGGTGAGCACGGAGTTCCTGATTTAACATGAGTGGCACTGCGCCTGCCACATAGCGAGGGCACGGTCGTCATTATCTTCAGTTTTGTTTAAATCCACTTCCTGTCTCTTCTATGATCCTCCTTAGTTCCCACTCAGAGGATCTTCACAAGTGTCCTACTCAGAGGAATTCAAACTTCTTCTGTAATCACGTCATTCCCTGTCCTTAACTTACAGATCAATTTCTGTATAACAACATTATGCCAAACACGGTCTCAAATAGGGGTTGGTTTTTAATGTGTATCCCTTATACCCGAGGTCCAGGTAGTAAGATAGGCAGTTTATTCACTCCCTAGGCACAGAAAGCCTGCATTCCAGCCAAGGTCGTCTGGATATTTTTCCATGAATATAAAGGAAGTGGTACCTGGCTTAAATCTTCTCTTAACATTCATCAGCTACCATCTTCTTAAAAACTTCCATCTACTGTATCTTGCACACAGTTGGCACTCAATACCTTTGTATTTGATGAATAAAAGTCTTCTCGAGTGGCATTAAGAAAAGTGACAGGTTCACTGAGGGGATGCCTGGGTGGCTCACTTGGTTAAGCATCCAACTCTTGATTTCGGCTCAGGTCATGATCTCATGGTTTGTGAGCTTGAGCCCCGTGTGGGGCTCTGTGCTGACAGTACGGAGCCTGTTTGGGATTCTCTCTTTCTCCCTCTCTCTCTCTCTCTGCCCCTCCCCTGCTCATGCACGCTCTCACTTTCTCTCTCTCTCTCAAAATAAATAAGCTTAAAAAACAAAAGAAAAGAAAAGTGACAGTTTCGCTGAGTACCACCTGAGTGGCTCTCTGCACCCACAGCCTCCCTGTACCCTGGCCTCTCACCATGTAAGTTTCTCATGGGCAGCTCCCGCAGTCCGGTTTTATTTGTGCCATAGTTGGATAAGACGGATAAGGCATGGGTGTTTTCATAGAGCACATTTCCTCGGATGATCTGCAGGTTTTCCAAAGGAATCTTCTCCACTGTGTTGAGGGCAATAAGTACATAGCCGGCAACCTCTTGGATGGTCTAAGGAGAGAAAACATGAACACGTTATTTCTCTTGTGCAGAAGTCAAGAATGCAAGATCTAAAATGGGTCAAGAAAGCCCAGGGCACCTACATGAGCTATGCACGTGAGTGCTGACAAACATAAAGCATGTAGATAACTACAGTGGGGACATGGGAGGTGACAGAATTTACGATGACTCCTGTACTTTCACCTCTTGAGCCAAAGGGCAATGTACATTATTCAGGAATGCTGTGACTCATTTTACCTGGTGTTCAATATACTCAGAAGAGAATGAAAATGTTTTATTAATTCATTTTGTGTCTTTCTTGCATGCTTTCTTATTAGAAAAAAGAAAAAGAAAGAAAGGAAGGAAGGAAGGAAGGAAGAAAGGAAGGGAGGGAGGAAGAAAGAAAGAAAGAAAGAGAAAGAGAAAGGGAGGGAGGGAGGGAGGGAGGAAGGAAGGAAGGAAGGAAGAACAAAAAGCAAAAGAAGGGAGGGAATAGAAAGACAGTCCTTCCTGAGGAGGACGGCAATCCAACCTCAAGGAGGATCTAGTGACGAAGAAACCTCCCGAAAGAAAGAAGAACGAAAAATAAAAGAAGCGAACGAAGAAAGAAAAGAAGAAAGAAAGGAAGAAAGAAAAGAAAGAGAAGCCCAGAAGGAGGCCAATCAAATCCAAAGTTCAACTATCACCAACATCTGAAGCCTTCCCAGCTGGCTCCTATTGGCTCACAAGAGGCTACTGTGAAATAGCTGGGAGATTGTGAATTGGTGTCACTGAAACCAACCAGAGTGGAAGTATTTACACAAAGGAAATAGGCAAATGGTACAAAACAGGACTTTTTTTTTTTTTTTAAGAGCCAATATATCAGGATACCCCAGCTAAAGCACTGGTTAAACGTTTAATATCAGTGTCTATGATGATAGAGGAGCGTCAGGCTAGCTTCCTTCTCTTTGACATTATTTCGTAGCTCTAACTTCACACCAGCTGGTGAAGTAGCTTTCTGATAAAACCTGTAATTGGCCCATAATTGCCATGGCAAAAGCATATAGACTTCCAGTTAAATTCTGTCAAGGTCTTTGTCTACTTCTATTTCCTTCCATCATATGTGGGTAAGACAGTCAAATTCATTGAACTAACTTTTAAGAAGGAAAGGTCATAATTCCTTTGCATGTAGGTGATTTCCAAATTCCCAAGGACCACCTCACAGTTATTAAACATCCTCTGCAGGCTGAGAAAGTGGTCCTCAAAAGTGCCCAACTGGGTGAGCCGGTTACTTGTGCCTTGGCAAACTGCAAAAGAACAAACGGGAAAAAGATATCACATGAAATGCCAAGTAGAGTAGCAGAAATAACATAAAATGTTCACAAATTTCAACAAACTTTGAGAGTCTCAGTGACTTACAATATTAATTCTGGTAAAGGGTCACTCAAGACAAATATGGCCAAAAATGTTTATCTAAGGTATACAGTTCATAACAAGAGATAGCTCATCCCTATAATGCATGGAATCTTTATAAAATGTTAAAAATTCAAGGGGAAACAGGAAAATTCTATGAAAATCTTTAAGACACAATAGTCTTTTAGAGCTTCGGTAGACAAAAACATATGTATCATTAGATAATAAGATAATTACAATGTTGAATTAATAACTATATAATGAATGTTTTACATTACGAAAAAGACAGACTATCACATTACTGTGAGCCCAAAGGATATTTACAAACATAACATACGCTAGCTGATATTTTCTGACCGCGGTGTTGTACAACTTAAAATCAGTGACAAGAGTGTAAATTAAAATCCAACTGGCCAGAGATTAAAAATATTCTTCTAAACTAATGCATCAAAGAATAAATCAAAGGTCTACTTATACATCTAGAAAATTAGGAAATGGCAAAAACACACTCAGGTACTGAGAAACCAATACGTCCTTCTATTTGTCCACACTCTATGTGAATCCACCCAGCACAGGTGGAGACACAATTGTACAGTCTTGGCATGCTCACCTCCCTCATGTTTTAACTTAATACAAGAAGTAAAATGGGGGACAAAGTTAGACTATGGAAATACACTTGACAGTCTATATTTAAAAGCAAAGGAGATTATAATAGTCATAGCTCTTTGAAAGGCATGTTTGAGCAAGCATAACAAAACAAAGAGGTTTGGGGCTTTTGAAGCAGGGAGCTTGTTAAGCGACTATACTTTGAACCAAAATTATCATAAGAGTGAAGAAATATGGCCTCTGGCTTTGGAGGTTAGATTCAGAACTAGCCAGGTTCTTCTACATGTGCGAAGGCATGGCTGCAATCCGTGACCAGGTGGCTGAACGCAAAACCAAGGCCAAAGTCAATATGCAGGTACTTTCCTTGGAAACTCTTTCTAAATTTACATTTCCATTTTATAGATGTCTTTGTTCCCTCCCCATGGGAACTGCTCCGAAGGGCACCATCTGACCGTCTGCCCTCACATTTTGGTGCCACGGCCGTGAGCACATGTTGAGACACCACATTCTCAACCCAAAGCATTTACACCAACATTAAAAATGAAGCAATCGCCACATCCTCTGCAACTCCGTGGGGATTTCCCTCCTCTGCTCTTCTGTGGTCTCATTCAAATCTGGCAGTAGAGAGAACGCTCGCATGGGAACTTCGACAGTCGACAAGACTAAACCCCTATCTACTGGCTCCAGGGGCAGAATGATTCCATATTTCTTCCAACTATAACACTGGATGGACCCAACATCTCGGGGCTGCTTTCACTCAGGAGTATGGGCCGCTCTGATTGCAACCTCACTTTGGGACAGCTGTACACAGTTGGGGCCAGACTAATCACATAGATGGGGCCAGACTGCTTTCCCAATTCCAAGGTCCTTAAAGATGCCACCACCAATGTAGGTATGGGGTTGTGACAATAACCCATGACCTTTCAGTCGACACACGGGTAAACAAAAGCTGCTTTCCCTGCTGGGAGACTACGGTCCCTAAATTTCATCCTAACTGATTGGCTATCCTTGAAGTAGCTCAGTATTGGTCACGCCTTCATCCCAGCCAGGTGAACAGCATCCTAGAACTCAGGGTTGGAGTGCGTTTCAGAAGAGTTTCTTCAGTTCACAGAGAAATGAAAAACAGTAATGATTGCTCTCATTTTAAATGATAAAGGATTTCAGCTTGTAAATTTCTCTCAGGGGGCGCCCCGGACTTTTCATTACTAAATCAATGACAAAGTAACTTTTGTCAGTAAAAAAAGAAAACATGCCCTTTAAGTTTAGCCTGTTACATCATAGCAAAAATAATTTCAAAAATGCTGTATTTGTGCTTTCATTCAGTCATTCAAAAAAGTGCCAAATGAGCTCCTAAAATATTTGTTTGATGAATCTCTACCATCATCCGTCATTGTTTACAATTAGCATGAACTACTTCTATATTCAGAAAACCAGATGCTGCTATATTTGGAAGCAATAGCAGCATTGCACAATATTGATATGAACCTTTATTCATAAAACATTTTGGGAAGCAACTAGACAACTTGTGTAAAGAAATAAATATGCTTTAAAAAAGCTTCATGCAAAATGTTTTTTTTTAAATGATGGCAAAAAAAAAAAAAAAAAAAAACAAAAAACCCGCAAAAAGCCCTAAATGTTCAATTGCCTGTCACGTGTATTCTTGAGAACAAGAAGGCAGCTGATACGCTGCGTGATTCAGCGTAAGACAAGTCCGTCTTGAATTCTATTCCAGGATTAATTACTAAAGGATCAAGAGAAATCATTACAAAGGTGTTTCTTCAGGGGCTTTCTCCTGCCATGTGCCCCAAAGGGGATGACAGTGTCCAAGTGAAATCCAGAGTGGCAATCAGAATGATTTGACCTAGGTTTCCTGATTCAACAAAGCCTAATCTTTGCTCTCTATTTATACCAAATGTCTCACATTATGACTATAAAGCAATGGAAAGATTTAAATGCAAGACCACTGAATTAGTAAAATTATTACGTTTTAAATCACAAAGCAGGCAGATTTAAGACAAAACTGCCAAGAGCAAGAGCTTTTAAATTCATCCAGGAGAAAGTTTTTGTTTAGCCACTTCCTCATGATGTGACCCTGGATGACTTCTCTAAGCTCTCTGCGGCAGGCTTTCCTCAAGTAGCAAACGTGGTGAAACTAATACTGACCTTCAGAACTGTTTCAAAGGCTGAATGAACACAAAAGCTTTCAGCTTTCTTTTGTTAAAGTTAACTACTGAGAACTGTGACTGTGATACAAGATGCAACTGCACAGATGTTAGTGGACCTCTGTGGACATAAACTTGCCCGAAGGTATTGCCTGAACTGGGAATATTTGTATCTGCAGAAAACCTGACTCAAATATTGGGCATTAGATTACTCTGTCTGTAGAATATGTATCAGAAAAGGAAGGGAAAGAAAAGGAACACGTTTAATGATTTCATTAAAATACACATTGAGGGGCGCCTGGGTGGCTCTGTCAGTTAAGCATCCGACTTCGGCTCAGGTCATGATCTCGTGGTTTGTGCGTTCAAGCCCCACATCAGGTTCTGTGCTGACAGCTCAGAGCCTGGAACCTGCTTCGGATTCTGTGTCTCCCTCGCTCTCTGCCCCTCCCCTGCTCACACTCTATCTCTCTGTGTCTGTTTGGTATCACTTTAGGGCTATACATTTGAAGCCAAGATAATTAAAAGTTTATCCAGCTCCATACAAAATGCTATTGATTTGCTCTACCTCTTACAAATCTGAAGACAAGTTCTACTGAATCAAGAGCAGTCCCCGGGACACAGGCCCTACAAAGCACTTGGCTTTTCATCCTCCAGTGTTATTATGAAGATTCATAAACGGGCAGACAAGCTGAAAGAAAGATATAGTGTGAATATCCTTAGATTAGCCTTGTGTTCATTTTGTCACATATCTATCCATCTTACTTTTTTTTTTTGATGCATTTTAAAGTAAGGTATAAATGTCAGTACATTTCACCCTGGCATACCACTGATCGCAGCTCAAGATTAATTTACAGCTATTGTTGTTGTTGTTGTTGTTGACATCATCCACAACTGTGCAACATCCACAAACTGTGAGGTAATCAACCGTAAGTATAGCATTTGAGAGTTTCAACAAATGCACACACCCACATAACCTGCACTCCTACCACCACATAGAACATCATCCATACGGGGCCCCCTCATGCCTCTTCCCAGGCAATCCTGGCCCCTGTATACCATAAACCACACAGTGATTTGTTTTCACTAAGAACAGTCCTGCCTATTGTAAAATTTCATATTAATGGAATTACGTAGTCTTGCCCTTTTGTGTAAGGCTTATTTCATAGTCTACTATTTAAAAATTTTTTTTTAATGTTTATTTTTGAGACAGAGAGAGAGAGAGAGAGTGCATGAGTGAGCGGGGGAGGGGCAGAGAGAGAGGGAGACACAGAATCCGAAGCAGGCTCCAGGCTTTGAGCTGTCGGCACAGAGCCCAACACGGGGCTCGAACTCATGAAATGTGAGATCATGACCTGAGCCGAATGGACACTTAACCGACAGAGCCAGCCAGGCGCCCCGAGACAAGTGTTTTATGGGAAGTTATCTGTGTATTATCCTTGGGCATCTAAGGCTGATCCACAGTCTGGTCGTTCTTTTTCTTAAGAACACCCCCCCCCCCCCCGTTTATCTTAACTGAAAATAAAAACAATACGCCTGCTTGAAGTCTTGGATACCCCTGACTTTATGGGTTAGGGCCTGTGGCTTTCCCGTGTCATTATGGGGGTGGACACCTCTCTTTCCCCACAAGCCTGGGCAAATATGTCCTGCTGATTAAGACACAACATTAAAACAAGTTTCTCCAGATTTTCCCAAACCCACTTAGACACTTCTGAAATTGCCTAAGAAAATTTATAATTGTCTTAATTTGTTGTTTTCTCAACTACATATTAATGTTTGCCAAAGCAGTTGGGCTCTTGTAAATCTCTCCCCTTGGCCTCCTAAATTATCTCTGCTTTCATCCGTGCCCCATTTTCCACAGAACACCTTGTTTTGAAGCAGAAATCACATCACACTATTCCTTGGCTCGAACCAAAAGCTTCCCAGTGTAATTGGAACACAGTACAAGCTCCTTTCTCATCAGCCTGCCTTCTCTCAGCCTCTCACTGCTCACTCCCCTAGTTCTCTCCAGCTGGCCCAGTTCTGGCCCACTTCAGGGCTGTCCCATCTGCCCGGAATGTTCTTCCATTGCCCTCCAGATGTGTGCATCTTGGCCTCCCTTTTATCATTGGGATTCCAACTCAATGGCCATCCTTTCAGAAAAGCCTATCCTAGAACCAGATCAGCTTAAGTATCTACCATTACATTCTATCACGTCACCCTGCTTTCTTTACTTCTTAGTAAATTTATCACCACTTAAAATTATTGTTTCTGCAAATATATATATTTATTCATTTATCTAGATGGTGAAGAGAGGTGGACTTTGTATAGATATATGGGTATCTCGTTGCCCTGACTACTGTGAGACGTGCACGTGTGTGCCTGCATGTTTATTTTTGGTGGGAAAGCAACGGGTGGCTGTGTGATCATGGATGACAGAGATGTGACCATGAAAGTCTTACATGACTCCACATGGGTCTCTTTGCCTTTATTGTTTCCAAATGTCTGATAGAGGAGGTGGAGGCAGGATGTCTTACGAGAGGGTTTGTCCTCACAACCTTCTAGTTGGTCACCGCAAAATCTTTCTAGTCTAAGTAACATATTTCACTAAGCCTTAAAAGCCAAAGGACTTTTTTCCACTTTCATGCTGAAGAGGTTTAAGGAAATCCCAAATAAGATGACATTTATACACTGGATTTTAAAATACAGAAGAAAAAGGGGCGTCTAGGTGGCTTGGTCGGTTAAGCGCCCAACTTCGGTTCGCCCAACTTGTGGTTCGTGGGTTCGAGCCCCGTGTCAGGCTCTGTGCTGACAGCTTAGAGCCTGGAGCCTGCTTCGGATTCTGTGTCTCCCTCTCTCTCTGTCCATCCCCCGCTCAAGCTCTGACTCTGTCTCTCAAAAATAAGTAAATGTTAAAAAAAAATTAAAAAAAATACAGAAGAAAAAGATCATCAGAGAACTTGCCAGAGGTTTTATCATATCAGAACTGCTCATTTCTTTTGCCTTATTGAAACTGTATTGTGGTGGTAATTTTAAAACGTGTACATATGTACATCTCAACTATGCTAAAAATGCCCAGAAATACACCAAGTTGTTAATGATGGTCTTTTATGAACAGTGGGATTCTGAGTGTTTTATTTCTTCCTTATATTTTTTTAAGTTTTCTGTAGTGATCATACATTCCTTTATAATAAAAAAATACCAAGGGGAAAATTTGCAAAAATCCATGTTGAAAAAAGCCAAAAGAAAGACATTTTAAACTTTTTTTTTTTTTTAACGTTTATTTATTTTTGGGACAGAGAGAGACAGAGCATGAACGGGGGAGGGGCAGAGAGAGAGGGAGACACAGAATCGGAAACAGGCTCCAGGCTCTGAGCCATCAGCCCAGAGCCTGACGCGGGGCTCGAACTCACGGACCACGAGATCGTGACCTGGCTGAAGTCGGACGCTTAGCCGACTGCGCCACCCAGGCGCCCCAAGAAAGACATTTTAATAAAATACATTTTTAGAGGAGCAATGATCGAGTACAGCTACGAAGATCCACAAAGTTTTGCATTATCCGTGTTAAACAGCTTTATAAAAGTGCTTTAAAAATTAGAAATAATTGATGAACGGTGAAGTGCTAGACAGAGAAAATGCTAGAAGAGAGAGTAAGCTGTAGATTATTCACCTCATTGTTCTAAATAGCTGCATACTGGAGCCCTTGGAAAACACCATGCATTACGCAGAGATAGTTCTGTTCCAAACAGTGATGGGCTTCTCAAATTTCATTTTTTCCCTGATCTATAAATTTATTTTTTACATTGGTTTTGGGGAGCATAGGGTAAATTTCTCCCATGGAAAAATATTATAAATTGTGATTACAGTACCACACTACCCTATGAAACTGATTTAACTCACACAACAGCTTGTAATGGGAACACAGAAAATCTATGGTTGAGCCATAATAAAATAATTGGGAAAACAATAAAAGTAAATACAAAGTAGCATTTAAATTTTCATTGGAGGTGGGGCGCCCGGGTGGCTCAGTTGGTTGAGCATCTGACTTCGGCTCAGGTCATGATCTCATGGTTCATGAGTTTGAGCCCCGAATCAGGCTCTGTGTTGACAGCTTGGAGCCTGGAGCCTGTTTTCGATTCTGTGTCTCCCTCTATGTGCCCTTCCCCCGTTCACCTCTCAACAATAAATAAATGTTTAAATAAATAAATAAATAAATAAATAAATAAATAAATAAATAAATTTTCATTGGGGGTTTAACCAAAGGTTTTGTAGGTTTTGTAGAAGGGGAAAAGTCTCTAATTTATTATGAAGATTTTTCCTTATTTTCCAAAACTTTATATTTTATCAGTAGTTCGTTTGTCATATTTGATTTTTAACTAACCAGCAGTTCTCAGCTTGCAGGCATCCAAAGATAGTCATCAAGCTGAATTTGAATCTACGTTGCAATTTGGAAATGCATATGCAATAGTCAAAAAGTCCTCCTGAGTATTGGATGATCTACCAAGCTCTGGCATATCCAATACAACGGCAAACTACAGTCACTCCAATTAAGTTATCAAGCAGAAGATTTTAAAATAACATCTCTTTTATTTTTCAGTTAGGGAAGAGAACACCAAAACTGGTTGATTTCCATTCCCATGACCCTCCTCCTAGCCATTAACATAATCCCAAGCCACGTTTATGATCTTTAAACAATATGTGGAGCTGGGATACCTTTGTATAGTGTGTTCAGTCTCCTGGGAATTAACTAATGTGTCCGAACCCCAGGAAGTCCAGTTCTATGACAGACCGTGGAATATGCTTCCAGTGACATCAAACATCTATCAGAGTGACGATGGCGATAGTATCCTTATGGGATGGTCTCCCGCCAGTTAACTCTCTGGGTCTCAGTATCCTGACTGGTTAAATGGGACCAACTCAGCATAGTTGACAGGGTAGGGTGAGCAGTAATGAGATCACGGACACAGAAGTACTTCATAAATCACAACTCTCTCAAAATATAAATTATGTCTGACACTGAAGCTTCACCCTAGCAGTATCCACAGCAACCAAACCTTTGCAATCTATTTCTGCCTATGTTTTCAATGATACCAACAAACTATTTTTCCCCCGGGGCCTTAAAAATTTTTTTTTTTTAAAATAGACTCAGCAGAATTGAGGAGTTGTGTTGAAATCTGGGATGCTTTAAAATTCTGGAATAGGGGCGCCTGGGTGGCTCAGTCGGTTAAGCATCTGACTCTTGATCTGAGCTCAGTTCTTGTTCTCAGAGTCATGAGTTCAAGGCCTGCGTTGGGCTCCTCACTGGGCGTGAAGCCTACTTAAAAAATAAAATAAAATCCTAAGGTAAAATCCTGAAATAAAAGTCATCACTTCTCATTGTTACAGGATACTATCCAAAGGTTGGCCCTAACAATGGAAACTAAGTATCTTAAACCACAGGGCTTGGCAATCCGTTCCATTTTTTAATAGGTAGTTGAATGGCTAGTCAGAGATGAATTTGACCTACATTGTTGGACTATGAGAAACTGATTTGGATTAAAAATGATTTCATAAGGCAATACTCATCCATCTTTTATTCATTCAATCCAATAAATCTCTTTTGAACACCTACTATGTGTCTGGCAGCACTCTGTCTTGGTGGCCAGTGTCTCTGTATTTTAAACATGGTGACACGTACTGAACACAAATCCACGGATGGAGGAATTACGTGTATCAGATTCTCTATCAGCATCTACATCAGGTTATATAGAACTAGGGTTGTAGGTGGCTAACATATACCTTCACTGAATGCTGGATGCTGAGCAGGGCACCCTGAAGAAAAGAAAGCACCGGATTTGGTTTAAAACCTCTCCATGTGAAAATATAAACAATAGTGAATTTAGTGTGTCTGGTTTTTCCTTTCTAGAGATATCATGAGTAAGTTCCTCCTCTCTGGCCCGAGCTCTGTTTTTCTAATCTCCTAGCTGGGGATTATTGCTGACTCATATTCAGGGGCTCTCTCTTCACATATAAGAATACTTCTGAAGTGACTAATACCACTTCCCTTCCAAAAGTCTGGTGGCCAAGCTGCCGCTTGCTTATATCCTTTGCCTCCACTGCAATTTCGTACTTCTGACCTATTTCTTCAGAGTTCTGTTGCCTTCTCAGACCTACCAGTGCAGGGCAGTGCAGAGTCAAGAATAACATTAGCGTGTGACATCTGCACAGTCCTTCAGTTTTCAAAGCTCATTCTCATGAAGGCTGCCCTAAAACCTGCCTGTTCCCTGGATGAGGAAGAGCTGTGGCAAAGCCATTACCAGAGAAGAACCCACTGAAAGGATGGGCTTGCCCATCTAACTCGTTGTCTGCCACACAGACGATGAGGGGACTTGAAGGGATGGGGCAGTAGGGGGTGGGATGGGCGGTAAAGGTTACACAAATGATTGCCACCGATGGTAAGCCCAGAGAAGGGCTGGTGGAAGAAAGTGGAAAATAGAAAATTCCAAGATGGGGTTGGTGTCAAGGACACTGCTTGAAAACTGAGTTTCAACCCTGTGAGAAAGTCTACCTCAAGACTGCCCTCATTTTAGCACCGCCTTTCAATTCTGACTTAGCTGGACTCTGTTCAGTAGAGAACTGGTAAGCAGAACACAGTCTGAAAGGCGAAGGCTGGGTGAGAGCATGCCAGAGCCCTCGGTGTGCTTGGCTGGCGACGTACTACACCTTCAACAGCTTCTCATAGTAGAGTCTAGTGTCACATCTCAGGGTGCAGCTTTTCTCTCCGTAGATACAGCCTCACAATCTATGTCCTTCTCAGCAAGGTGACAGGGAGGTGAAGCGAAGCCGGGCTGACAAGATTTCACTCCTCTGGGCACAGTCCTCACCCGACTCACATACCTTCTGTTTTATATTCTGCCCAGGTCCGCATGACTCACCCCCTAATGACAAAGGGTGAGTAACATTCCTTGCATTGGGCTATTTAGTGGCTGGTTGAGTTGTCCCTCCAGAATTCATCTGAATGCCATGCATGGCTGAGAAGCATCATGGCAAGGTAGAGTCCTCACCTTAGGTGTTGCTACAGCCTCTCAGTAAGGGTTCAGTCCCCAGTGCTCTGGGATCTTCACCTGGACCACGAGGGCCTGGGTGTTCTTTTGTTCATTCACTTAGTGAACTAAAGCATGTTTCATAAAATAGTGTAAGCACAGTGGCCAAGAATGGCTCAGAAGTACTCACCGCCCTGAGGGAATATATTCGCTCTTTGGGGAGATGACACATGAAATAATCACAGGATATCCCAAAGATACTCGAGGTAGAGACATACTAAAGGAACACAAGTCAAAAAGCAGAGAAATCGCCAATCTGGAGTCATCTGGGGAAGGGATTCCAGTATCCTTTACTACCAAGCAAATGGAAACATGATACGCTTTTACTTACGTTCGGAGTAAAAGAAAAAGTTGCTCACAGGTGCCAGGTGATGAGCCTGGTGACTACCATACACAGTCCCACAATATACCACACCTAGAAAATCGGGTTTCTTCCATTCCTATCTGTTTTTCTGTGTTCTCCTCCTCCGGGTCATTGCCCGTATTCTAATTTGGGGGTACAAGTGACCCTTCCTGAGTTTGTTTATAGTCATCTGTAAGCGTCATGTCTCCATCCATTCTTACTGAACAAAATTCTGAAAAAGATTCGTAATTTGCAAGGAAATAAAAGGTTTTCAATCCAAAAACAGGGGACACAGATCTTTTTTGCAAGAGTTTCTCTGCAATTCTATGAGGCAATTCATGTCTACCCCTACCCCAAGATGGCTTAAATGTTCTTTTAAACTTTTTCCTCTATTATTATCCATGTTTTTAAAAAATCAGTCTGCAATGCACAATTGTTTTTAAGTCTGTCTCTAAATACACACACATTTGGAGTGCCTAGGTGGCTCAGTCGGTTGAGCGCCTGACCCTTGATTTCAGCTCAGGTCGTGATCTCAGTTTGTGAATTCGAGCCCCACACTGACAATGCAGAGGCCTGTCAGATTCTCTCTCTCCCTCTCTCTCTTTGCCACCTCTCTGCTCGTGCTCTCCCTCTCTCTCAAAATAAATAAAAACTTAAAAACATAATTTGAAAAGTTTAAAAAAAATAAATACACATACATTTAAGTTGGTTTACCAATAAGCATTAGAAAAAAAACACAACACAGAAATAGCCACCACCACCCCTACAAAAAAACACAAAAAAACAAAAAACAAAGCAAATGACAATAAAAATTGAAACAAGGGAGCAATCACTAAGACACCAGGAAAAGGCCATTACGCCCACGTTTCCTCCTTAAAACAGTCCCAGCTCTCCTCCGTCCCCTCCCGTAGGCAGCATCTGCCATGGGAAGGTGTGACTAGCTCCTTAGCTAGCCTGCGATCCCAAAGGTGGCTCTTGCAGAACCACAGGCAAGCCTGGAAATGAAGTGCATGGAGATCAAAGGGCACTTCTACCCGGGAACCTCCAGGAGCAAGGGTGGATCTGGGATCTGCCCTGAGCATCGACATAGAACAATCAGTGCCCAAAGGAGCAGGGGGAAAGGAAGCATAGATGTTGGAGGCAAAAGGAAGCAGAGCCATTTTTTGGGGGTTCTTGGGAGACAGATGGATTTGGGAGACGGGGTCAGAGTACAGGGGGCTCGTTGGGGTGGGGGGTACAAAGCGGACACAACTGAGGTTTCCAAGCTGCTTCTCCGTCTGAGCATGCACTGTGCTACTCTGGGGTGGAATTGTTCTCTGTGTCATCATCTCCTCCCTTTTGCTGCTGGGAACAAATGAGAAGCAGGGAGCGGAAGAAGAATAATCTGCTTACAAAGATTAGTGGCTTGATTTCACTAATGAGGAGAGTCTCCCGCTTGCCTTATTTTTTCAAGATACTGAAACATACCAGGACCTCAGCAGAACTGTATGAACCAATATTTCACTTTTATGCCATAAAGGATTTGAAAAGTAAAATAAATAAATAAATAAATAAATAAATAAATAAATAAATAAATGTAAAAAAAGAAAATAAAGCAAAGTTAAGCAAAAAAAGAAAGAAAAAGAAAGAAAGAAAGAAAGAAAGAAAGAAAGAAAGAAAGAAAGAAAGAAATTTAAAAAAGGGAAATGTGGAAAACCATCCCCTAGCCATTCCGGCTACAGAACAATAAGGAAACTTTCACTGGCATCTGTCAATGATCAGTGACCCTGGAGTCACAAGGTCTGGATTAGAACTCTGGTTCCACCATTACAGAGGCAACTTCTTGATCACGTTTGGTCTCTTTTTCTTCATCTATGAAGCAGGGATTTGTGACTCAGGAGGATTCAATGAGACTGCAGAACCCCTGGGCAAAGCACCTGACATGTGGCAGACCCTTAACAAATAGGACTATGGCTTGAATCTGAATTACATCTAGACTGGACCCGAGTAGAATGAATCGCTTCCTTCCTCCGAGCGCTCTGAGTGGTGGACCCTTCTGCCTTCTGCTCACAAGCTGTGTGTGGCCTGGCCAGCAGATGTGAGCTCTCGCCACTGAGCTACCCAGTCTGCCTCGGTCCAGAGACAAGCCCATGGCGTGAAAGGAAGGTGTCTGGACCCATACCTGCCCAGGGAGTCCGTGCTGGGCACTTAAAGCTGAGGAAGCCACACCTATTACATGCCTTTTAGAATTCCCTTAAGAGAACTCCCAACTTGCTGCTCAGAACATTCTCTACTGTTATTTTTCACTTAGAAAAAGCCTCGTCTGACCCTTTGTGGTGGTTTCGTAAGAGTAGTTGGATTTTTGTGCTGTGTGCATGCACATGTTTTTATTTAATGCTTGCTTTAAAATGGGCATTTTTTCATTTACTCCTACTTAATCTAAATATTCCTTTTAAGTTTCACTTTCAAATGAGAAGAGGAAATAGCAGTGCAGAGAGCAGATTTAGGAGGACAGACCTGGTCCCAGTGGGGGAGGTCCAAAGCCTCTTTCCCTAGCTAGCTCCGTGTGCCCAAGCCCACTTCCCGGGTTCATGGACAAAGATGAAAACAGACCTGAAAATCACTGACACTAAGTTAAGTCAGGAGAAGCCCAAGCCAAGTTTCTGCCACAGGAGAATTTTCATTTTCGCTCATATACTATTGTTTCTAGAACATATTCACCCCTCCATGAAGAGAGCTGTCAATTAACATTAGCCATTCTCCTATGCAACCATTTGCTATTAGATGCATCACCTGCCTGAAAAAAGGAGGAAATAGCAGGTCTAAGTCTAGAAAAGAGAGAACCTGAAACACCCTTTATGGTATTCCAGAGCAGGGGCTGGCAAACATTTTCTGAGAATAGCCAGAGAGTAAATATTTTCAGGTTTGCAGATCATAAAGTGTCCGTCTCAACCTCTCAGCTCTGCTGTTGGCAGGCAAAAACAGCCAGTAGCTGGAATTCATTTAAGCAAATGAGCAGGCGTGTGGCATTCTGTGCCAATAAGCTTTGTTTACAAAAACAGCCAGTAGCTGGATTTGAACCATGGGCTGTGCTTCACCAACGTCTGTATTAGAGGAAAGCCTATGAGGAGGTCAGGAAGTATACGATTAGATTTCCCTTTTCTGTGTACTTTCTAGAAGGTACATGTGGTTAAAAAGAATCATTCTCCTCCAAGGCCAAACTCCTAAAGAATTTTCTTAGGGTTTTACCCAAGGGATACAGGAGTGCTGATGCATAGGGGCACTTGTACCCCAATGTTTACAGCAGCACTCTCAACAATAGCCAAATTGTGAAAAGAGCCTAAATGTCCATCAACTGATGAATGAATAAAGAAATTGTGGTTTATATACACAATGGAATACTACGTTGCAATGAGAAAGAATGAAATATGGCTTTTTGTAGCAACATGGATGGAACTGGAGAGTGTTATGCTAAGTGAAATAAGTCACACAAAGAAAGACAGATACCATATGTTTCCACTCCTATGTGGATCCTGAGAAACTTAACAGAAGACCATGGGGGAGGGGAAGGAAAAAAAAAAGGTTAGAGAGGGAGGGAGCCAAAACATAAGAGACTCTTAAAAACTGAGAACAAACTGAGGGTTGATGGGGGGTGGGAGGGAGGGGAGGGTGGGTGATGGGCACTGAGGAGGGAACCTGTTTTGATGAGCACTGGGTGTTGTATGGAAACCAATTTGACAATAAATTTCAAAAAAAAAAAAAAAGAATTTTCTTAGGGTTAAGATCTTCCTATTTCATCAGCTAAATAGAGGAATTGAAGATAACAAGGTACTAAAAACTGATAGGGAAGCACAGGGGCTGGGAATCGTCACTGACGTGTGTTTGTGTAGGCGGTGTTGCAGTTCTACGCTAGGCATCGTTTACTTTTAGAAGTGAATGTCCAACTCTACACCTCCCCACCTGAGAATCCTGGTCTTCCATGTTCATGGCAAATGTTTATCAAGTCCTGCTAGTCTGTCCTGAATTTCAATCCTGCTATGAGTTTGTGAAGCAATATACTTGTATTTCTAACTCTATCACATAATCATTCCCTACTGTGATCTGAAGCTGGGCCCCTGATAATTTCTGGCTTAACACAGTTGCAATTTATTTCTCCTCTACCTTACAGCCCTGCAGATATGGGAAGACAATGAATGATTGCTTCTCACTGCTCTCACCCTGTGTGGCCTCCCTTCACAGCGACATCCTCCCGAAAGACTACCCCATCCAGCTAGCTCCTCTTCCCAGGTCCTCAGTCCTGTGGCTGACTCTTATGGACTTGCACTTGCTCATACTTGGGCGGTGAGAGCATTCTGTTGTTTCACAGCACATTTTGTCTCTCTTAAAGAATAATGTGTCATCTGAGAACAACAGCAAACATTCTGTCTCCCTTGGCTCCCATTTAGTTCATTATACTGAGAAATTCAGCAAGGAATGAAAGACGAATAAATACTGCTGAATTACTCAAATTTCTGCATTAACGTCACATGTGAGTTCTCAGACTTGATTCACTTCTTTTAAGTTTAATAACTAATAAGGCAGTTGAGCAATGAAAATGGAATCTCTCTGCTGCATCTATTAATAGTAGGGCTGACGGTAAATTCCTCTCCAACTTGGACGAGGAAGTATTTTTCCTCGCTTGGGTCTCTCTTACATGTTCGTTTCTATCACATCCCAGTAGCCTAAGATAATTAGACTGGCTAGTGACTGCAGATATAGAATTCTGACGTTGAAAGCCCATCTTCTGATTGAATACATCTGAGATTTAACCAGCGCAATCAATGTCTTCCCCAAACATGAGTCTGTTAGAATAAGAAAACATATCATTGCCATCCTTGCTCCATTATTATTATCCAACAGAATACATAAAAACAACTCATCCAGGTGACTTACAAAACGTATTTCATATCTTCCTTTGAAGAAATTTCTACCGTCCACTTTTCTCTTACGTTTTTATCTTGCTAACAGAAAACATTTTGTGATTCTCTTCTTCCCTAAGCTTTCTTAAACAGCCTTCACATTTAAATACAATGACTAAGGTGAACTGTTCCACCACGATTAAAAAAAAGTCCAGGCCAAAGAATACTAGAGTGGACTTCCTTACCTCTTAGTAAGAAACTATTTGATTTTTTCCCTGCAGGGACAATTAAAGACTAATCTCCAGGAGGCACATATGCTGCTTTGGGCCAAAAGTGTCTCTCAAAATGCAGGTGCTATTAGGTGAAGCGATAAGAAGTCCACCAGGATGCTCTGTGGTGAAAGGAACCTGCGGCCAAGTCACCGGGCTGAGAAAAGCACTAAGAATGAAAGCTCCTTACCCCTGTGATCTAAGGACCAAATCCTGGCTCAACAATTCACTCCAGGAGATCGGAAACCTTTCTATTTGTTCTCGTGCCAGCCCTGGCTTCTCTGGCTGTCCCATTCAATCTGACAGAACATGTTGATGAAGATAAAGTCATTCTTGGCAACCCGGAGCTCTGCATGTCCCTGCAAGGCCAGTGCTGCGTGAGGGTGGCATCCGACGGCCTTTGAAATGGCTGGAGGCCTAGGCCCCGTATACTGGACATATTTCAATAACTCAGTAATCTGTAATCTAAACCACGTTTTTGTTTGTGTTTTTTTTTTTTTTTGTTTGTTTGTTTGTTTGTTTTTGCTTTTCCAGCTGACTCTCTGGTTATTGAGGCCAGTAACCAGAGAAGTAAAAAACTGTAAGGATGTGCTTTATGCCTTAACCGAACTCATCCTTAAGCTGTTTATTCTGGAAAGTTGTCAAATCTTGAGAAGGGTGGGGGGAGCGGGCGGGGAGGGGAATGGTGGCCGCAGAAGGGGGCTGTAGGAGTGCCTTCCAGTGAACTGATTTCTACTCCGCTGAATGGCCACTCAAATCAGATTGTTTTCCCTGAAGCCGAGAAAGTTTTCTACACAAGCATTTCTTTGTAAGCTCAATTAACTTTTACGATAATTTGTGCTTTTAGTTGAAGAACTACAGATGTTATGTGGGTGGTGGCCAGGGTGAGGGGCTGGGGATGAGAGCATGAGGGAATATGGCTGCCCCTTCTGGAAAATGTGGCCACACTTCCTCTCATGGAAAAAGCACATCAATTTTTAGGATTACTAAAAAAATTTAAATCGTTTGTAGAACTAGAGAAAGCCAGGGATGTTTGGTTTGGGGGAGGCCAGACTGGGCCATCTCCCAGCTCCCCTCCCTCCTAATGAAACCCAGATCTTTGTGACAGGATTATCTGGAATTGTAATTTCATGCTTGGAAACAGTCCAAAAGTTGGGTAGCAGAACCCGGTCATTCATCAAATGCTTGCCTCAATTTGCAAAAGAAATACAAAACCGAAAATATCAAATAACAATTAGGAGTAAGTACTAATGTGCCAAGCGAGAGAGGAGCTCTTATTAACTTAATTAATTTTCACTGGGAATGGTTTTTACCATTAGAAATACACTTGCTTTTTTCCTCTGAAGTCTATTCATTTATTACTGAGTGTTGATTTGAGGTTAAATAGGGGTGTTTGTGTTTTGCTGGATGTTGGTGTTATTTCATAAAACAATTCCTAAATCCCACAATACTTGTCATATAATGAATGCTATACTCAGTATACACTCATCCACTCACAAATAAAATCACATTTACAAAATGCCTTATAGTTTATACTTGCAAATCATCTAGACTTTGTAATTCATGTCTAACACGTAAGCTATTAAAAAAATAAAACTAATAAGGAAACCACTGAGAATCAGGTCCACCAGAATAAAATGCTCCTTGTAATCTTCGTCCACTTGTGACTTCCATGCAAGTGGTTAATCAGATCCAGCTCAGAAAATATTTCCCTTCACCATTCATCCAGCATGGTGGCCAAGTGCACAAAGGTCAGCCATCGGGGCCGAAGGCTGTCCTGCTGAAGCATGTGGGCTCCAGCTCTGGATGCCTGCCTGTGAACAAGCTAGTGGTGTCACCTTGGGCAAATTACTTCTTGCTGAGCCTCACTTTGTGCATCTGTGAAATGAGGATAAGAAGTGCCTCCCTCATGGGAGGTGCAGTTGTTAACATCTATAAAAGAGTGTTGGGCTCCTGTGAACCATCGTCATTGTCGTCATCATCTCTGTGGTGTTGCTGTGTGCCACACAACACTTCGAGGTCCAGGGACATGCACAGATAGCAATGACACTGTTCCTGCCTCATGAAACTTAACAACCCCGTGGGGAAGACAGACTTGCACCAAACTGTTGAACAATTCGGGACCAAACTGCAGTTGTGATCATGGCTGTGCGGATGCTTCTAGAATGTAGAAACTCGACCTGGTCTGGCAGGTTGTGGCAGGATTCCTTGAGGAATGGCCATTCAGCTGAGCTCTTAAGGACAAGAGGAGCTTGGAAAAGTGTGTGGAGAAGTCTCGGGGCTTCCTTGCGGAAGGAGTGGCCATAGTGAAAGGTTCTGTGACTGAGCAGAAATCTAGTACAGAGGAAACTGGGAAAGTACCGGAAATTGGGAGGCAGAGGATGGCCAGCCGAGGAGCTTGTTAAGAAGGATTTTGATTCCATTTTAAGGGCAATAAGAAGCCACTGACAGGTTTTAAACAAGGAGGAACTTGCTCAGATTTGTGTTTTTTTAAAAAAATTTTTTTTTCAACGTTTATTTATTTTTGGGACAGAGAGAGACAGAGCATGAACGGGGGAGGGGCAGAGAGAGAGGGAGACACAGAATCGGAAACAGGCTCCAGGCTCTGAGCCATCAGCCCAGAGCCTGACGCGGGGCTCGAACTCACGGACCGCGAGATCGTGACCTGGCTGAAGTCGGACGCTTAACCGACTGCGCCACCCAGGCGCCCCGAGATTTGTGTTTTTAAAATACCTGCTGCTTTTTAAAGAAGGATCTAGATGGTGCCCAGAAGTGGGCATGTCTATAAGAGGAGGGGTCCTTGTGGTGAAAGAAATCTGTGTTGCCATTCATATCCTGCTTGTGATATCACATGTTCCTGCTGGGGAAAACTGGGTAAAAGATACATGGGACTTTTCTGTTTTATTTCCTACACCAACATGTGAATCTATACTTCCCTCAAAACAAAAAGTTAAAAAAAATTTTTTTAATGTTTATGTTATTTTTGAGAAAGACAGAGACAGAGCACAAACAGAGGAGGGGCAGAGAGAGAGAGGGAGACACAGAATCTGAAGCAGGTTCCAGGTTTTGAGTTGACAGCAGAGAGCCCGATGTGGGGCTCAAACTCACAAACTGCGAGGTCTTACAAAAAACAGTCATCCCTAAGTATGTGTTAGCTTTGTAGGAAGAGCCAGCACCCTAATGCTGGAGGCCCACGGTGCTACTGGTAATGAAATGAGCTTGGGTTTTGGCAATGCCTTGGTGACAGGTGACTCATCCTCTAAGTGGGATGGATAGAGTAACGCATAATAGCTTATACTTTTTAAACACTGTGACTTTTTTTCCTATAAAGATAGAAGCCATCATTTTTTATTTTTCATTTTATTTTTTAAGCTTATTTATTTTGAGAGAGAGCAAGTGGGGGAGGGGCAGAGAGAGGGAGAGAAAATCCCAAGCACAGAGCCCGATTCGGGGCTTGATCTCACAAACCTGTAAGATCATGACCTGAGCCAAAATCGAGAGTTGATGCTTAACCGACTGAGCCACTCAGGAGCCCCCAGAAGCCATTATTGTTTTTTTTTTAATGTTTATTCATTTTTGAGATGGGGGGAGGTGCAGAGAGAGAGGGAGACACAGAGTTCGAAGCAGGCTCCAGGCTCCGAGCTGTCAACACAAGCCCAGCGTGGGGCTCGAACTCACAAACCACGAGATCATGACCTGAGCCGAAGTCGGACACTTAACCAACTGAGCCACCCAGGTGCCCCCCCTTTTGTCAGTATTTCTTTATTTTTGAAGAAGCCATTATTTTTTAAAGCATGTGGTTTTTCAATGGTGCATACTTGGTTTATGACTAAGAATTATTTTTCTCCGTGCCATGCTGCATCTTGGTAAAATTAAATAATCTCCCTCTTCTAACTTAAAAAAAGAAAGAAAGTCCTTGTCACCATGTGGAGAAGGGAGTGTGGCCTCCAGAGGGAGTGTGGACAGACCAGTTAGGTGACTGCAGCTGAAATCTAGAACCTCATGACTCTGGGTGCAGTGTGTGGGCCAGCGACAGCAGCCTTGCCTGGAAGCCTGTTAGAGATGGGGAGTCCTCCCCACAGACTCTCAGGATCAGAATCCGAATCTTCACAAGCTTTCCAGGAGATGCCTCTGCACCGAGATTTCCACGCGGTGCGCCAGAATGGTGAAAGGGTCACAGACAACCCTGACAAATATTAAGGAGTCTGAATCAACAGAACTGGGGATGGCTTAGTTCTAGAACTACAAGAGACTGTCAGAGGCCATGGATCTTTCCAGGTAAAAATCTGGAATATTCAAGCAGCAGGGGACTAGATCATAGTTCAAAGGCCTAGATCACAGGGGAAGACTTTAGTTCAGTCTGGCCAGGGAAAGAAGGGCAGACATCCTTGGGCAGTGTGTCCCTGCTAGGGCTGTGGAGAACAGCGGAGCCCTTACGGGACAACCAGGTGGTGATGGCTCTTCACTGTTCTGTTGGGCTCGAGTCAGCAAAGTGCACTGCCCGTGATGGCTTTACCCTCTGCTTTAGTTATACCCTGTCCAAACCCACATATGACAACACACATTTCATCAGGATCCCAAGATCCATAGGATTCACACAGGGTCCCCTATCATTTTCCAACCATACTTTACAACCGAAGAAGATTATACACACTATGATAACTTTGGGCTTAAATTGGAGATTTTGGAAATCTGAAAACTTCACAACACAGTCCAGTAAGTCTCTGGAGCCTTGCTCGGTCCATAGATGTAGTCTGTGGCCTCTGGTTTGAATGATTTAGTCAATTTCATGCCTAATGTACCTTAAAAAACCTGGCAGAGATTGGAAACATATTGATATCCATAAAACATGCTGAAACAAAGCTTTTAGAGTTGACTGAAGTACCATGGGATGTCACAAGAACATTTTGTGCCAATAGCACAAGGGGAAAATACCAACAAGCCCGGGCATCTGAAAAACATGACCGATCTAGAGCAAAGTTTTTTCCTATAACTTAAGCTATAGTTTTCTTGCTCGTATCCTTCTTCCTTCATGTACGGTTCCTAATTAGACTTTGGAACTACACACACACACACACACACACACACACACACACATACACACACACACACTGCCCTCCACACAAACACATACACACAGCTTTGATTCTGTGTTTGAGCTGGGACAAGTCAGCTGCTCTAATCTTTTATTACATTCCCCCCACATTTTGATCCCTGTCTGTGTCTTCTCCTGCAGGCCTTCCTATTCTTGGATTTGCACTGACATTTAGATCAATGAGACGTCGCAGCTCCTCTCTTCATAAAATGAAGCATGTGATAAATACAAGATAAGACTCCTCAGGATGTTGCCTGCAATTGTTTGCCTACAAGTAAACTCTGAAGACATCTTACAAGTAGGTACACTTCAAATGTGAAGAAATGCATTTCCCCAGACTCTATACTAAAGTGGAATGGGGGACCTAAAAGCTTGTAAGAATACATCCGTTCTGGGGCATAAAATCTGAAGCAGAAATGTAAAATACTTTTAGTTAAGTTTCTTTATATAGGTTTATAAAAGAAATGATGATGCTAATTACTATCAGTAAATTTTGAACATTAAATTCTTACTTGGTTGAACAGATATTTATGTGCCAAAGAATGACTCTTTGATTCCTTGGTTTCCCCACAATGTCCCTGTTATTTCATTAATTTATCTAGTCTTACTAGGTCATGCCATTTTTTTCTAGACAAGAAATTTAAGATGAAACTGGTAAAATGGAGGCACCAATATCTCCTACAGCAAGCCAGTAGACGAAAAAGGAATTTGTGACCTAGTCTAATGACTTTTTGCTGATCATAGATTAGCCTAGTCATCATTTGAAAATAACCCAGCATGTGGATTATTTTAAAGTGATCTTTGCACCCAAGGTATGCTACTTGTAAACTATTAATTTTTTTTTAAATTTTTTTTAACGTTTATTTTATTTTTGAGACAGAGAGAGACAGAGCATGAATGGGGGAGGGGCAGAGAGAGAGGGAGACACAGAATCGGAAGCAGGCTCCAGGCTCTGAGCCATCAGCCCAGAGCCCGACGCGGGGCTCGAACTCACAGACCGTGAGATCGTGACCTGAGCTGAAGTCCGATGCTTAACCGACTGAGCCACCCAGGCGCCCTGTAAACTATTAATTAATTAACTAGTCAATTAAATCCTCCATCACTATTTATTTTATTTATTTTATTTTTTAATGTTTATTTATTTTTGAGACAGAGAGAGACAGAGCATGAACAGGGGAAGGTTAAGAGAGAGGCAGACACAGAATCTGAAACAGGCTCCAGGCTCTGAGCTGTCAGCACAGACAGAGCCTGACGTGGGGCTCGAACTCATGGACCGCGAGATCACGACCTGAGCCGAAGTCGGACGCTTAACCGACTGAGCCACCCACGCGCCCCCCTCCGTCACTATTTATTGAAGGCAAGACACTACACTGGCCCCTGCCCCAAAGGAACTCAGCCAATGACAGAGACAGAAGGCGACATGCTGGGAAAGACGTTAAAACAAGCACTCACACTGCTGGTTCTCAGCTAGGAGAGGATGGAAGGCACTTACAGACAAAGCTTCCTAAAGGAGGGGATGCTGGAGCTGTATTGTGAAGAATAGCTTGCAGGTGTACAGAGGAAAAGAGAAAGCAAAGGAATGGAGCATGAGAAGACACACAAGCACGTCTACTGAAGAGTGGGAAGGGGATGCTGGTCAGAATAGCCGCTAAGTGAGCCTGACACTGACTGGAAGGGAGGGGGTGCCCAGAAGGCAGCAGGGCCAGAGATTTTGCAGGGGCTGGGGCAGTGAGAGGAGAGGGGGGGCCGCCCCCAATGGGCAAGAACGCTGAGCAATGTAGTCTACTTAAAAATGGCAGTGAGTCTACACGGGAGCTGCTAGATGGAAATTCCACGCTATCAAAGGACAGGGTGACTGTGGTCTGGAGAGCCAGGGGCAAGGCTGAGAGCAGGGAGGAAGGGGCGGGGAGGGAAACGTGGCTGTTTGAGGTCGCAGAGGTGGAGCGAGACTTCTGGGTGTGGGAAGGTCTCAGAGGGCTCTTTGGGAAGAGAGTCCTCTGGTGAGTTATATGCCTGATTCGTGAAGATTACCCAAGTAAATTGTTACCATTTCTTCCAGAAAGTGGGCTCAGATCCACCTTCTCAATCCTTCTGGATATTAAAGAACCCCTAGTGTGGATTAAACAGACACAAATGGTCTGAACGGACTTTTCAAAAAATCAAACAGTGTGCCTATTTAATTTTTAAACACTTCATTGTGGTAAGACACTTAACATGAGATTGATCCTCATAACAAGTCTGAAGTGCACAATCCGATATGACTTGATGGAATCGGACAGCCAGGAGCCCCCTGGACTGAAGAGACCTTAACAGGAGGCTCTCCGTTCCCAGTCAAGGTCACCAGTCACATCAGGATGACAAATGTACTTGTTAGATGACTGAATTAATTACAGCACACACT